>NC_134324.1:15660657-15977181 GCF_964195595.1 Calonectris borealis
GCGATACTATGATTCCTCACGGGTCTTCTGAATACCTATGAGTACCTAGAGGGGCAAGAGGTGTGTATGATGTTAGATCCATAGTGACTGTAATAAAAAAAAGACCAATGATTAAACTGAATTTTAGTTTAATTTATTAAGAAAAAAAGGAGTCTGGAGGATGCAAGGGATACACTGCTACTTGCCTGTAGTTGCTGAATCACATCCTGCTCCATCCAGAAGTAACTACATGTTGGCATCTAAATGCTGTTGAGTCACCTCCGCAATATGGACTGGTGATTTACGTTCATACATCAGGAAAATATCTCCGTTTAATAGTAAAAAAAAAAAAAAACACCATTAAAAAAAAACAATTTTGCAAGGGGCCGCCCCAGAAGAAAAATCTCTGGAAGGGGTTAAGATTTCCATTGGCAACAGGCAGGGAAAACTTTGTGAGGAACCTGCCCCACGTAGCCGCCGGGAGAAGGTGCGGAGATCGCAAATACCCAGCCGGCAGCGCTGGCCAGAAACACATCCAGGCCGCCGGCACTGAAGGTGCAGGAGCTACAGCTCCCTCCTTTTTTATTACTGCGGGGTCCCGAAACCTGAAGGGAGCCTGGGGAGCAGACTCCTGCAACTACCGGCAGAGTAACGTGCCAGCACCGTGCCCAAAACACCGTGACCGTGTTTTCTGGTGTGCGTGCCCTCCTCTTGCAGAGAATCGGGCCTTTGTCTGAACAACTCCTTTCTCCTTTTCTTTTCTTTCTGAAGTTTTCAGTTGGCGACTAGGAAGGCGGGGGGGGTGGGGGCGCAGCCTGCAAAGATGAAGCAGCTCATGAAAAGAAAGCTGCTGAATAGGCAAATTGTTTTATCTGGATGGGTTTTGTGTTCCTGACGCTGTGTTGCAAGGGAAGGTACAGTAGAAACAGTGTTCTGGCTCCTGTGCTCCTGCTCCAGCCGGGCGATCGCTGTTTTCTCCTGCTGCTTCTGATGCTCAAAAGCTCTGAGCCTTTGGTATCTTTTTCCTCCTCCCCCGAAAGAAATCCATTCGCTGCTGATGGCATTTCTATTTAGTAACGGCCGTGTTTACACACTGTAAAAAATGTGAGCTAGTCTCAAGGATTCTGCAGCTCTGTGCGCCCCCGCAAAGCGGTATTTCCTATGGCAGTTGACTCCAAAAAGGTCCTGTGTTTCCAACCTCGTTTGCTTAACAGTCTGGAAAGAAAACTGCAAAGTTGAGGATAAATCATCTGCGTGAGCTTTAGAAGGAAATTTGAAAGCCCAGGCTCGGAGTGGGGATCCCGGCTTGCTCTGGCACTGGCTGAACCTTCTTCTGCTTGTCTCTTCTTCCTTCAAAAAAACTTGAGGAATAGCTGAGGCTCTGGTCGGCTGGTGGTCACTGGGTAGCCTGTGCAATCCCAGGCTCCCACATCACATGTGTTGATAGCCTTTGAAACGGAGAGGCGGTGGCCTCTGTATTATTAAAGGTCATCAGGCATCTGGTACGAGCTGAAGGGATTTTGTGCTGTGAAGGCAAAAGGGCAAAAAGGGTGTATAAATTTTTAAAAAAAGAAAAGGAAAAAATGATGGTAAATTTAGTGCCTTAGCTTCAACACCACAGGGAGGGACAGGAAGGTGGGATGTGTGTGTCCAGGCAAAAAAATCCTGATTAAATAAGTCCTGTTGATTCAGGGCCCTTGAAAAGAGAATTCCTTATCTGATGCGACTGGGTTTTTCTCCCATCCTGAACTGTGTCAGTGAGACACTGAACTCCTCATCAGCGATGGGGGAGAGGAATGGAGCTGCTGGCTTCTTATGTGCTGAAATCGTAATTTAAAAATGTAGGGCTGCTAGAAGTTTTCTGGCTTTTCATCTGAGAATAAAGTGCTAAGGCATCCCCCCCGCTCAAAGGTAGAAAAACAGCGAGCAGGACTCTCGGCAAACACAATGGCTCTATCTTGCTCTATTATGCCACAAAGGAGTGGCTTGCTTAATCTCCGAAATTAATAGAGCAGAGAGGAAACGGCTCTTAAAGAGATGTGTGCCTGCTTCCTTCCTGCGCGTAGCACGGGGAGCCTGGGGCTGGGAGGTAATGTCATTTCACATAACTAGAGGGCTCTTCTTATAAAGGACAATTACAGTAAGTGTAGCGAGTCTGGAATTTTTGACTTTTCAGTGTTTTTTTTTTCTTGCTACAGCGGTGGGGATTTTTGTTTAAAACCTGACATACTATTTTGGTGAAAGATGATGCTGTGAGAGTTTGTCCCACATTTGATTTTCAAGAGGTTTTGTTGGTTGTTTTTTGTTTTTTTTTTTTGGGTCTGCCTCTTGTTTAGTGACATCAGAGAGAAACCAGCCCGCTGCTCCGTTCCCTGCCACGCTCAGCACAATAGTCTAAACGCGTTTTGAGCCGTTGTCCTAGGAGAACGTCAGTTCAGCCAGAATTAACGGAGTGTATTCTAGCAGAACAGCTCCTTTTTCACACTGTGTTGGCCCTTTATAGCAGTGTGTTACTCTTGGTGTGAAGCCAAATCGACTGATAAGCAATGGACTAGATTTTCCTGCATGTGGTCAAGGCTGCTCACATCTATCCAAACATTTTTAGCTTTAGGAAAAAGACCTAGCACTTACAAAACTAAACCCCACCTAGCCATTGTCGCTTCGGAGAGAGTGAGAGAAGAGAAAAAAATTGGCTTGCCAAGAAGCCTTCAGGATTTTTTAATTGCGTCAGGGAGAAAGATGGGAAGGGCAGGAAGAGGCACCGTGGGGACCGGGGCTCCCGGGTACCGTGCTGCCTCCAGCCCACTCGCCTGGGGAACGGGGTGATGCTCAGCGTGTTTCAGGAGCTGACTTGAGTTGGGCAGGTGAAGCTTTGCTCTGCTTTCATTCCTTAACTTTTGTTTAGGTGTGATACTGCACAGTAGAAATATCCCTCCTGTTTAGGTGTGATACTGCACGGTAGAAATATCCCTCCAACCCTGCGTTTTAAACCAGTGTCTAGAGCAGCGTCACATAATCCACCCATGTTGTCTATCTTCTGCGTTTATTAAAAAGAAAGGATGCATGAAGCGTTTGTTTTCTGAGTCACAATCGGGGGAATCTGTAATAAAATGACTATCTATAAAATGCAGGACAGTTCGTTCCCTACTAGCAGCATGATGTATTTTACATATGAACAATAGTACGTTGCTTTGCAGAAAATGTGTTTTTGATATAAAGATTATCAGTGCTGCCACCCCTCTTCCCTCATTTATTATTGGACTCACCGCAGCAAAATTGCTGAGCTCCAAGTGCTTTTTCAGCTTTCATTCAGCTGCATGATTTGTAATGACTGTTGTGAGCTGGGGAAAGGAGGAAGTTTAAATTTGGGCAGTTGTGCATCTATCCACAGTTAACGAGGCATCTAATTTCTCTGCAAATTCAATACAGCTTTACCACAGTCGTGGCTGTAGCTGCAAGTATGCTGTAGTATTTTTCAATTTGTTGCTATACCTTTGCTGCTATCTGTGTGTGTTAAGCTCCATCTATTTTGGATTTTATTTATCCGAAAGATGAGATCAAGAACTGGCTTTGTATCAGTGCTGCTCACTAACAGCCGGGGAGGCTCAGCAACCTTTTGCCTGCCTGTCTCCACGCTGCCCATGGACGCTCCTAACCAGGTACTGAAAAGGGCCAACATTCAGTGGAGATTGTATCACTGCAGTGTCCTTTTCCTCTTGACGCGTTTTCAGGAGCACCGAGTAGCTACGTCTGTCTGTCTGAACCATCACTTTAACGCCCTGCACCAGATCCCCCTTCCAAGTGTTGATAAAGCTTGGCTTCAGAGTTACTGCAAGCTCCTAGGGGCAGGGACCATCTTTTCTTCTGCTTTTGGGCAGATGTCTAGCACCGTATGGTTGTGCCCCTGTCTGTCTTGCAAGGAATTACTGTGATTCACGTAATACTGACTAAGAACAGACAGCAGCACAGCACAAGGTGGGATGGCTACAGTTTAAAATAGAAGATGGCATAATGAAGTTCTTAGGCTAAATGCCAACATAAAATTAGCATTTAACCTCCCCCTTAGTATTTGCCTGTTAATTGGGTGTCACCGTTTATATTGGCATAGTTTTTAGAGATTGTTACAGCAATAGTAACATGATTGAAATGCATCACATAAAATTATAATATCCATCAAAGTTTTCTCCTGGTGGGGGCTTAGATCATCCAGCCCACAGCTGGGAATGATATTATTTTACTTGTTCTATTATAGACATCCAGACACATACGCAGCCCTCAGACTTACAAGAATGTGTCTGCAAGGTAAAATAATAAGCGTGTACTAGACAGTCCACAGGATTATAAGGCTATTTAAATGAGAAGAAAAAGTTGGGGGCAGAGATGAGACGGGAGGGAATTACATGGCTTGTAATGATACCCTCTTTCACCTTCCAGCTAGGACTTCTCAAACCGGATCAGGTTTTCTCTTCTTAAAGCTTGGTCCAAGCATCCCGGAGCAGGTTGGAGAGGGAGGATTTCCATCACATCCTTTCTTTGGACCTTTTTTTTTTTTTTAACCAAATCTTCAAGCAGTGCCTTTCATGAGTTTTGATGTCAAGTTTCACCAATTTGTAAAAAGTTCCCACTTCTGGCTGTTCTCCCAAAAAAGACCTGGCCCCGAACTGCTGTTGTCGGGCTTCCCTCTGCGGCCAGGGCCTTTCTGAAACCCCGTGAAGGTCTGGGGTCCAGTGTATGCGGGGCCGCCTGTCCTCATACCTGGCAATGCCTCCCATTCCCATGCAGTCCCTGTGTCTTTTTGGGGGGCCCCTGTGGTGTGGGGGCCCGTCCGGCTGGCCTCCGATAGCTCTGCCCATGCGCCTTCCCCAGCGCCATTTCTCTCCCCCCCTCATAATCAGGACAGCGTTAAAGGGGGGCTGGGGCGAGATGCAGGCTCTGGGGTCCTGTGCCGTACACCACAGCCATACCAGAAGGCAGGCAATTTGCATTTTAATAACTCCCTCATTATGTATTTGTCTGATCTTGTCAATATTTTGCATTTTTTAAATTTTGCTGACTGCAGACGTTGTGGACTATCAAGTTGATAATTAGATCGCCTGATTTGAAACACCTCAGTTATAAATCAGAGCAGCCCGTTTCTATAGCCCAGTGGCTTTGGCTGGAAAGCAGCCGTCCTGTATGTGGAAGGCAAAAGATTTGAGGAAAGCATTGCACGCTGATTTACTGTTGTTAGGAATTCCTTGATGAACATACTTAAAAGCTGGGGGACTGATCCTTTGTCAGAAATAAAAATCACAGAAATTAAATCTTTATCACAGGACGTAGCATCACCTTGCCTGTCAAGTGAGCGTGGTTCTTCCCGCATCAAGTAGGAGAGCCGCAGACTTCACCTTCGGTTATTCCACCTGTCTAATGAGGTTTTTTTTTTGTTTCACCTAAAACTTGAGCTAACGGCCAAAACATTAAATGCAAATTGCACCTTCAGGGCCCCCTTTGAATAGCACAGCACAGCACAGCTTGCACTGCAGTTGATGCTAGGTTTATCTCGATTGTCGTCTAAAGCTTTGGAATTACAAATGTTGGTGTTAGACACATACTTTCTCTTCCGTGTGGTGCAGTTCTTTGTATCGCACATGGGGTTTGAAACGAGTCAAATATGGTGAGCGCACAAACAAGAAAATCTCTTTATATGCGCAGGTATGTGGAAGGTGAGAATAAGCGCTGGTATCGTTATAAATTGTGTGGCGATCATTTCCTTCTCAAAAGAGCTAACTGTGAGTAGAGACGCAGAGAAATGCCCACTGAAATCAGCTGAAAAGTTTCCAGTTGTTTCAGCAGCCCAGGTCTGGGTATAAAACAGAATAGAGATTATGCTGCATGTAGAATATCGCAAAGACAGATTTCAGAGACGAAAAGACCAAGTTTGCTTTTATTTTGAAAAATACTCCTGACAAGCACTGAGATACCCCAACAGAAATGTGTTTGATGCACGAGGCACTGGAGAGCCTGGGCCCGATGAGCTCTGCAGTTGGCACTGGAATGTGGCAAAATGGGTCCTGGGAAGGCGTCTGCACAAAGGAGCACCCAGGAACAAGTGAGCATAGAAAAAGGCAAGTTTTGCGTCTTTAAATTTATATCAGGAACCAAGGGAAAGTTGTGGGCAAATGTGTTGGAGAGGGAGGCAAAGAAGCATTAGAGGTTGCATTATTTCTCTTACTGTTAATAGCTTTTTTCCCAGCATGGAAAGACAGCAGCTCTTCCTGGGGTTGTTTGCTGTTTACGTGACTATTTGATGGTTCAGCTTGTAAATGGACCAGGTTTCTATTAAAAGTATTTAGTTGTTTGACAGCCGCGTGCTTCAGAAGCCAGGAACATATCACGTGCTGGTGAAGGCTGCTGCTGCTTTCTCATGTGGAGATAAACATAAACACATTTTTAAGGGGTAACAAAAATTCCTCCTTGTTCTTGGATTACCCTTAGAGTTAAGCACAAACCATTTGCAAGTAAAGTAAATGCACTTGAGGTTAATTCTCCTTCCCTCCCATTCAATCCATGAGCTTCTACACATTTTAGCGGGGAAAAAAAAAAAGTTCAACCTCTTTCAGAAACCCAAAACTAATATGTGGCAATGAGAGATCCAGACCGTGGCAATGCGAGAGCTGTCTAGGAATCCCGTTGCAGCTCCATTTCGGCATAATTAAATGGGCAGTCCTGATGAGCTGGTGGTTTTCAGAGCCGATGTGCAAGAGCTGCCAGAGCAGAGCCCTGTCCTGCCGGGCGCCGCGGCACCCGTGCTGCCCTGGAAGCGGCAGGTACTGATGAGCAAAATCTCATCTTGCGTAACCGCTCGGCGAACAAACGCGGTGACGCGGCGTCTGACGGGCTCGCGCTGCCGTTCTCGCAGGGAACCACATTCTTTGCTGGGTTGAGGAATCAGGCCTTGCGCTTTGCCGGCGGTGCAGCTCGCTTGCAGGCAACCCGATAAGCTCCTTCCCCGCAGTTCGCGTTCGTGTCCCACGTTAGAAATGCTGTATCGTAAATGAGCAAAGTTTATTTTCAGGGAGTTGCTCATATTGACACTACTGACTTGGTGTCTGTCTTGTTACAGAACAGATTTGTCTTGCAAAAGTCAGGAAACACCATGTAAGGGAACACGCAGCGTGCTGCAGAAGAAACTTCCTTAAATAAAAGTCTACCCAATGTCACCCCATTTCTCCCATGCGTTATTTTTGGTGTCTTGTTGTGTGCTAACACAAAGTATTTCAAATTGGGTTCGGTATTGTGAGTTAATTCTTAATTGGTCATGACCAAATATAAGGCAGACTTGATTTTTCAAAAATGATCAGCAGTACAAATGGCATGATCTGGAAGATACTGGATTATCAGTTAGGACCTGTAGATTCTCCAGTGATAAATAGTTTTCTTGACAGTAAACAGAAACTACAAAAAGGTAAGACAACTATTGTAAAAAGAAAGGAGTAATCCAGCAAGAGGGAGATTTTTTTGTTGTTGGAGGACTGGTAAATTGTGATGCATTTTTCCTTTAAAGATGGACTTGACATTTATCTTTCCCTTTTCATATACAATTAATGGGGAAACAAAAAGGAAAATTGTATTTCAATTTAAGGTGTTTAAGAGGAGAAGAGGGGTAGCTTTATTAGAGAAATACATGCTGTATCTGATTCCACTTCCTTACTTCTTATGCTGTCATTTACACCTGGATAAAGTGACTATAAAATGCTGCCAGGTTAGAAAAGTACTATTTTACCCCCATTGTTCAAATGATTGCACAAAGAAGCAAGGTGAAGGACTAGGTCTTCGTTGGTTTTCTGCCTTGGATTTTTTTAATGGAAGGAAAATTAAGATGACTGTAAAAGGGAGAGGGAGAAATATAACAGCTGAAACCTCCTAACTCATGTGCTTAATCACAGTACATCTTTTTGTGCATCAGCACCTCTCATGTCTGTACAGAGCTCCAGGAATGTCAGTTCTTTAACAGTCTTTACGCTGGTACCAGAATGAGTAAAAAATAGGTTGGATTTTTTAATTTTTGTTGATCTTACAAAATTAGTGCAGTTAAAAATGTGCAGTTTGCTTTAGATTTGAGTACAAATAGGTATGAAACAGGGTGTCAGCCTTTTTCATAAAAAAAACATAGGCAATGTGTTTGGCTTTTTATTTGTGTTTGGCTCTAGATCTGACTCAAATGTTTGTGTAAGAAAGGCTGCACTAAAAAGTGCAAGGTCAGGTCTTGGTGTGCTGCTCAGACGTGGCATGGAGGGAAGGGGAAGAATTGCTGCAATACGTAAGGTTGATGTTTCCTGCCCATTTCCTATATCATGTCTGGCAAATCTAGTGACTGAAGCACAGGAAACCAGGTACAGTTTCTCTGCAGTCCCCGCAAGCAACTTCAATAGGAAATAGGTGTTTTGAAGAACTGGAGCGCTCTTCCTCCAAAGCAACCACAGCGGTGGGACGAAGTGTGCTGGGCTGGGAAGGCGCTGCGCCGCGGTGTGGTACCGATGGCGCTGGTGGGCACCAGGAGGGACTCTACTGAAGATTTGGTTCAGAAGAGAACTTGGCTCTCTGTTAGGAACTTGGGAATGGGAGACTTGTGAAATGCGTATCGATGCTCACGATGCATGCTGGAAATACTGTCAAGGACCAAAGCTAAGCTGGCAGGAGCTTTGCATAGCGGTAAGGATGGAGGTGAGGGGTTGCAGCCGTGGTAAGCACTTGGAAGTGCTCAAGTTAGTCCATTTGAAGAAGTTGCGTTCCCTTCTACGAAGCGGTACCTGACAGCCTCTGTGCCAGTATGAAATAAAATGGTTACCCTCAGCCACTTTTTAGTGGCTAACCTGTTTCCATCTCTATTGCATTTGCAGTCAGTCAGTGCTTCTCAGCTGGAGATCAGCAGCTTCCACCTGGGGGGCTGTCATGTCGTAACAGAGAGGACAGTCATCTCACCAGGCTAAGGCGTCCCTGTTCACCAGCACTGAATAAGCTAAGGGGAGTTTCTCTCGGTGCAATTCAGCTTGAGATTGCCGAGACTACCTGGGCACAGCGCACACAATGTCCTGCTGAGGTCCCAGCGTGGCCCAGCGCGGTGGGTCGCATTAACGTGGTGCTCACCCGCGCTAATTAGTCCCAGAGCCAGCTCAGTGCAGCCTTGGATTCAGGATGTCGGAGCCCCGGGGGAGGAATACGGTCTCAAGTGATGAAGTGCCCTCAAGCAGCTCTGTTGAAATGAAGTGAACCTCACCTCTTTGGGCTAGGGTTAAACTGGTGCTCCTTCAATTCCCGTAACGCCCTGAAACTTGAAGGTGGACACAACACTGTGTTTCGTGACAGACCAGAGCACTCCCAGCAAATCCCAACTTTTGTCCCCCGTTTGCAAGGTCCTTGCAGCTCCCCAATAACGCTCCGCAGTGCCATCCGACGTGACAGTCGTTTCCTGACCGTTACAGCAGTTACATCCTCACTAGACCACGTAACTGTAACTGAAAGGGGAAGTTCCTCCCATTCTTTCAGCAAAAATGAAGAGCTACCCGCCCTCCAGCTCTGTATTTTAGATTTCATAGTTGTTTCAGGTTTGCGAAGTTTGGTGCAAATGGTCACGTGCAGGCAGCGGCTCGCCATCGGCTGCTGTCTGGGCAAGTCGGGTTCCTCCAGCCCCTTCTCCTCGAAGGCGGACAGGGCTTCCCCACGCGCGTCTGCTGGCGGCTGAAGCCCTTTTGGGGAGGAACGGCTGTATTCTTGACAAATCACTGGATTCGGTGACGGCTGCGATAAGTTAATACAGAAAAGGAGTTTTACCTTCACTTTGCAACACTGGGAGAAAAGCATGTTCTTGGGCTTGAAAACTTTTAGGGGAAGTAGTGTAATTCTTGTGGGTAAACTGAAATGTCATAACTAAAAGGCAACAACAGTTTTTTTCATCCTAAACTAGGTACATACAGTTTAAGTGTTCTGACCTTTCAAGAATGTGTTTGCTCAACTCCAGACATCGTGTCTGTATTAGAAAATGGAAGGGTAATTTACTGTTGATGTTCAAAAGTATGCAGTGAGTTTTCCTGTAATATCATTGTTTCTTAGTAAAGTCTTGCAGCCCACGGTTTTCAGTTGAGGAGCCCTTAGTAGGATGAGGACCATACCCCAGGATGTCAACCTCGCATCCTGGGTGGAGGGGAAGCCTCTACTCATTTAAAAATTAAGTCCTGTAAGAAAGGGCTCAGAAAAAACAAAGTACTTGGGGTTTTTTCTTCTTTTCTCCTTAACCTGATGCTCATGTTGCATAACGCGAACACTTCGAATGAATAACCGTGATATTCTTGATTGAACGTGTGCTATGCTTAAAAGGAAAAAATGACTCTGACAAAAAAAAAAAAAAAAGAAGAAAAACCGCAGGTATTGCAGACCTAGTGCACGGTACGTGCTGCTGCCTCCTGTGCATCTCAGCCTTGCTCTGGTGCTGCCGGAGAGCCAAGGGACACCCTCCTAGCCCTGATGCTGTTTCCCCAGTTCTCACATCTCCCAGACGTACGGCCATACCTGTGGTAGGGTAGAGGAAGCTAATGGACACAGTTGGTTTGGAAAGTCCCATTATCATTTAAAGAATTTTAATAAGAGAGTGTTTGATAGCATGTGGAGGGAAGATAAGTGTAAATGGGGAAATGAGGAGCCCATTTGTGAAGCACTCAAAGGTCTAAGGTTTTCTAAGGGTTTTCAGGTTATCTTGTCCCCTTGAAATTAAATTGGAGCCAAGTGTCTAGGCTCATCTGCAAACCTCAGTGAAGGCGTTTAATGAAAAAAATAGTTCCTTTACATAATTCCCTTCCCTTCACCATTAACAGGATATATGGGATTCCATCAGTACTTCCTCTGTAAATCAAGATATCGGGTGCTATTGTCTCCATATGCAGCTCCAGCTCAGTATGGAAAGCGTTTCAGATTTGAAGCTTCAAAGGTCAACCATCTGATTAATACTGCAATTCCCATGATGAGATTTTTCTCTCTTTGTGGTAAACCTGTACTTTTGAAACGCCTCATACAGATGACACTAAAAATGTTTCCTCTGCACTCAGACTTGACCCAGCTGCTTTAGTCGCGTGTTGGGACTGGTGCTGCTGCAGCCATTTTCTGAAGTTCCTCTAGGGAATGAAGGCCATGCCCCAGCCATCCAGGAGGCTTCCGCGAGATAGTCCCACTACGGTCAGCAGTAAGCCTCAAGCTCTTTTTTTCACCCTGCAGTACATCTCCTTCCTGGAGTTTTACAGAGAGACCAGGACCACGTAAAGTATTCCCGAACCGAGCAGCGTGCTTCATTCTGTGTATTCAAAACTACCTCCTCTGTTATGACAGATAACTGCAGTCTGGCTACAAAATCTGTAACAGGGATTGGTAACCCTCCAGGATGATACTTGGCACTCAAGAGCTAACACATGTTTTTGTTACATGAGCATGAGTCTAATAAAATGGCTCACTGGTTTAATATGCCTCTTTGTAAAAACAAGACGCAGTTGGATTTAGAAATTGTGATGATTTGGCAAGTTCAATTATTAACTTCTCTTGCAGGGTTAAGCTTTGACCAGAAATTTGCCATGAACCCATGGGCACATCCTGCTAGGAAACAACATGCAGAAATCCTTCACTGTCCTCCTTGATTTATCTACACAGTGCAAACTCGGAGCGTAGAGCTGTATTTTCCCTGGAGGAAGTCACGGCAACCTCCATCCCCACTCCACAGCAGAATGCTCTAACGTTTTAATGTTTTACTACTTTGCTATAGTTCTGCTCTGCTCAAGACTCTGCATCTAAGGAAACTTCGGCAGGTCCTGAACTGGCCTGTTGTATAGTCTGCTTTCACCATGTTTTGGGAGAAAAATTGAATGTGGTGAAGAGCCCGAGCTATGTTAGCTATGCAGTGTCCTGTGGGATTGTTTGTGAACACAGCAGCTAAAGATAGAAGTGCACCATAGAGATGCTAAAAATACTGTCCAACTCTACAGTGGTTGTTTAGCATTTGGAGCGCTATAGATGGCCTTACACAGACAAAGGGAAGATGCAGTTTTGCAATTTGAATATGCAAATGAATTCCTGATCTTGCAAATGTGCAATCATATGCTCGAATCTAAAAAGACCGCATGTATTCCTGAAGTTAAGCATTGGCAAGATTAAGAGTTTAATCAGTCAAATACGGTGTCATCAGAAGTTAGTGTGATTGCATGGCGATGTGGAGACTTTACTTCAAAAAACAACAAAAATCACATTGCGTGATTAAGATCAGATTTTTACATTCCACATGTTGATACTTGGAACCGTGTTGTCTGATAAATCATCTCTTATTAACGCAGTAGGTTGCAAACAGTTTCTTCTTTACATTTATATGCATGATTTAATAAACAGTATTTTAATATCAGTGGGAACACATGCTATGCTTCATAGCTTTCAACTGTGTGACCTTTAAAGGCAGAACAAAGGCTTAGAAATTAGAGTTTACATAAAACTGAGAAGTGTAGAAAGCTTGAAAGGCTGTGTAATTCACTTCTGCAGCAAGAACACCATTTTCTCTAACATTGTTTGCACAAGTCAGCATTTAGGTTGTCAATTTGCAGTGATGAATGTGTGATTAACATTGCTTCTAGGACAGAGGGGAACTGGTATCTATAGCAAGTCGAGAGGTTCTCTGGTTAAAAATCAAGTAACTTAAGCATTGCGTTTTCTGCTGGAGAGTATTTCTCCAAATCCTGTGTATTTTTAATTCACTCCTTTGGTTAATAATAACGAAAGAGCAAAGAGTGAAAGCCCATCCCTGCTGAAGTCAGTGTCCCAAAATACTTATTTCATTGAGGCGAGGATTTCAACAGCTTCATACAGGATGAGGGCTTCAGGGGTGGGGCGATGGTCTGTGTTTGGTTTGGGGTTTTTAGTACCACTGTTTTGCAGAATCCCTCCAAAGGTCCCTGGGTCAGTAACAGATGCTGTTCAAAGACTGTGTGTTGTAGGAGCCAGAGCCGCGTGCTGGTCCGGTCATCTCGCTGGTCCAGGGAAGCCTACAAATGACATGTTGCCAATGAACCGTGCTCCTATCCCAGTTAATGCACGCTGAGAGTAGCGGAGTTGCTGTGTAGGTAAAGATGGAAGTGGTAGGATAAAATGAAGTAGTCAGAAACAAATTAAATATTCACTACCAGACTCTTCTGCTTTACAAAACATTTCTGCTGCTGGCTGTATAAAGACCTCTCTCTACACCCAGGTTCAGTGAGAGACTCACTAGATTCATGACCTTTTTACTCCAAGTGAGGCTTGGTTTTATAGTTCTGTATTAATCAATATCCTGTTTATTGTTTCATTTTTTGAAAGGCAGAGGCTAACAAAGGCCCTGGGTGAATGGGTAGGAGAGGAGCCGTTCAGGACATTTCCTTTCCCTGCCCGTTTGTTCCATCCTTGTTAGAGTTGTGCTCCACTTTCTGATACCACTTAGGAGAAACTTCAAACTGCTCTTTTAAATGTTTTATCCCCTGCCAAGCCTGGAGAAGAGCTCTGGATGCAGTAATGCATTGCTTTCCGACACAGAAAGTAAGCAGAAGGCCACTCGGCAGCCAGACGCAAGGTGTTGGCGGCCAGGTGCAGGCACACAGGGGAGGTTGCAGCTATTATTCTTTGGGGGAGCAAGTGCGAGTACTTCAGCTGTTGAGAGAAAAATGCGTTTTTTTCAGACTGAAATCCCATTGTTTCTTATTGTTCTGAGAATTTCAGAGCTTTTTGGCCCCGGGTTTAACCTAATTGAAGGCTTTGCCTCCAGGCTGCTAATTCCCCAACCGTACCTTTTGACAAAATGGAACCTGTAGCTTGATAAAACCGCAGGAATAAGTCTTCTGGGATTTTAAAAAATAATGCAATATGTAGTAGAAAAGAAGTCTCAGACTGCGTTTTACCTGGTTATCTAGTAAATGGTAAACCTACCTCATAATTTAGGAATGTACGCAGCCTGTTTCTTACACTTAGTGCCTGTTAACTTGTGGTCATTGCATAACTGTGCCAGTGTTAGGGGCTGAAAAAGAAGAGAGAAAAGTATCTTTCAAATCCCAGTAGACCCAAGTAGCAAAAACATCACTTTTTGCTCAGTGGAGAGGATCTGCAATTCTCCAGCCTAGCTATTGCCGTGAGAAATTAATGTAGTCTACAAAATTACTGCAAAGTGTTCCATAGGACTTTGAAATTAATGGACTATAAAAAAAAGATATAAAACAATACTGCTGGTATTAAAACTGAGGTAAGATGAGGTAATACTGATGGAAAGGCGTTGAGTCTAAGATTGATCTTGATTTACAGCCAGATATGAAAGAAATGCTCTTGTACTACAGCTTAAAAACCGAGAGGCAGAGAACTTGTTCTGTCTTCAGCTGTCTAGTTAATAACACTTGTCATTAAATGGAATGTGGAAGTTACAGCCAAACAATATGCGTGACGTGATTGCTATAAGTCTTCAGATGACTAATTAAGAGGCATCTGTACAGAGATCTCCTGCTAGCAGTACAACACAGGAGCAAGCACTAGTCCTGTTCCTCCAGATCCATTTGTCAGCAGCAATTTTTCTCCTGGAAGAATTTCCATTTTAACAGTGCCGTTAATACCGAAAGCAGATGAATCGCTAAGGAAAGACAAGATGGGAAGGCCCTGAACATTTGTTTTGATAGGGCAGATCTCTGTTGGTGCCTTTTAAATGAGATTGGTAATTCTGTCTGACCTGCAAAGGGGCAAAGCTACTGGTTCGGGGTTTTTTTCTTTTTTCTTTTCCTTACACGGAATGTTACTTGGTCTGTTGCATGTGGCTGGCTTGTGTGGGATGGCAGAATAGGTATATTCTGTGGTTTTTTTTCTCCTTGGAACTGATCCTACATTGATACCTTCACATGGATGTTAGTGTTGTTGCCTGTAATTTTACACAAGGATAATCAGAAAAACCTCGTTCACAAACTTGCTGCTGGGTAGCCTGTAAGGTGTTCCAGTTCGAAGCAGGATGTACATCAGACAGATTTCTGTCATTATGAGCGTAACTGCATTCACACAAATCGGTATGAGAAAATCGTAATTGTAGTATTTCCTTCCCTTTAATTTTTGGTTAAGATTTAGAAAAAAAGAGCACATACCTTAGGCTCTTGGTAGTCCAGGTTGAATTTCCTGTTAGTTTCTGTGGTTTAAGCTTATTGTAAGATCACATCTTTCCGGTTTTGTATAGTCATGATGTTTTGGATTTTTGTGCTTACCAGCAAAACTATGCAGTTCTCAGTATTTGCAGCCAGGATTCCTTCCTATGCCGCATGGTGACTTGGGGAAGAAGGCCACGTAGACGAAAGAAGGTGCCAGGTCACCAGTCACCATTTAAAAGTTCACATATGTTCAACAAACAAGAGACCTGTTGTACTGCAGCAATGTTACAGGGAAGGGGAATTGATTGTAGCTCTGGAGCGACAGTGCAAGCAAGCAAAACCCCTCATCGTGGGCTCTGGCGTGTGTCTGTCAGCCCAGATCCAGGTGATGCTTACAGGCATGGGACCAACTGCCCTGTTAGTTCTGTATTTTTGCACTCGCAACAGGGAGCGTTGCCACCTTTATTAAGGGAAAGCACACACCTTGTTTTCTTCCTTCTCTTCTAACACAGCTTGAGGTTCCTGACTTACTGAGGGAATAACTGGAGAAGATCACAATGAGTGGTGACAGTAATGTGGCAAAGGATCATAGCACGCTCCCGTCAAGTCAACTGATGTTTGCTATACTGATGGGAGATCAAATTCTACGAGTGTAGCAGCGGTGTTTAGGAGGAGTTTTACATGTGCATAGCCCAAGTAGCAATTTCCAATCTATGTTAATATGCTTGTTTTAAAGATGGCAGTTTTCATATTGCCACTGTAAATAATTATAAATTGGGAGAAGCTGTAGTTCCAGGTAAAAATAATCCACATAATGCATACAAGCTAGCTAATAACCAATGTCCTTTCATGGTTAAAATGACTGCTTACATCCCCGGTTCCTCTTCCTACATCCTCCCTTCCAGTTGCCTATTTCCACGAGCATGATGAATAGAAGGAAATCCACCCCGTGAATTTTCCCTATTCATAATCCTTTCTCCACTACCACACCTCATTACAAACGGATCTGCCACCTTTCCAGCCTACAAATACCCAACAGACCCCAAAGCAGACTTTACTGAGGAGCTGGGGTATTGCTGTTCTTAAGCACAGTGAAACACATCTCTGGTAGCTTGGAATTGCAATGTGATCCCTTTCCTGACAATGTGAAATGACGACTTTACGTCCATCCATGCTGAAATCGCTTGAAATCAGAAGGGTCAAACAGCCTAAAGCAGTAGAAAGAATGTGATTTTAGCTTATGTTTAATCTTAGTATGGAGAAAGTGAATGGTAGTTTTAATTGCTTGAGCCTCCTTGAGTTCTCCTTGTAGCCTGAGATGTGACTTTGATAAAGCATAGTTTATGTTCCTCGTAGTCATGGACTGCTTCGGCTACTCACTGGTCAGCAGGAGGCATTTTTTCTTGGATTCAGATATATAATGTGAGTTCCTGTTACCAAACTGCAGCCAGCATGCACGAATGGAAACTTGCAGATGTGCTAAATGCCCTTAATGCAGTGCCAGGTTCTGCTGTAGTTAAATGGGATCTTTGCCCATGAGCATTTGGGTTTTGTTGCTCATGTGCAAGCCAGCCTGCTACTAAAGCAGCACGTCTGATAGTTCAAGCAGGGCTGCAAGTAACTGCTGCCATTTGAAAGGTAATATTATATCAGATCCACTTTCCAGCCTTCAAACACACAGTCAAATTCTCACCTCTTTTTTATGAACTGTCCTCAAAGATGAGTAGGACATTAAAATCTAGCTAGAGTGTGGATAAATGAGCAATGGAGAGCACAAACCTTTCCAAATTGTGTATTTAAGGCACAGGAGAAAAATTTGTGAAGTTTTCTTGTTTTATATGGAAAATTGCCAGTTTCATTTTCTCATTACATGACTGTTTTTGTCAGAACAGATAGAAACATTTTGGGCTGATGGGCAGATAGCTCTCGCTGAAGCTTGTTGAAGCCACAGAGACTGAAGTCTTGATCGCTGAATGCTGCAAACAGTCTGCCTCTGGCAAATGCATACTTCCAGTTTTGGCAGTGTCGAGTGTTTGAAAGAGACAGCGAGTGATAGATTCTCTGGTCAGCTCCGTTGAGCAAACCTTAGACTCAGGTTTTATACTTTGCAGAGGGAAAAAACAGTTTGCAATATACCTTGAAAAAATACTGGAAAAAAGACTTCTACTCATCTCGGGCTGCTGCATCACTCAGCCCTTCCACCAAAAATTAAACGTGTTCTCTCTGTCAAAATAATTCAGATATGCCAGATCTTAGCAGCCTGTTGGTGACCTGGATTCCCCAGGTTTCTGAGGCACCAGTGTCTTGCTCTGAAAGGCTTTGCGCAAAGCTGCCACAACACTAGCAAATCCCAGTATCTGTGGTGAGACTGAAATTTTCCCCGCCTGCCTCGTCTCCTTTTACCATCATTTCTCTCTTTTCTTCAATCAAACAAGATTTCCCAAGAGTTACAAGAGTCTTGAGATTCCCAGTGAAAGAAGGTTATCTGACTCCCATTCTGGATACCCCGGTCACGGATCCATAGATTTCATGCTATTAAATCAAGAGAGTCTCCAGCAACGATGGTGCATGCTGGAGGCAGGGGGAGGTGGACTAGCCGCTGAAGGAGAACGCGGCGCAGGCTCTACAGACATCGGTTCAAAATGGCAGCGTCCCATCGGGCTCGGTTCTCGCTTGAAGAAGCTGCGTAGGTGTGGGAATCGCTGCTGTAGGTTGGATCTCTCAATGGCAGTGAGTGGGGTGGGGTGGTTGCAGATCAATAATCAGCACCCTGCGGTTGCTGTAAATCAAGGCTCGAATCTCTGACAGGCTGCAGAAGCCAGGAAGAGGCACAGAAATACCTCGCCTAACGTTTTTCCTCTCTCTCATTTCTGCATTACGGTGACCTAAATAGGAATCTCTGGTTAGACGTGGCTTCTTGCTGGCGGAAGGGGGAGCATTGCAAGGCTGGAGAAACGAGGCTCTCCCGAGCGGACCGCGGCGGCTCTTTCCTCCCAGACACCGTGCAGGCGAAGGAGCAAGTGACGGGTGGAGAATTAACGGGGGCTGGCAGCAGGGCCATGGGGCAGCCTGGCTCACGTGGAGAGCTGGAATGGAACCGAGGACAGCTGATGTATTAAAGGAAGGAGGAAGGCTGAGTGACAGCGAGGCAGGGAGCTAGTCCAGAGATGTCCATTCGGTTGGTTATTAAAATCCGATGGAACCACCACGGTGTATATTTATTAACAATTTGATCTCTCTGCTCCAGTTTTTGCTACTTCCAGCCTTCCTTTCTCCCTTCATTGAGAAATAGTAAGTTACACAAGGCCAGCACCACCTCCGGAGTTTGGAAAGTGCCTGACGCCGAAAGTCACCCGAGCGGGCAAGTTCAGAGAGCTCAGTCTAGGAGAGGGTGCAGCCGAGGACTAGTTTTGTTTGCCGAGTCTGCCTTTTCTTCCTTGCACAAGAGAAGCCTGCGGAGCGCTCTGCCCACACGTAGGGAATCGGTTCTGTGCGAAGAGGTAGCGTGTGACAAATCAGATGTTTGCAACCGTAGCTGTAGAGCTTCCTTGGACGGAGCAGGGTAAACAGTTATTATTTATTCTTGTTATACTGCCATTGCAAGCTCGCAGCACGACTCATTTGTAACCTGGGTCTTTCCCAGAAAGACAGCCTTCAGTTTCGAGAGGGTAGGAGTGCTGGGATCATGGCACTCTCACTTCTAGAAGCAAACCTGAGATAGTGGAGAGCTCATAATTGGATATTCCCCAAATCGGAGGGCCTGCCTTTGTTTCCCAGGTATTCCCAAACAGAAGTTAGCCTGTGCATGCCAATGCATTTTAATGAATTTTGACAAGGTCACAAGAGCCCATTTGTTGCTTGTCTGCTTTGTCCTTGCTTGCACATATGAATGAAGCTTTCTCATACTTCGCCATGTACAACCTCCAGCCAGCTTAAGTGTGTGCGTGTTTATATTTTAAAGTATTTCTATTCACTTGTGAGGTATTCAGTTTGAAACACAGCTGCCCAATATACTAATCAGCAGAGAAAGAGGAAGAACATATTTTGGTGCTCTTCTTATTTCTGTTGATTTCGTCAAATAGCTTGAAGAAGGGGAGAAAGAGTTGGAATAAATCAGCTCCTTCCTGGGGAATCCAGGGCCAGATGAAGGAAATGGGCAGTAAAAATGGTTTTAGTACAGGAAGAGTCCAGAAAAGGATAGATAGGTTTTAAAGAGATGGTCTTGAAACGTCTGCGAGTACTGGATGAATGAGTTGCACCAAGCAGCTTCTCGAATGAGTTAGGTCAGCAGCTCCTGGTCCCAGAAGTCGTAGTGCCTCAGTGATAATCTCCTGCCACCGTTGTTCTCAGCATGTCCGAGCCAGCCAGCGTCCCCGTAATACGAAACTGCATTATTGTCCCCTGCGCGGGTCAGGGCTGCCACAGTGGCACGCTCATGGAGAGCAGTCGCTGGGAGCCGGGGAGAAGAATGCTGGCGGCTCACAGACGGCAGCAGCACAGTGTGCTGCACGGGAGTAACAACCACGCGTGTTTCCGTGGGGAATACTGAAGCAAACCTCTCAGCTAGCCCGTCCAGCCCAAGAAGGGATTTCTGCATGTAGCTGATACTCCATACTTAAGTGCCTGGTGAAATACTGTCGCCTATTTTTTTCATTTGTGATGTACTTGAAGCAGAGGGCTGAGGATACCCAGACCTCCCTTCTAACCAAAATTATTCTATGATTTGTTCAGTTGCTTTAAGGATGGTGTCTTTCTCTCTCAGATTTGGGGCTGTGGTCAAATCTATCTTAAGCAAAAGCAATGCTACTGAATTGTGTGGATTATACCTGCCTGCACTGGGGGAAGTTGGTCTTCTGGATTTTATGGTCCTTGTGCAAATATTCACCTGGGAAATAGGAGTCTTGCTTTTCAAGAGAACGTAACACCCAGCTAATTTCACTGCCTCTCTTACAGCCAGGCTTCTCACGAGGGCTAAGCAACAGCATCCTATTTAAAAATCCCGTCCCAGTTTTAGAATGCCCATGCCATCGGAAAGCTATGGCCTTATTTTATCTGTTTATATCTAGTAACAGTCTTGGGGAAATGGGAGTTTTGTTTTCCCATCACATTTACTCCCCAGTGCAACAGTTAAAAAGCTGTTTTTCAGAGTTTAGAAAGCCCAAATTTTTCCCCAGTAACTCAGAGCATAGGAATGTCCTATGGCAAAAGAAGCACTGGCAAGGCCGCGCGTGCCAGCATGTCAGCTGGCCAAGTCCGGGAGATCCCCACCGCTTCCTGCCTGAAGGTTCCCAGGGTGCAACTTGGGAACACGCTGTGTTTACTTTGGATGTCTGAAGCCCCTGTACAGATTCTCTATACATGCCTGGGTTTAAATATATGTAGCTATGCTCTACCAACATGTTTCAGCCTACACAGGGCAACATCTGTTGAAACATGCAACTCTGGCTTAGTTTTAGCAAAGAAAATGAAGGAAAACAATTTCATCCATCATTAGACCAACACTTGGGAGAAGATTTAGGCCTTGTTCCATTTCCTAAAGCTAAGCAAATTTTGGCCTCATCAGCCCAGAGGAATAATCAAATCGCTGATGCTTCAGCTGTCTCTGGCTGTGATGTGCAGGCGGTCTCTCGCAGAGCAACGATGCAAACCACGCGGAGCACTGCTGACCGAAGAGGGCGGTCAGGCAACCAGTGAACGGTGCCCTGAAAGCAACTCTCCCTGCTCAGCGACGGTTCTCACTTGCCAGTGGTTTTTGAGTGCAACCCCTGTTAAAGCAGTGCAACTGGAGGTCACAGGAGAGAAGAACTGATTGCTCTAGTAAGGCATAACTCTTAGAGGGTAGGGGGAAAATACCCAGGTAAAAAGGTCTCTTTGTCACAATGCCATTCAAAACTGCTGGGTCTGTTGATGGAGGGTAGGTGAACCCCTCCTAAAACCTGATCAGCAGCTCTCCACAGTATGCAGACCTGCTTTTCCATCTGCCATGATGATCATACAATTAACTTGTATCTTCTCACTCTCCTCCAGACGTCTGTGTAAGCTGGATGCTAGCATGGCAATGTCTGACACTAATCCTAAACTGCATCTGTAGCCTAAGCAACTGCAGGCACAGATCTGCAATCTTCTCTCTGCCCACCCATTTAGAAACAAGTGATGAGAGAGCACTGGTGTGAGCCCAGCTGAGCGAGCCACCGGGCAGCCCTCCCGTGTTCCCAGGTCAGAACAATGCACGTCTGCGGTCGATTGCCTGAACACAGGCTGAATTTAGGGGTGGACATTGGCCGTTTGCACAGTGACCTTCATGTGCACGGTGCAGAAGGAGCCGCCCAAGTTGTGCCCACCCTGTGCCGTGCAGCCTCCCCAGACCCTTCGGTGGTCGTCCTGTGACACCGTTGTCTGAGAGCACCAAAGTTGCTGGCCGTTGCGTAGTGACTCTTAGGCAAAACTGTGATGTGCTTAATAATTAGTGTAAAATTTAGAAGTTAGTCATACCCACCACAGCCCTAGGGTGGATCTGGTTACGCTGGGGTTAGGTGGTGGGGCTTTTCTGGTGATAGGAGCTGTTATTAGATGTGAATTTTTTCCATGGTACTAGATGACTGGCAGCACTTGCAGTTGCAGGCCAGGGCTGGGAGAGGCTTTACTGTGAGCCGGCTTAGAGGAACAGTGACTTTCTATGGTTTTCCCATTGCTGATTAGATACTTCTCTAAATGCTGCCTCCCTCTATTGATAAACCAGGGCTTAATGCTTATTTCCCTTAACTTGAAGCAGTAATGTTAATGTCTGATTAATCCTATGACATACAGGTCACGCTTGTTAAAATTGAAAGCCACAGATGATTATATTTGGGAGAGATTGCCATATCACGCTGAATTAGTATTAGAAGGGTTGTTTTCAGTTTCACTTTCTTCGTATGTATAAGGCAGGGTTTTTTTCCCTAAGATGTGCGGATTTACAACTTTACCATTTCTTGTAGATCAAGATATTTATATAATTGTATTTTGAAAATACTTCCATTTTTATGAATGAGTTGCAATCCTTCAAAAGAACAAAGCCCATACTGCCTTAGACTTATTTACTGGTTTCTGAAATCTAAAACATCTGTGATTAGGAAGCTTGAAAGTCTGTTTAGATAGATAGTTGAGAATTTGTTTTGTTTTGGTTTGTTTAGAAAGTATGCCAGTTATTTCAGATGTTCTGCCTATAAAGAATGTAAAACAATTTAGTTGTCTCAGGTCTGAATTTAATCCGAGTCACTGGCAGAAGGTCACTAAATTCAGTCCAGGGTTTCATTCAGATCTGCCATTGTTTAAACCTAAAAAATGTTACCATAAAAATGTTGGCATGTTTGTTATTCAGGGAGTATAATGTCTTAATTGAAATGGTACCAGAAACTATTTAAAAAACTTCTATTACAGTTCACATGACAGACAGTATTTTATAGCTTTAACATCTGTTTCAAGGCCAACATGTGAGATTTAGCCTTTGTCTGACTATAACTCTTTTGATTTCAGTGAAGTTGCACCCACTTAAGTCCTGATTGAATTTGTCTCACTTGATTGGGTTTTTAATTGTATAATTTAATTTTCTTTATCTCCAACCCAGTGTTAAGAGTATGGAGCTTCAGAGCATGTCAGAATAAGGTCAATAACGGATCCTTTCTTCCTTTTTTATTTTCCCAGTTACAGGGATCCATTAAAAGAAAACTGGAAGATGATAGCTCTCCTGCCTCCAGTGGCGTGCCTGACGTAGTTTTCCCAAATGACAGTAAAAGACTTTGTCTCGATGATGTAAACCTTGCCATGGGCCAAGGTGCCAATCCCAACGTGGCGTGTCCAGAAATGCAAAGTTCTCCGTTCTCCACCAGTCACAGCGCTTCTTCCCTGGGAGTCGCAGGTCATTCAGTGCTCCTTGAAAACAATCACATGAATGGCGGTGGCATTGGTTCCCCGTTTTCAGTGCCACCCAACACGGAAATAAATCAGAAGGGGTCCATAGGAGGGCAAACCAATAACATTGTCCACTATGATGAGAAAGGAAACAGCTTACAGTCTGTGGACCAAGAGCTGCAAGATCTATTGGAAGAGCTGACGAAAATGCCTGATCCTTCTCCCAATGACCTGGATCTGGAGAAGATTTTGTGCAGCAAGGCTGAAGAGCCACTTGGGCTGAGTCATTCTCAGCCAAGCATAAGCACCACCCCAAAGTCCTCCCCACAGAATTCCCACTTGGACAACCATGTTGGTAACAAAGATTTTTCTCCGGGCTGCAATCCAACCAGTGGAGGATCTCCTCAGATGAGACCATCATCTGCTGGAGCTAACTTCCAAGTTCCTCCCTCAAACAAACCTGCTGCATCGCCCATCTCTACAGCAGCTCAGAGCAAGAACCAGCCACCACCTATGCTTCCCGTACCCTTACCCAACATACCCGGCTCCAACTGGCACGCTCAGCAGCTAAAGCAGCTGGCAGCTAGCAAGCAGGTGTCTACTACTAAGCAACAAGTACAGGCTCCCAGCTGGCCAACTATGTCTCCTCCTGGTCTCTCTCCGCCTTACAGGGCAGGATCATCCCCACACCATCAACCTTTCAGTCCTCAAAATGTTATGGTGTCTGGCATGCCTGCTAATAATTTACCAGGAAACAACATTCAGAGTCCTCAAAACACTTTGCTTTCAAGCATGACTTCCAGCAGCACCCCATCCAATGGCCCCTCGCCTCCGTATGGGTCTGAGAAGCTCTCCAGTCCGGCTCTGAACCAGCAGCCCTTCAGCCCACAGAGCTCCATGCTGCCCACCCTGACGGCAGCCAGCTTACCAGCCAACAACATCAAAAGTCCACAGAACAACTTGGTTGCCAGCATGGCCTCCACAAATACTGGACCTTCTCCACCCTACAGGCCAGAAAAGCTGTCAAGCCCGGCTCTGCATCAGCAGCCCTTCAGTCCTCAAGGTACATTAATCTCTAACATCACTCCCACCAGCAACCCCACAAATATGCAGAGCTCGCTTTTTAAATCAATGACTACAAACCAGTCCAAAAATATGAACATAATTATGCAGCAGCCATCCAGTAGCTTACAGCCAGGTCTGGTGAGTGAGAGCCCTGTTAGCCAAGACCAGTTTTCCTTCAGTAACACCAAACCACTGTCTCACTTTGCCTCAGAGTCAGCTACTCAAAAGATGTCACCTCTGACAGCAGGACAAGGGCAGCAGTCTCTCATTCACTATCTCCAGCAGCAGCAGCAGCAGCAGCAGCCGTCTCCGGCCCCGCAGCAGTCCCAGCAGGCTAACAATAGCCAGTTTCTCCAGCAGCAGTTTCGACAGCTGATACAGCCGCATCGGATGCAGAGACACATGCAGCCCGCCACTTTGCCATCTCAAAGCAGACAGGTGAGAACGTCTCTTCTGTCTTTAAGGCTTATATGAAAATATTGAGTCATTTATTTTCTTATTTTTACTTTCCTTTGTGTTTCAAATGCGACATCGCTAAGCTTCTGGGGTGTGCAGAGTGTATACAAGGACAAGGCAGTAACAACATCCTGGTGTTATCAGAAGTAACTTTATTTATTTCTTCAATTGAAATGTACTGTAATTCCACCATGCGTTGTCTCTTCTAGCCCAGTGGAGAACTTTATGCTACTAGGCAAAACACATTTCATACCACTAAAATAAATTATTTTTATGTGTATGGGTGGTATTCTTATTTAGCCTATATTGTAAGCTGCAGAGATGTTTGCATAACGTGTTTCCCATCATCTTTTTGGTAGGAATAGATTTTTTTTTTCTTAGTGTTCTTCAACAAATTCATCTCTGTGTTATGCTTCTGAGGCTAGAAAAGATCAGGTGGGGTGAGAAGTGAAGTTAAAATATGACTCCTTCATGGACAGCAGGTCAAACATGTACAGCTCCCGAATAGCAAAGAGACAGACTTGAAATACCTGTTACCAGCATTTGCCAGAAGCAATGCCCTGCTTTGGATGAGGGCCATTCCCCACCCCTTGTTGATCTGCGATACCAACCGAGCTGGTAAATGCAAAAACGCAGGCGGCAGGAGTGAGACACAGCCCTGATTCCTCTCCAGCACCCTTCTTCCTGAGACTCGCGGAGCGGTGCGAAGCACTATCCGCTACCCCCCCAGATAAGAGAGATTCACTGTGAACGGGGACTTCAGAGCAAGGAAGGGCTTGGGGACGCAGCCTGAGAGCAGCCTGGGCGTGAGGAATAAAGAGCTATCTTGTACTTAGGACGAATAGTAGGAAACAGGTTGAACCTCACCACCAAAGCCAACACTTTGTTAGGCTGAGCCAACACTTTGGAAGCAGAATCCTTCAAGCTGCTTAGCTGTGCACACAGGCGCTGCATCAGCTCCTCGTGAAGGATTGAAACACTTCTCACCCAGCAAACCAGAGGTTGATCTCTGAAGCTCTGCTAGGATCCGCCCGAGAGCGTGGTGCTTAGCTGGGGAACACACTCCAGAGCTGGGTTTCTTTGCTCTTCTTCCCTGCTAAGTGACTGGTTCTTATAGAGGTGGATTTCTTCAATGTGGGTGACTTGGTGTAACCCTGTCCTATGATAGCAATGAGAAATAAGGGGATAGTTACTAAATGTCAGCTTCTTAGTGGTGAATCAATGAGGTGCATTTCCACTGTGCCACTTTAGGATCGACTCACTCTTTTCCAGGTTGTGCATGCTCAGTACCCCCTTGCTTCAATACAGCTGCTTAAAACAGACAGCTGGGAAGGGCTGATGACTTGCTGAATTTGCTTATCCAAATATATAACGTGTAACGATATGGCATACATAGTTGACTTTAAAGGCTCATCAATATAAGAACCCCTAATGCAACAAAGGCCTGAAGCAGTTGTGTTGCTTTAAGTATGTGAGGACCCTGTTTGTGTTCAGTGGGACCCAAATTAAACACAAAGTAGAGGGTCTTGCTGGCTTGGGATCTAGGAGTATGGATGGACATATGATTGAAAGTCAGTAAGTTGCTGCAGCTTCATGAATTACTGCCCATCAGATGTTTTTACTCTGGAGGCAGCGTGGGTGAATAATACATTCACGGTGCTTTACTGCAGCTCTGATGATGGCTGGTAAGTTGTTAAACTGCAGTAACATGATCGCTTTTGATCGTATGTCCATAACCTTTGAGCATATATTTTTTTTCTGGCTCCCCCGCTGGGTGTGTGGAATTGCCACGTCCCTGTTGGATTCCTGAGGTTTCCTGTGCCCTAGTTTTCCCTGCTTCGCATTTTTGTCTTACACCTCTGAACCCCCTACATCATTGATTAGCCAAAAAATAAAAAAAAAGGGAGAAAAATTCCTGCAGTGAGTCTCTTTAATTGGCCAGAATAGCCCCTCTTCCAGCAACTTTCCCAGTGCTCTGCCTGTCTGCATTTTTAGCTGATTCTCACTGTCAGAGAGAGAGTTGTTATAATTTGGCGGCTATCAGTAAAGATCAAGGACAGTTAAGACAATGATTACAGGTGATGAGCATTTTACATTTTCAGACTAGTTAGGTAAGCTTATGGTGCCTCCCTCATTTTACAAGTAAGACTTATTACAATAATTATACACCAGATGACAGTGCTTCAGTTTTACAGTCTGTTGAGCTGCCGAAGAAAGATGGTGGATGTTCTGAAGTGGAACGTTTTGTTAGGTTTTGATAACTTTACTGCAAATTTCATAGAAGAAAATGGATCCTGAGTGCCGAATTAAAAGAAAAATGACATGGAAAAAATATTCTAGGTAGGAAACCTTAAAATTTTGGGATACTTGCTACGTTTCTTTGAATCTAGCATGTAGGTCTGTTATTTTTCTGCAAGAGATTTCTTATTTACCTTGAGACATTGATACTGAAATTCTGGACCCGACCTGCTGTGTACCAATTTTACTCCATTATAGTGAAGTACCTCCAGCGACTGTGGTTTTGACTTCCAGCAGTGTACCCAGAGCTGAATTTGAGCTTTGCACCATCTCGGTGCCAATTCTCTCCTGAGGCAGGTGATGAATAGGACTTTTCAAGCCTAGAGCAGTTGTTTCATTAAAAGGCAAAATGTTAAAGATTCAGACGACAGGGGAGACGACTTCTGCATCTTCAAAAATTAGTAACCTTCTGGTGGAAAATTGCCTTTTTTAGCCTCATTCACAGAAATTTGCTCAAATTAAAATAACAGCATACCCTGCAATGTTGTTTAGCATTTAAAAGTCATCCCCTTACTCTCTGCGTGTGTTTGTAAATGTGACTAAAATTTATAAAAAGAAGGCATAGTACTCTCTTCTTTTGAGCAAGAGGTGCAGCTTTGTGCAGAAGAAGAATGTGGATGGTGGCCAGTTGGAGGGAGAACAATAAACCATGAAATTTGATCCTTGTAGCAGGCAGAGCAACATGGGCAAGAGAGCAGCGGCTGGGACGTAGACCCAGAGTGAGCTTTTTCCCGTTGTTTTAATGCGTATTGAAGCAAAGGCTCCACATTCCAGGAGCTGGGTTACTGGTGGTGCCTCACAGCTCTACCATTTTTGTACTCAGTGATCTGTCTCGTAAGCGTAATCAGTCTGCATCCCAGCTCCTGTATTGCCTGGACAACTGGTAAATCTGATAAGGGCTAATTTTGCCCATCTGAAGCACTACGTCTTTATTGTCGAGCACTGACGGATATTGATTGAGGCACTGACAGTTTGCATTGGGCGACACTGCAAAGCCTGGGGGTGCTAACGTTGCTCTGGTGGGTATGTGCAGGTTTTCATTTTACTCGTGTAGGACCGAGTGAAATTATACTCAAAGGTCTGGGCTTATAAATCCACAATATAAAGATGGTAGTAAATGCCAGGGAGTCAAAGATAGTCTCCAAAACTATCACACACTGTTTTCTGGGCTTAAGCTTAGCCACTTGACTTTATTGGCTGTTTCTGGGTGCATGAAAAACTGCATTTGCCCAAGCAGGTTGAATACTTGGGCATCTCCCCGATTTTCATGTCTAAATACAGTTTGTACTTGCAGATCGCCTATTCTGGCATGTCAGATATATTGGGCCCAATTCTGCCTCCAGCAACGTGATACAACATCACCGCTGCCAGAAGGGCTCTTTTACTCCCGCCAGCGTAAGAACAGACGCGGGTCTTTGCGAACGGAAAGCAGGGTTCCCCCGAAGGCAGGAGAACGAGCCGGTGATCTTTGCAGTTTAAGTCAGGCTGGAATAAAAGAAACCCTTGGGGTAGCCATTACTTTTCCAAGCCCAAGTTTGTCTGAGTTAACATTTGAGAGTCTCGGGGAGGAGGGCAGTATTGCCCACTGCTCTGCGTGTAAAACGTTGAAAACCAAAACACGGCGTAAAAGGTTGTTTTGTTGGGGGGATGTAGCTAATAAATAGCCATTGTTCGGGTGGGACGCACTGTGCGTCTCTGAGCTCCGCTTGCGCTGTAGGAACCAAATGTGCTATTCTTAGAGCTCTCCGCATTCCTGCTGACATCCAGATAGTTGTATACTGGATTGTCAGTGAAGGGTATATTTGTTTCAGCTCCATTGCCAAAAATGATGGTAGAGGAAAAACGATAGGAGAAGAGACAGAGAGAAAAATAATATTATTTGCAGGAAAAATGGCTATCTTTTACTACATGTGGACTGCATATGAGATAGTGAAGAACATGCTGAAGACTAAAAAAACCTTTGAAAAGGACTTGACAGTGTTTCTTTAACTGTGGTAAAAGCAGCAATACAGTATCTGAGTTGGCAGAGTTAAATTATAGGTTGCAGAGAAACACCAAAACCCCTGAGCTAGATTAAATATACTAGGGGGAAAAAAAATTAAACAAAAAATCTTGTTTCTGAGCATGAGTTCTCTAAATATAGAAACAAAACTGAAGAAGAAATGCACTGTTATAAAGAACAAACTGACCCAGAGCTTAGATGTCAAAGGTTAAATAAATATAATGGAATACAAAATAGAGCTTTTATTAATATAAACAGAGATGTTAATACCACGGACTGATTCCTGGGTGTCCTATGTTATGTGAAGTTATTTCTGCCCGTGAAAAGTCAGTGCACCGTGACTGTTAGATGAGGCTGTTCTGATTCAGCAGCACTTTATGTTTATGAGCTCTGATGCAGATTGATTAAGAGTTTGGAAAAGCAGAGAACGCAGCCCACAGCATCTGAGTACATACAGTCCTCTTGTAAGTACAGGGAAAAATCATGTTTTATTTGGGATTTCCGAGATGTCACAAAAAGTCTTCCTGACACATAAAACAACTACGGTATCATGTATTATCAATAAGACCAAAAGTACTGGCCAGATTTCATCTGCAGTTTCAACCCCCCCCTTATTCTTTAAGTGTCAAACTTATCTTTAAAGCCACTTTGAATGAAGTTCCGCTGGTATTTCCCCGTCATCTTCTTTTTCTTTCCTTTTCTTTCCTTTTCTTTCCTTTTCTTTCCTTTTCTTTCCTTTTCTTTCCTTTTCTTTCCTTTTCTTTCCTTTTCTTTCCTTTTCTTTTTTCTCTGGAAAAATTTTTGAAATATTACTTTTTTTTTTCCTTTTACTAATGCTGTGGAGGAGAAAAACAGATTTGATTTCAAAGGGCAATGGTAGCACAATACCGAAGCAAAGCCTTTGAGGGAGTGGAGAGCTTTTGAAGGCAAAGCAACAAGCCCTTCAGCTAATTAAGTGCCTTTGAATAGGCGAATAAAGGAAGCTGGTGATGAATCTGGATTACAGAGAGCAATAAGGCTGAGCCTGGGGTTTGACCTCTCCACAGATGTAAAAACATCTTCTTGAATGGTCATTTCTGAATTTATATTTATCCATGCACTTGCAACTGAGTTGATATTTTTTTTTTTCAAACTTGGAGATTCTCCCCTCCCCTCTTTCAAGAGAATCTGAAAGGAGCTTGACTGAAACTATCGGACTGCCATCTTCTCCCTTCCCCTCCCTCCCCTGCGAATAAATAATGTAAGATAAGTTTTGGAAAGTAAGCAGTAAACTTGTGCAAAGAAATGGGGTGTTTGGCCTCAACATGCCAACAGTAATACAACATTTTCAGAAGTGCAGTAATCAAGATAGATAAAAAACTTAGTTGACATCTGATCTTCTTAGCCCGTTGCTCTTTTGCGGTGTTTCTTAAATCGCATGTGTTGTCTTCTTCTGTCAGATCACAGGTATTTCAAAGCATTTCCCTGCTGTAGTGGAGCCCTTGTAGCCATGTCTTAACCTTCCCAGTTCTTTGGCTTGTATTTTAAGATGTTTACAGGCGTTGATATTTCTAGCAGCTCTGCCTAATGCACTCATCATTCCTTCCAGTTTAGCTATCTGTCGTGCTGAAAGCGCTTTTGGACACCACATAGCACATCATTAGGGGAAGCAATTTGCAGAGGAGAAGCTTGCAAATAGACGAAATCCTTCTGAACACCATGTGGGGAGCATCCTCTCCCACCCTCACCATCACCCTCCTGTTGGATCTGAAATTAATGTGGACACTACATCAAAGCTGCAGCACTTTCCTCAATCCAGCCGGGTCCTTCCCTTAGTTATGACCTGTTTAATAAAATGGAAGGTGTTCTGCCAGCAATTTAGCACTTAGGACACAGACAACTCTATGGGAATCTCACGCTGGACAAATTAAAATCCACTTGGAAAGAAAAAAGAGACTCGGGAGGTACTATAAACACCAGCGAGGGGTGCTGGGAGGCGTTCAAGTCTTCGTTACCTGCAGGACGATGAAGCGATGTGTGCGCGGGCTGGCGTGGTATTGTCCAGGGTTTTGGTGGAGAAAGGCAAGAGGAAGTAGTACTCATGTACTGTGAACATGTAGATGGAAATGTGACTTATCCCAGAGAAATTTAGGACAAGGCGCTGAATTTCAGCCTGACAGGCTGCTGTTAACGAGTCTCCTGGTGCCCAGGACAGAGGCTGGATGTCAGTGCTGCACCCCCCCCAACCCCGCTCCTGGCAGGGCCGCTCAGCCGCGGGGTGCGCGGCCGAGACTGTGCCATCGCACAGAGGTTCTGCATTAACTCTAAAAAAACCCCCTTGCTTTTGTGGTTTTGAGCTTTAAGCAACAGACAGTTGTTTCCTTCTGCTCTGCAGTGGGGGGTGGGAGAGAACCTCTTCTCTCAAAGGTGTAGAGAAAGTGGTGGTGTCATGCTAAAAAGTGTCTGATTCATTTGACGTGAAACACCCATTTGTAGCAAAACGACTCTGATCCTGCCAGCCTAGGTGGGCAGTTTCTCTCGGGTTTTCTAGGCAGCTTGGTAGCACTATTAACAAGTTTTCTTGGGCTAAACAGCGGCTGAATCAGGCCCCAACTGCAGATTTTCTTGCTTTCTTTTTTTTTCAAGTAACCCATTTTGCTTTCTTTATTACCACAAAAAAAAAACCCATCCAGATGCAGAAATCTTTAATTTATAAGCAGTTGAGCAAAAGGTTTTGAACATCTATTTTTTCTCAATCGTGCCCTTAGATGCAACGAAGTTATAAACATCCTAGGAATCTAGGGAAAGACTCGGGGACCTTCTCACTGTTTGGCTTCATAATGAATGCCATAACTTCCTTCTGTGTATCATTCTTAAAAATAACAACGGGAATAGTGGTTAGCGATGGGTAAGACATGCTATTTGCATCCTCACTTACAAGTCAGTGCACCCATAATTCTTATATTGAAAAGGTGTGTTCATGGCACGGCGTGCTGATGAATAGCAATGAGGAAGCGGCTTCCGTGACCCTACTGTACATCCAACTCGTTTCATCTGTGCTGCAAATTCCCATAAATATCAGAACATCTTAATTCCATTTTTCCCCACATTTGTGGAAGATAGGTTTGTTCGTTGTCTGTGTTTTCTGTATCTTTCTTAGTAAACGGCAGTTTGGGAGGCTTATTTTGAGCTGAAAGCAGCCTGGCTTTCAGAAAATGTGCTCACTTCCCTAAAACCATGCCAGTCTTACTACCTCAAATCTGATGCCTAAATTAATAATTAATTTTAGTACTTTTTTCAGTGACACTGCAGGAGCATGGTTTGTTCCCTTGATTTTGGGGGTGGTTTCTAGTCTTGTAGTAGTCAAAAATTCCATCTGTATCCCACAAGGCAGAAATACTTACAGAACCGAAGTCTAATTTAACAATTAGAATAAAAAGCAAACAAATAAATAAGAGAGTCCCTCAGATGCTGTTAAATCATGTGCCTGGCGCCGGACGGCGGTTCGGCAGGGTGGGGTGGCTGGAGCAGCCTAGTTTGTCCTTCTGCTCCGCTCCTCTGTCATTTCTGCCTCGCTGCAGTAAACACTGCACACCAAATAAAAGTACAAACATGTTTTGTTTCAGATGCAATACCTAGAAATAACTTTCCTGGTAAAATGAACTCAGTCTCTTTTTTCTTTTTCTCTGGGCATTTTGGAGAAATTTCAGTGTGTGGGTGGGGGAAAACAAAGCCGTGGCTGTAAACAGGAACTGATATTGTCTCCGCGTCTGAATGGGGAGAGAAACTGAACTGGCCTCGGTGGTTCTCTCGTACATCTGCAAGTCTGGAAACACTGGGATGATTCACAGTTTGCTGATTAATACAGGAGCAAGCAAAATGGTGTGAATTAACGGCCATTACAGAGCTGCGCTGGATGGCAAATATCCCCCTAGAACAAATGACGTTTCACAAAGATTGCTTAGAGGAAGAGGTAATGGGTCTTAAATACAAATTAGAAGCAGTCCCATCAAAGCTGTTAACATTAAGGTTTGAAAGCCAAACACTATTATGAGCTGTCTTCAAAACCTCTGTCCATTTAGGAAGCATATCAGTCTGCCGTGTTGGCTGTGCAATATTTCTGTCTCGAGCACTTTGGACTATTTCAAGCAGCCGGCGCTAATAATTGATAGAAATCCACAATCAGAACGTAGCAGCTCTTCTTAGGGCTTTGAAGGCTAATCACTCTATCACATGTACGTTTTTAAGTTAAAATTTTTATAGCATATATAAAGGCAAATATTATCATTTTCAGTATGTAATTCTTAAAAGCTCAGCTGTTAACAAAAAGTAATCCTGCATTACAATTTAACCCTTTGCATATGGGAATATTAAAAGAAGAAGATAGGAAATACATTACTTCAGCATAAATAATACTCTGTATATGACCGGCAAAATGATGTAATATGTCTCACGGTAGTAATGAAAACGTGATACCTTAGATCAGTGTCAGACAGATGCAGATGTGAATGCAGGTTATGGACAAGGTATGCGGAGCTATTTTTCCCCATTACAGAATTGATAAGAGACCCACAAGGAGGGTAAGGCCTGTAATGTAGACAAAATAGTATGACATCCTGGTCTAAGACATTACATTAACAGCTTGATCTTTTAAAGATTCAAACACACACACCTAAATTTACACAGTGGGAGGTCATCCCAGGACGACTACAGGATTATTTCTAAGAGCAGAGAAATATGCTCTTAGAATCATGTATGTCTTTGTATGCTCAAGAAAGACCAAAGGTGGAGGAGAAGGATGCAGCAAAGGGCGCAGCAGCCATTGGCAATGGCATATTAGTGCTACGACAAAAACAGAGAGTTGGAAGCTTTGATGCACTGTTCCTACCTTCGCTCAAGTTTACATTTTGAATTATTTTTGGCTTTTCTGTTTTTATTTTCTGGAGGTTAGTACCAGCATTTTGTAAACGTGCCAAACTTTGAATAAGTTTATGGTTTAATCAGTCCAGGGATTATTTGCAGTCCTCTGGGTTTGTTTTTTACAAACAAAGTCATGAATTGCAGAAGCAAAATTTGCCCCTTGCAGGAAGAAAAGCTGCCCCCTCCTCTCGGGCACAGCAATCACAAAAGCAAATGAAGAAGAAAAAAAAATTCTTAACAAAGACTTCTCCCCCCTCTTTTTCTTTGGTGTTTGAAGGCTGCTAATGTTAATGTGTTTCTTCCCTTTCCAGAAAGATGAGGACATACTATCCTGGGATACCAGCAGTATGTATCCCTGTCATAAACAAATCCATTTCTCTCAGTACTTAAATACTCAGGGCTTTTGGAAGCTTCTCTTTGCGTAATAAATGTGTTTAATATTTCCTTTACTCTCCAGCATTATTAAGTATAAACTGTTACTGTACTGGATTGAAGGGTAGTTTACATGGCACTTGTATTTGGATAGTCTGTTTTCTTTTACCATTGCTCCGAAGGGCGTGTTTAAGCAATGAATGAGTGATTGTATGAGCATTATTTTTTTGTTTCGTACAACCCCCTTTTTCTCCTCCTTTCCCGCTCAGTCAGCACACTTTCCGCAGCGGCATTTTAATTTTCTACGTGGAAATGTGGCGTTTAGCAGAATAGATGCATAACAAGGATGAGACACTTTTTCCTCCTTTCCCTCTTCTCCCAAGAGATACCCTGTGACTTCCTCTATTAGTCCATTAATCGCCGTAGCTCAAAATTCAGTCTGATCAAAGGAGCAGAACGAGGTTGAAAAGTGCAGATTCTGGCAATTGACTTGACTGTTTAGATTCCCCGCTGAGCTCATTTAGAGCTGGAATTAAGCTATTCCTGCTGTATTTTTCGTCCTTGGCTCAGCCATAGTGCTGTGCCGAGCGCCGCGCCGGGGGAGTGCTGACGGCAGCGCGGCCGCTGCCCCAGCCCGGACCCAGCCCGCAGCAGAGAGCAGCCTCCGGGACCTGAAGGGCTGAATCTCCCTGTGCCAGGAGAAAGCTGAGTAATCTCGTCTTAGTTTGATGAGAAGGTCTGCGTTTAGATTGCGTTAGCTGTTCGACTGCAGGAAAAGTGGAGAACCTGTTAACTGAAGGTGCCGGAGTCAATATTGATGATTCTGTGTTTTTTAATTTAAGCATCAGGTTTCCGTCTCTTGCAGCTCTCTTTACTGAGGTTGGTGCGCGTGTTGTGAGTGGGAAGGAAAGAATTAAAAAAAAATGTAAAGGGGAAATTTGTAAACAACGTGAAGTTTCTTGTAAAAGTTTTCTTTACGAGGTAATGACTCACTTAAGGAATACAGTTGTTTTTAATGCCTGTTTATACGTGCAGTTAGAAACCGGTGCTGTTTTCTCTCATTAATAGTCTTGTTGGTTCTTGTTTGCTTAAGGCAAAAACGCAGACTGCCCATACCTGTGTTGTTCGCTGCAGATTAACATCTGATTTTGCAATCCTTACACGTCTCAAATTCCTACTGATGTAACCGGGAGTTACAAGTTCTCCAGGAATAGTGCTGGACTCTTGATGTCATTATTTGTGGTTCTACAGTTCCCCAAACTGTGCTAATATCTCTCAAACAGAGTTAGAGTAATTTGATGTGTAAGTTCTTATCTCATTAAAGTGAATTATTGTTACTGAAATGTGAATGGCATTCTATTATCAGAAAATATTATGTATTTAATGGTTTAAGAGTGCTTAAGGTCAGCAAGAACAGAGAAATGCTGCTAACATCACCATAGACTGTGTGATGGTCCTGAAATGTGAGTAAATCTTTAACTGAAAAAAGTTTTGCTAGACGTATTGGTGTTTTCCCGTAGTTTAGGACTTTGTCTAAAATCCCTTACATTTATTTATGTTGTATTTTACTTAAAAAAAAAAAACAAAAAACCAAACCATGACCATTTAATAAGAACCTTTTTTATTAAGAAAAAATATTGGTCGTGAGGGGGGAAATGGACAAATCCATTTTGTGCCCAGTCCAGAGTCCGAGCTTTTCCCTACATAGATGTCATATATCTATCTGTCTATAAATTTTAATTTTAAAAAGAACTGTTGACTTTCATCAGGGACCCTATGTGGAATAAGATTAGAAAGGGACTCCTGACTTGGGTATGCTGTTCCATTCTAAGTTTACACAATATATAAAACTATTGTGCTTTAGCTTACAGAGGTTCCCTGAAATTTCATGCTTTCTCTGTGATTTCTTATTTTTTCTGCTTATGATAACAGTATTGAGGCTTTTCATAAGATAAAACGCTGTCTAGCTGCATTTAAAATACACATTTTTGCCCATTTCTGTCTTGATTAAGCTAGAGGGAGAGTACCTACCTGCTGTCTAGATTACTGTCAAGCTTAACTGAAAGTAAAGTTGCATTGTTCTCTGTTCTCCTAACTGAGCCTATTTTCTCCTCCTGACTGGGTACTAAAAGGCTTTTCCTGCTGCACTAACATTTTCCAAATAAAACCTTTTTGCCCATTTCTGAAGAAATATCAGAACAAGTACCACCTTAGACATGCTGGAAGGAGTCCTGCGCCATAGATTATAAATTGGAACAGTTGGCCAGAATAAGGAATTAAAGTAATCCCTGATATTAGGAGAATGAAAATGAGATGACCTTCTGTGTATGCCCTGTGTGAGTTTCTAACGCAGTTGCACCGTAGGCTCCCCTTTATCGCCGTTCCCCCATACCTATACCACGCAGAAAACAAAAGACCAGCCATTCAGCTGGGAAACTGGAACACATGCTTGCAAATATTACAGACTTTAAATGCATTGTATTTTTAACAGTAGTTCGTGATTGGAATGACAGGAAGGAAATGAGCAGAAAACATCCTATTCTATCTCTATATAAAATCTTGCTTGTGAAAGATACAGTTACCACAATAATGATCGGACGCTAATTGATTCATTGTGCTGGGAGACAAGTGCTGAGTGGAGGAGCCAGCGGGGTCATTTTCTTGCTCCAACTCCACTTTGGTTGTTTGCTGAGGAAGGGCAGGAGAGGGTTATAAAGCTGCTGCCACTACATTCAGCGCATGTTTTTCTCAGAAGAGAAGAGACACCGCCAGCCAAGATCTCTTTCCTTTGGAAATTGTGGCTGGGAAGGGCCCCTTTGGCTGGGGAGACAAAGTGGGCAGTCAGACAGCCCCTTTCCTGAATCCCAGGCAGGCACCAGACGGCTGAAGGAAGAGAGGCACCAGGCTGAATTAGATTGCCTGCCTGCTTTGGACAGTCAGGCAGAGAGGCAGGCTTAATTGCTTTGCAGCTGTTCATTTTTTCCCCTTCTCCCTCCCCTGCCCTCCTCTCCCTCCTCCCGGCTGACCCCGGCGGCAGCCGCAGCTCCAGCCCCGAGGAAACCTCGCCAACTCGGGGAGAAGTATCAAAGGTTTCTGGACTCGTTTTTATCAGCCTTTATACCCTTCCCTCAAGTCCAGCAGCAAAGGGGAGAGAAAGGAAAGTACTAAGGAAAAAAAGACGGCGTAAACTAGTAATTTGTCGCTTTTTTCTGGGTTAGTTTGTACAGTGGCTTCTGAGCGCTGCTTGGGGCAAGGGGCAGGCGGGGACAGGGGACAGGGCAGCGGCAGGCAGACGGCTCGGGTGGCATCCTTTCGGGGAGGCGGCTGGGTGTCTTCGCTGGCGTCCTGTCCGAGCGGACGAACTGGGAGAGCCTTTGAACGAGCCCCCTGCGAGGTGGCACTCCCCGCAGCAGGATTTACGAGACATGTGAGATTTCCTCTCCGGAGCCGCGATACCGCTTCCAGAGATCTCCCAGGCTGGTGCCTGGCAGCGTGAGTGTGGCTGGGGTTGATTTGGAGGTGCTCTCACTGGTAAAAGAGCCTCGACACTGAAATGTTCTTGACCTGACTGTTAACGGAAAAGCTTTTTTGAACCTCGGAGAACTTGCAGGGGTCTCCAGCCCTCAAAAACTGGCTCAGACCAGACTTGCAGATTTGCATGTATCTCATCAACCCAAACTGCCTGAACCTCGTGTTTGTGCAGGAAACAGAGTTTGTTTTCTTAATTGCTCTCACTCCACTCCCGGATTTAAACATTTGAAAACGTGTTTCCATGCCTTAGCAATGAGACTGCAGTCAGCTTTCAGCTCACCTGGTTTGCAGAGAGGGGCTTTGCTCCTCTGCTGCTCAGCCAGCCTTCCTGGGTCTGTTCACCTCCAGCAGCAATGTCAAGCTAACCCAATTTTGCAGCTGGTATCGAGCGCCAGAGGCAAGCTTTGTAGATGTCTCTTTAATTCCTGCACTTGTAGAATTTAGTGTATATTTTCCCTCCAGTTCCACTGACTCACACAGTCCTTGGGGGCGGAGGCAGGGGGAGAACAAGAAGGCTGTAACCCAGGTCTAATTTACTCATCTGGTAAGGCCAGTCGTCAATGAGCCTTTCCCCTCTCTGTCCACAAAGATAGTCCCTCTCGGGAGCCTGTTTGGCCTCCCAGTTATAATTATGGCATCAGTAGTTTCGTACTTGACTGTCCTCCTAGGCCGACTGCATCTTCTCTGCCAGGGTGTCGTGTCTGGGTGATGGCATTAGAACGTGGAATGCCCCGGCGAGCCGACAGTACGACGCAGGGCGTGCAGCCCCGCATGGTTTGGGAGCACGGGCTGTCGTGGCACGCTAATCTCTTTATACAGGACATATTTGCTGCTTATTTTTTATGATACCCTTAACAGCATAAACCAGAACCTGAGGTGGTCAGCAGTGCAGGTTTTTGGCACGTTTCATTTAAGGCACAAAACTGCGATGGGGATCTTTGCTCAGGGGCACTGGAGAGACGGAGGGTGTCGTTCCTGGAAAGGTAGCGCAGCCACCAGCCGCATTGGTGGTCAGAGGGATTTCTGTCTGTAAGAAACGGATTTAGAAATAAGGTACAGTAGCATGTAAGTGACTTTTTTTTTTTTTTTAATCTGTTCAACATGCAGCCTACAATAGCTCTGCCAGTTAGATTTGAATTAAAACCGGCTCCACAAGCTACAAAGGCTCTTGAGCCTCATTGCCCAGACCGGAAATCCATTGTGGCGTCCTGATTAGTGCTGGTGAAATCGGAAACCTTTCTCGGGGCAGATAACAATCTCGCAAATGAAAATATAACCTGTTAATCCTGAATTTTAACAAGGATGGTTATGCAACTCCAGGCCAAATCCAGGATGTCCTATCCGTGTGCCCCTTGGTCAGAAGGATTTGCTGATAGGGAAGGGTGGGATTGCACCCCTGCAGTACCCTCTCTCAAAAGCACCCCTGCTTTATGCCAGGTCTGTGGCCAGAGGCAAGAGGAGGGGTGCTGGGGGTGAGGCTCAGCGCAGGAATTGGGGTTCACGTGTTGAGACCGACCTCTCTGAAGCTCTTGGCTGAAGAGTCTTTAGATGGGGCTTCTAATGTTCCTCCCCAAGCCAGTCGCCGCTGCCAAAGGAGGGGTGGTCTGGCTGGGGCCATCCATGCTTTTGCAGTCCCATAATAGTCCCTTTAATTATGGGTAACAATAGGTTCTGGTTTTTCCTATGTTAATAACAAATTCCAGGGTATAAATAACTCTGCAATTAAAACAAAGCAGCTAACGATTTACCATTTGACACCTATGCAGTCTGACGGAGCCTTGGCTGTGCAAGGAATTTTTTCTCCTGCCCTGAATATTTTATAATTGTTTTACAAAGAGCACATGGATGCTCCAGTCATTAAGAAATGCCAACCAAGGTACATTGTGGCACCAGGGAGGGGAGAACAAATAGCTACGCCTGTGCCAAGGCCATAGAGAGCTCTCCTTTCGGACGTGCAGGCATGATTTGCTTGACTACTTCTGTATATTGACCTTTGTTTTTTAAGAAAAACACAAACAATCAGGATTGCTTTATTGTAGGACCCATTAACTCCTTCAGAGACTTTGCGGTGTCCGTGGGTAAGAGCAGCACACGTGTGGCCATGTACTGCAGTCTGTGAAACCTCTGCTGCTCTGCTGCGTTTGGATGTTTGCAGGCAGATGCTGCATGTCGCTAGCTTTGAGCATTTGGAAGAGCCTGTCTATATGTAAAATTATGTGGAAATAGGCCGGGGGACTCTAATCACATTGGCCAAGGAGATAGGGGCCATGGGGAGAGGGGAATTCACCTCTGCTTTCAGTGGGGAGGCATGGAGCCGCCGTCTCTCATTTCCGAGACAGGCTGTGATGTGTTTGATGTGGAGCCCGCGCATGGAGTTGCTTACATATACAAGCGTGCCTAAAAATGTAAAAATAAAAGCAGTGCTATTTTAAGACTCTAGAATCAGGGATTATAAATAGCCCAACTGGTGTGTTACTCCTGGCTGGGTGTGTCGGTCCTAAAACATCACCACAACTGTCACTTCCCTTTGAAGCAGCTTGTCGGCTAATGACCGTGGCAGTGGAGCCTCCTCTGCATTTCCATGCTCTCTCGATAAGCACAGGTCAATGATAAGATGCTCTCCAGGCTGACGTGTCCATCACACAAGCCCTCACTTTGCCGGCTTGAGCACACACAAACGGAAGGGTGGGTGCACGCTGGCGGGGAGCGCTGCGGAGCTGGGATTCAGTGGTGGGAGGTAGCATTAGCAGGGCAGAGCGGAGCTCGCTCTGCTGAGCACACGCTGTGGAGCCGGGGCTGCTGAACCCCAGACAGAAGGCAAAATAGTTGCGTGGTTAAGCGCTGGTTTGGGACTTGTGAGATGTGGGTTTAGCGCTCTGCGTTGTCAGCCTTCCTCTGTGACTGGTTGGGATTCATCTTCCTGCTCCCATCATTTAGGCTCCTCCTGTGGCCGGTGGAGGAAAAGATCTGTGGAAGGTAATTTCACCTCACCCTAATGTGCACCTCCGAGATGGGATGGATGGTCTGCGGTGAGGGAAGCCTGGACAACACGCTTAGGCTTGGCCCTTGTCTGCTGGAGGTACCTTTATTCTCCATCTTTGGAAGCGGCAGCAGCTGTGGTGATCCAATATAAAAAAGCCTGTGAAGTTGAAAGTCATATAGGTACCATAAATAGCTGACTTCTGCCTCAGAAAGCATTTTCGTTTCTGCCTGTTTTTCCAGTGCGGTGGCTGGCAAGGAGTGCCTTTGATGGTGTTCCACCACCTCAGTACCGCGGGCGAGCGGCTGGGGGACGGGCTCTTCTCTGGCGGCTGTTTCCGAGAGGAATTCTGGCCGACTCCTGCACCAAGTAATGATATGTTTATTTGCAATATATGGAGCCAGGAGACGTCTCTGGGTGATAGGGATCTGGAGACTAGTAAACAAAAGAAGGCAAGGTTGGAACTCAAACTGTAAGAAGGCTTGTTTGGGTCTAAAGAAAACAACTATAAAACCAAATAATGACGGTGTTCAAAAAGGTCTGCAGTGGTGTATCTCAGGACAAGGTGCAAATGTATCCGCCAAGTCCCTGCACTGGTAGGATGCCAAAATCTGGGTTATTCTTACAGGGAGCTCTAAGCAGCCTCTCCCCAGAAGGTGAAGAAAAGGGAGCTTGTTGGCTGCTCCTTCTCTTCCTAATAGATAGAAATGGGCTAGGAATCTCTCCTGCTGTAGCTGAGTCTTCCCCAGAAAGGGGGAGCTTATTTCATGTTCTCTCAGTAGAGGAAAGCTTGCAAAGAGGCTGTGTCTAGCATTTCTAAAAGAAGCAAAACACCCTGATGTCTGAAGGTTTCCAAGAGTTCATGCTGAATTCTTCCTCCATAGCCTGCTTGTAACACAGAGGAGCTGTGTCCTGACGTGGTGCTTCCCTAGCACAGAACAAGCATTTGTATTTTATGGTGATAGAGAAGATGATTTCCATCAAGAAACGAATGGGGACAACAGCAGTGACAAATAAAGACCTTAAGCTTCAAAACCGATAAGCTGACAGCTCCGTTTTTTGGTTCTCTTGAACTAACCACCTAGAAACAGTATTTTGGCAATCTGCTGACTGCAGTGGGCCCCTGCGTTCTCCGCACTGCTGACAGTCGGGGAGCTTCTGGGGGGGGGGCTGGATGTGGATATGAAAAGTTACAGTAAGTGCCAGGTCAAAAATTAAAGCCTTTGTCTGAAAGTGAAGTTCTTCAGTCTGAAAACGGGGACTTCTCCCATTGCTCGCGGTGGTCAGAGTTGCTCCTGGAGGGCAATAGGAGGACTGATTTAATGCTCCATGTCTTTTTTCTTTTACGCTGCACTCTTAATTACGCCTGTATTTCACTGCCGATTAGCAGGGAGCGCGGTGCGGAGCCCGAGACCCCTGGGGTGCAGCGAGTGCCCAGATCTCCTCTGCCCTGGCCCTGGGCTGTGTTTGCAGATGAGATCTGTGGCTCTGCGAGGATGCACACACGCGTGCACGCTGTTAGGGTATGAAGAAGCTCAGTTTGCTTTTTATTCCTCCCCCCTCCTTCTTCTTTTCTATAATCATTGCAAAACAGGAACAAATGAGTGTGTCACTTTAAACCATGAAACCACTTAGTCCGTAAAGACAGATTTGGCGTCTTTGTGCTGGCAGTGACAGGCCAGCGCGGCGCTCCATAGTGATCCCACTGTTCTCCCTCTGCCCCGCACCCCGCCGCCGCTCCCCACCCCCTCCGAGATTTGCGCCGTGTTTGCCTGCCTCTGTTTTTGTGGTTGGTAACCAGCAAAAGAATGGAATGGATTTAATGATTTGTTGGCTGCGGTGCCGGCATGATTAAGTCAATAAAGCTGCAAGCTGCAAACAGACAGTGTAGTTACAGTATATGACTTTAACCTTGTTAATGCATGTTTATGTCCTCCTGCCCACTGTATAGCTGTACATTGCATAAAGAAGATCTGACCAATCTTTAACCCATTAAATAATTCATAAAGTGAGAGCAGACATCAGCTACTTGCGGAGCGGATCAGTAACCATGGGGTCAGCAATAACTTTGGCTCCCTGGACCATATCCAGCATGTTTAAACTCTGGTGATGTCACCGGGCAAGCTTCTAACCTTAATCATTTGGATGGGAACAAAGGGAAGTTAACTGTTGACATGCGGTGTCTCCGCAGAAGAAACAGAAGTGCTCTGCAACATCTCTGCCTCGCGGGGAACATGGACTAGCTCCAGCCTCCTTCCTTCTTTTATACGCTTCCCTCTTCCCTTACGGCAAAAGCGTGGCTGGCCAAATGTTCAAAGGCACACGTTTCCTAGAATCCTACTATCTTAAGTGACAGAGGCACCAAAATCCCACAGAATTTCAGGGAAACGTTGGCTGACTTGAGAAGATGGTATTTGGAGGCACTTGGATGGTTTTTTCATCGTGGATAAATTTTGAATGAAAAGTATCTCCTGCCGTGTAAATGAAAGGGAAGGATATATAATGGGGATGGAGGGAGGCGGAAGCCAGGGATGCAGGAGAGGATGTGGAGTGAAGCAGGACTCTTCTCACCGCAGTGAAAGCTCTCACAATAAGGTATCAGGCAGGACTTGCAGGAAAATCCTAGGATTCTCACCCGTAACTACCTCTTCTTTTTTTCAAAAACGTAGGGCTGACTTCTGGCACGCAGCCCTTTTTACCCAGCTCCCAGCTGGGCACCGAGGGATTCTCCAGGTGCGGCGATGTCCGTAGTTGTTGCAGCTGCTTCTTTTGCTGGCACGTAAGGGGTGAGTCATGGGATCATGGGGCGTGTGGCCGGGACACGCTGCGCTCCACTGGTCTATGCAGCCAGGTTAGAGGCCCTAGGGGACCATTACGAGTTGGTGTAGTTTAGTGCTGTTCTGAGATGCAACCAGCTGTGGCCGGACCCGGAGGAGAGATGCAAAGAGGAGGACACGACAAAATCTCGTATGCAGAGTGAAGCAGAAAAAGCCCTTCCACCTCTGGCCGGCGAGCAGCATGGAGCGCGGTTCTGCTGCAGGTCTTTGGGGTCATAACCCGAGGGCATGGTAGAGGCAACGTTTCAGGAGGCTGGAGACAAAACCTCCACGCTGCCCCGGGATCTGACCTTCATCTCCTATTCAGGGAGTAAATTTAATTCCTTCTGGGGGGGAAACTGAGACAGAGGGAGAAACGAAGCGACTTGTCCATAGTCACCTGAAGAAACTACGTATGATGTTGAACCTGGACCTGGGCATATGAGCCCGAGTCCATACAACCGGCTTTTATCCTCTGACTCAGTACAAAACAAACTCACCGTTCAAGATCATCTCCTTTCGAGGTGGCTTGGGAGTTCACCTTTAATGATGCCATTTTCTACGTCTCCTTCTGACAAATTGCATGCTCACAGTCTCATGAGCTAACCCTCCGCTGTGTGTCCAAAGGGACACTTGCTCGTGCAAGTAAACTCATCGGAGGCTCGTGTGCCTATCTGCACGGCGTACATGCAGGTGTGTTTGCAAACAGACCTCTATGGTGTGCTCGTCTTTATGTTTAGGACTGTTGGAGCTGTTAAAGGCATGCAGGTAAAAACTCTCACACCGTTATTTGTGAGCCAGATGGCTGCGTACAGCAGAGCATATCTCAGAATCCACTACATCAGTAGTGAATTTTCCAGGTGCCAAAAGATACGCACCTTGAGTTGGAGATTAGAGCCGGGACCTTCAGTTCGCTGTTGCCAGCAACTGCAGCCAGAGACCGGGGAGGAGACTGACCCCCAGAGCTGGTTATTCTCAACCACTCAGTTATTCCCTGTTGCTTTATGATTGTGCTAATGAAGACTCTCAAATTAATTTACCCTGCTTTTTTTGGTTTGGTTTGGTTTGGTTTGGTTTGGTCTTGCCATAATCCAGAACAGCAGTCTCTGCTTCGCAGAAGATGCTCCAGAATTTATGGCCAGTCAAATCTGATCCGAGTAGAAATTCCACGTTCCGTTTTCTTTGTTTTTAGCTTGGAACGCTGTGTGATGCATCTGAAAATCTTTCCTTACCGGTCTATTGATTTCGATGAATGAACCCACATACACCTAGTGATGTTTTATTATCACTCACCCACCACAGGGTATATAGCAGCTGGTAATTTTTGTGCATTGACTGCATTTTTTTTCTGCTTGATGGAAAACAGAGTCGCTCCAAGCGTATGCTAATGCTGAACGGGGGGTCCCAACTTCTGACCCATAGCTAATATCCTACAAGTCACATGAAGCTACCAAGAATTCTTGAGCTGGAGTTCGAAATGCCTATGTTATCAGCAAATAAACACCATTAATTGCTTCTAATATGTCATGCAGTGGTTAAATGACAAGATCCTTATTAATATGCGTGTATATCAGCCTTTTCAGTGTGTGTGAGGGGGAGTATGAAGTGGTAAAATTATTTAAAATTAGTGGGGAATATTTACAGGAAGGCATAAAGAACTGTCAGTTGAGGAAAGCAGCATTTTATGTTCTTGTCCCGGATGACCTTGCTCCAAGGACAAATCAGAGCTTGATGAAATGAAGCTGCAGATGGCTAGTGATCTCAACTCTGTAATAATGAAATGACACAAGAAAAAAATGAGACATCTACAGTTTGTAAATACAATCTGAATGGAAGGGGAAAAAAGGAATTTTTAAAAGGAGATTGAGTTGACTTGGTTACAGCAGTTCAGCTTCGGGTGTTTTAATAATAATTTCCATTTAAAAAAATAATGGAATCACTCCTTGTTCCCCATACTCAAGGTCACCTTAATACATTTTTCTTTTTTAACATGTCGATATCTTGGTTTTAAAAATTCGATCATGAGGACTACCTAGTCACAGCCTACTTTGTGTCCATTAGTTTAGCATATTATTTATCATTGCATTTTGTTTGGTAGGTCATGGTGGTGATTTTTGGCACCTGATTGGGTAGACAATCTGATACAACCATTTTAGGTGTTTGAATAGTTTCATCTGTTAGGAAGGAGTCAGCTTGTGAGATACTGAAAAAGTGATGTGATACTTTATGCCAGAGCGTGCTCTGTTTGTGCACTTACATGAGAAACCAGGAGTATGTACTGCTGGGTTTTGCATGTGGGCAGGTTTTCATGCAAAGGGCTTCTCGGAAGCGGTTAGGCAGCCAACTGCTATTGAAAGTTAACAAGACTTGGGCATCTGCCTCTGCAGGTTGAACCTTTGCGTGAAAAGGAAAAAGAAATTAATGGAAACATTAACTCAGAGAAATCAAGGGATTCGCAAACCTTTGCGATCCAGACCACCTCACTGCAGTTTGCAGAGCTTTTCAGAAATGGGCAGGTGGAGAACTGATCTCTCCCATTAGCTCAAGATTTCCTGACTTTCACTTTGTTAGAGTGAAATCTTCACTGCTTTTTGATCAGATCTTTTCTGCTCTCCCTAGTACATAAATTCCCAGCCAGTCATTGCATTTCTCTGTAGCAGCTTGTGCCGGGTGTTGAGCTAACCCGGCTCCTTTTGAATCTCATCGACACCTCTGAGAGCATGCCTTGACATAACACAAGGATTACTTGAGTCAAACCACTTTATAGGTACGAGATGTTGTAGTTTGTCATCACAGCTACCGCAACCTTGTAGAGACAGGCAGAAGGACTACCAGCTGAAATTGGGTGAGATAAATACAGTTTTAGATTATCTCATTGAATTTATAGGCAAGCTGCCCTCCATGGGAACGAGAGCGTGGTGTCAAGGGTTGGAGAATCATGATAGCTGTACAAGCCAAATATAAATATTTTGTTCTTTGCAGAGAATTCAATTTTGGATCTTGACTATATGTTATATAGACAGGTACAAAACACCCGTCTCTGCATCTTCGGGTGTATACACATAAAACCAATAACAAATACAGTTTATGTTAAAGTATGGTGGTACAAAGGCTGGTGGGGATGAGTCCAGGCGTAGAGCGTTGCTCTCAGGTGGAGGAGAAGTCTGTTACCACTGCAGGTACCTGGGTCCCATGGCCATCAGGGCTCTGGCACAGCCCCCGTGGGTCTCTAGCCCTCCTGAAAGGTTTGCCTTTCACTCGGGGTGGTGGAGCAAAGCGCTTCTCCGGGCTGCCTTCACCCATGGCCTGGGAGCTCATCTGGGCCAAAGGATCCATTTGCAGGGAGCTGCTGTTGCTGGGGTCTTGGTCGTGCCTCCTTACAAGCACCGCAGTCCCTGGGAGGCTGTGTGTGTCTGTGATACACCAACTCTCCCACCCGTGCTGTGCCTCAGGCTCTTGGCTGCTCCCAAAGCCGTTTCCCATGTTCTTTCTAACAACATGGTGCTGGTAACAGCATCACAGCTGGATTTCCCTGCTAAGGGATGCATTTTCGTCTAAGAGAAAAATCACTGTTGCAATAATTCACTCTGGATTTTCTGTCTTTTGCTCTGATTGCTGCTGCTCTTCAACGACGTGTTTTGATGGATGAAACCAGCTCTGAAAATATTGGTAGAGTCTTTGCACAAAAGCTTTAACTAATTCGATTAATTTTTTTAAGAGAGGAAGTGGACTCAGTTTCTATCTTATTAAAATTCTGGGTGCATTTCTAAAAGCACTTTGGGTGCTTTGATGGGATTTTGTTTTGTTTTGAACAGCATGCAGTATAAGAGCAGCTATAGGGAAATTAGTGTTTCATCTGCTTTGCTTGACGGGAGGAGATCCTGATACAATTGCTAGCCAGGTTGGTGATCTTGTCATTGCTCCTAGCGAAGAAGGAGGACTACCTTTCAAGGAAGCTGTGCGTGCTTGTGCCGTATGAAAAGAAAGAAAAACTTAAAAGAACTTTTTTTTTTAAAACAAAACCGTATACCCATGGATCACTTACAGTCTTCAAACAAAGCCTCTTCCTGACTGACAGCCCCCAAGATAAGCTTGGAAACTTGAGTCTGGTAGTATTTCACATGCTTGTATATCAAGTAAATGGGTGAAAGATGGGTAAAAAAAAGATCCACTGAGCTGCGCAGTTTGTTTTATCAATGTTCATACATTGTGTTAAAACAAACACGCAAACAAACAAAAAGCTTTGGAGCATTTCTGAACTGAAAGGCTGTTTTATCTTGAAGAGCATCTCTGAATTGTGAGCAGAATAGAGGAGAGAAAAAAGACAGAAAACTTCCAAAGCGCAAATGGAGAGTTTTGTTAAAGGCAAGAGGCAGAGGCGAGAAGCATACGTAACCCCTGACTTCTGCGAGAAGCAAATGATCATGGCATCTCATAGACATCACGCTCTTGAGTGGGCTGACACGGTCATTCTGCCAAACCATGACCCTGGATTTTGTTTGCTTTGTTTCTGTGCATTGGCCAAACAGATTCACCATCTTAGTATCTACTTGGATGAACAGCCGTGGAGGCAATGATCCTCCTTTGTAAAGGTGGCATCAAGGTTTTCTATGGGGCCGCACAAGGTTACTAGACACCAGGAGAATGTGTGTGGCTTCTCTGTAGATCTAAACATGAAACTCTTACAACCACGAAATTCTGTGGGTGAGGCAACTTTAATACTATTAGTGTTTTAATTGCTTAGTTTGTAGTATTTGTAGAGTCGTCGTGCCTAGGAGTCTTAGTCCTGGACTTCAGGCCTGAAAGCCCCACCGAGGAGATGCAGCGCGGGGGACGAGCACCGGCAGGCAGGCGGGAGCACAGGGAAACGCAGCGGCACTAGTTTGAAACTAGTATTTGCATTTCCTCAGCCGAGTACAGAACTCCCCATACGTAACAGATGTTCTTAAAATACAGAACAGAACTCGGCTAATGAAACTTCCCCACCCCTAGAGAACGGCTGTACCTGCTGGGAATACGGACCCACCGTGAGTCCCCGGCCGAGCCCCAGGGCCTCGGAGCGGAGCAGTAGCCCAGGCTGCTGCCAAGCCCTGTAGCCATGTTTTTCCTCTTTGTTTTTTTGTTGTTTTTTTTTTTTTTTTTACTGTCCGATGTCTCGGTAAATACTTCAAGCTAAGTTATCTTTGGTTACAAAAAAAACCTGGTGGGAAAAGCAGTTTGTCCCTTTCTCGCATCTACAGCAAACATCCACGCCGAGCGACCCATTTCCTTCGGTCTTTTCCTTTTATGCTGGGGTGCAACAACCCTTCTGTTTTGAGCTCTGTAATTGCTGGCTTCAGCTGGATGCCCTGAAAGTGGAGGGAATATTTCTCAAATCAGCAGTGCCTTTTGAAATGGAAGAAACTTTGAAAATGCAGGTACTATATGCATTTTTAATTAGACACGTTTCCGTTCTTCCACTGCTGCTAACGCTTTCAGTTAGGAAGTGCGGCTCTTCCCCGACTCCGCAAATACCTACCGAAAATTTGCAAAGCTCTCAGTCTCTCTCTCTCAGTAACCTTGCTGTGACCTGGTTATCTGTTAGAACCACAAAGAATTCAGTCTCTAATTAGTCCATCTGTTAACTATTGAAATTCATGGCTTAGTTTTATTGTCTGGGTCTGTAACATAATGCTGAATGGTCTCACCTGGCAGCTTATTTCTTATAAAGCAAATGTGCCTTTCCAAGAGCCATTTTGGTGCAGATAACTGTCTTTTCAGCATTGGACAAATGACTCTGTCTAGCAGCCTGCAGTCCCCTTCATGCCCTCACTGAAATAAATTGTACATCTCCAATAGCTCTGGGCTTAAGTCAATACAATTTAACATGTACGTTTCTTTGTTATATTCTTTGGAGTTACACCGTAAGAGCAGATGGGAAAGTTTAATAATGATAAATGAGTTTAGTGTTTTCACATAGTCCTAAAAAACAATGAATGCTTTTTATTAAAGATTAGAGGGATTTTTACATATTTGCCAAAGAGCGATTAAAGCTCTAGCTCAGATCCTCAGAAAGTCTTGCTTTTAAATTCTTTTTGGACTGTTTGTTAATGAGGATTCAGAGGAATTAGGGGCCATAAATTTCTTCATTCTCGCTTAAGTGAAGCCACAAAGTGATTACTGGATATGTAACTAAGTGCTGAGGACTGGAGTTTATCAACCACGTTCACACAGAACAATTCATCTCCACGCTTATTTACTGCAGTTGTGCATCTCGTACGTAATCAGATGATGGGGCTGGGCAGGTCAGGCTCGCCAGTGGATTTTTAGAGGATGTAGATTCATAAATATATGTGGTAGGTCTCAGTGGGACTCTTCGCACACTTTGCGTTGTGTGTGCCCGAATGTTTTGTTGGACCAGACCCACGCTCGGTACAGTTGTTCGCCGTAATCTGCAGATGCGTTTGCCCAGCCTGAGCAGCCCGCCATTGTGCGCCGGCTGGGCGGCTGGGAGGGACTGGTTTCACTGGGCTGTGCGGCGGCTTTTGCAATTACAGTCAGTGGCTGAATACGGACACAAACAGTACGCGTTCCTGCAAACCTGGAACCTCATTCTTTCCTCCTTGCTCTCGAAACTAGTGCATGAGATACTCAGTCAAACCACGAAGCTAGCCCCAGTGCCTTTTTGAACAGAAATTGCCACCTTGGAGAGCCGGGGGAGTGCTGCAGGAGCTCCGGACCTGCGGGGCCACCGTTCGCCTAGCAACAGAAACACACTGTCAGACACATGCCCTCCAAGTCCAGGTCGTGGCGTGCCGTTTGGTTAGGGATTCTGCCAATTTGATGTTTTAATATGAGTTTTTGGAGGGGAGAATGGCAAAAACCCCGATACCTACACGCAAACACATTTTTTTGAAGTTGAAGAATAAGAATCCCCAGTAGCCATCTGTATCCTCCAGTTACAGCTGGCTCAGCCGCACGACCCTTTGGGTGTGAACACCCACTCCCATCGTTCCCGACTTCGACACTAGAATCCTCCTCTCTTTGCTGTCTTCCTGGATTTTAAAATGGGATAATCCAAACCATAGAGGAGTTAAGATTATGGCTTGTTTGGCTTGGCCTTACTATGGGAAGGAAAGTGATTTTTCTTGGGAAGCGATGAAAAGGAAAAATGTTTAAAGTTCATTAACCTTTGGTACAGATAGCAGTGTCCTTTAGACTACACCAGAGCTATTCTTAGTCATGACGTTTAAGTGGTTATTTTTTATTGTAAGGGAATACAGTAGTTCCCACTAGTGGTGAAAAGAGAGAACTTTTTCCTTTTTCTTTTCTTTTTTTCTTTTTTTTTTTTTTTTTGGCTTAACCTAGATGTGAACTGTAGAACGCAAGATTTTGAATTCATTCCTTGTCTTCCCATCTACGCTATTTTGTCCTAATTTCCCCAAAAGCAAAATTTTTATCTATAGATTGTTTCTTTACTGGCTAATTAAGTGTTATACAACTTTGCTCTGAAAAACTCAGCAACCCATTCTGTGTATTTGCAAATGAACTTCGCTGATTGTCATTATTGCTATAGGGTGCCTGCAGAAAGTCCCATATAATTAAGCTGTTGTACTGCCACAGCACAAGAGCCGCAATTAGTAATGTGATTTACACTTCTTTACCATTAATAATATGGAAAAATCAACATTATTTTCTTGATGATGCTTAGGAGAAATTAGAATGAGGTGGACATGATTAGGAAAAGAGACTTTAATGTTACGACTTGTTAATGCAATAGCCCTGAGCGAGACATCAGAATGATTGTCCTTGCGCTAAACTCATTTGCTTCAGTAAGCACAGACCCTCTGCACGCAAGAAGGCAAGTTTGGAGGAAATTGGATAGATGGCAGGGATTTTGGTGGTATGAACATTTCAGTGCCTTTCATGTGCAGAGTACACAAACTGAATCCCTGCACTTTCAAATATTCCCCTAGAGGCAATCTGCATTATTCAAAGCTTAACTATGGCTGCAGAATCCTGTCTGACATGAAAGCAGAGTGCTAGCTTTACATGAACTTTCATATTTACATCTGTAGTAAATCATATTTACTTTTTTCCTCCCCTCCCTCTTTTTCTGTGGGTAAAATGGGTAGGAGGGAAGGGGGAGGAGGAGAGATGTCCAGCAGAATTGTAAGCAAAGCACCAGTAATAAAGTCTAGTCTTATGAGACTGCCCATGAATAGGAATGATAATGAGAGCAGTGATGAGCTGCAGGTTTGTGTCTTTTGGTAAATTATCTAGCAGGCATTTACATTTCATCAATTGTGCTTTTGCATAATAGACCGAAGTGCTACAACAAAAGGAGGCACCATAAAAATGAGGAATTTCAGTGACCTTCTTGGTAATCGCTCTTACAAAGAATATCTTGGAAGGAGTTGGGTGATTCCTCATGGTGAAGCTGCTGTGGGAAGGCGCCCCAGGCCCGAGAAGCTTGCCTGGTGACAAATGCCTTCCAAGGCTTTCTTCTGGCCACTCTGAAACATGGCTCGTATCCTGTTTTCTCCATCTGAGCATGCTTCTAATTGTCAGATGTCAAAAGGCAACAACCATTTTCTTCTTGCTTATCTCCTGATAACATTGATTCTCAAACAAAGGATGTGGGCTTCCATTCTGAAAACAAAGGAAGCATGGCCCAGCTAAGGATGCTGGATATAATATACATACTTCTCCCTGCCAATAAAAACAAAACATCATAAATAATGTAGAAGCTGGATGTGAAAATGGAGAAAGGGGAATACACTGGTACTGCTCTTCCTGGGTACAGCACTTACAGAAGTTTGTCCTCAGTGCGGCCTTGACTTCTTCCCTCGTTTTTCTCTTGTATTTCCCTGACTACCTGCCAGCTCCTAAGATGTTTAGACGTCAGTATTTTTAAAATTCTTTTTCTCTTTTGGTTTGTGTCTCCATCGTGTTCTTGTGATTTTTTTTTTCTCTTCTCCCCACAATGCTCTTTCTTTGGAGGCAAGTCCTCAGCTGGTGAAAGCCAACTCAGGTCTTTCACTGAGGACTTACAGCGAGGCCAGTTTGCACCAGCCAGGAGTCAGGCCTACCGCGTTACTGATTTGTGCCCGGCCGTGACCCGACCCTGGGTTTTTGCATGTTCTGCTCTCCTTTCACAATTAGCTCTCCTCGTTTGTCCATCATGGAACCCACAAGGACCACTTCAATCCCAGGCCCACGTCTTCCCCATCTTTCCAGGTCCCTGGTCTGATGGCACCTTTTCCCCTCTTCTGCCTTTAGTTTGCTGTTTTCTTTTACTGTAGGCTTCTCCTTTATCTGCAGTTGCCAAATCCTACCCTGATGCAACTTTTCTTTCCTTATGTCTTTCAGTGTAACAGTTGGGGAACTGGTGGGAAATGTGACGCTTTACTCACATCCCTTCTGCCAGCCAGGCAGCCATGTGACTCCGGTAATGGTAGTGAATCAGTCCCGTAGCCTTGGGCTAGTCACAAAGAATTTTGATTAACCTTTTGCTTCTCTCACTTCTTGTGCTGATCCTCAGAAATCAGAGCCGTCCCCTGCCCCTCGCTGTCCTCACCGTGACGTGCGGGTCCCTGTGAATCCAGAAGGTGTTTTGGCCTTGGGACCGCCAAAGACCGGAGAGAGGGCATCAGCAGAGAGGATAAGGGCTTCTGCTGTTATCTCCCTGATGAGATTAATTTTCTTTTTTCATCTTTCTTGGCAGGATCAAAATGCTGGAATTGTTGCCAGACTTCAGGAGCCGGGCTCCATCCCAAGCGGAGGCTCTGTGCCGGCACCAGCCACGGTGAACGGGTACACGATGAGGAACCATTTACTGAAGCAGCAAATAATGAAACGACAGCTGATGCAGGTACGATGCCGAGTGCCTCCGTGGGTTCCTGCGCTGTCCACCTCACTGGGAAGGACAGGACTGACTGGAATGGGGAAACCACCAGTCAGCAAACACTAAGGAGTGACCCTGGAATTGCTGGGTTGAGTCAGACTGGGGCTGTGGTGAGTCCAGGATGTCGTGCCCAGGAGAGGCCAGGGCCAAGTGCTGCTCAGCAAGTCCAAGTGCAGATCTGCCCACTCGTATGCGAGGGAAGGATTCAGTCACCTCCGTACCATTGCCGTCATCCTTGGTCAGCCACAGAGTTGGGAGGGAAGATGCAGAGAAGGGAGGCTTGGAGAGTGAGTCAGCCCCAGGAGAGATGTTCTCCATGCTTGCCTTTCTCTCTGGTTCCCTGGGGGTTTACCAGAGCAGATGTTAGACTCCGGTTTGTCCTGGACTTTGCTGGTCTCTCTCTTAAGTCCCTGTACAAGGTTTGTAAGATGCTGTGTGAAGGAGCAGGGATGGGGGAATCCCACAGACGAGTTGGGTGAGGCAGCATTGAACATGTGCCTCTGACTTTCTGAGTGTGCTGCTGGATTTGGGTCAAGGAGGCTCATTTCTTTGGATGGGAAATGAGACGAGAAGTCGCTCAGTAAAACCCTCAGCCGAGTACTGTCCTGCTCATTGATCAAACTCCCTTTCAAAACCAACTCTGGCTCCTTGTCATCAGTTGGCTTCAAGCTTATCTGTGCTGCTCTAATACAGCAGGAATTAGCCAGGCCTCAGCTTCCACCATCCACGGAGAGTTCCCCAGGTCACAGCTGCTGTCGATGGCAGGGATGCGAGTGTGGTGGCTGGTTCTGGGGTTAAATGGTGGGAGATGGAAATCAGGTCACTTGGAGGAAGCCAGCAATGCCTTGCTCAGGGAGCACCTGCTGAGGATCCCTGGCTTCCTGTGGGTCACTGCTGTGTTCTGGTTAGAGGTGGCAACCAGCACCAAAGGTGATGGTACGCACGAGCAGAGCCATCCTTCAGACAGGGTAATGGCCACCAGCAGTCTCCTGTTTGTCAATGTGTCCCCGCAATGCTACCACAGGTTCTGCTCACTAATAGACTTTTGGGCACGTTGTGTCCCCGGATCTGGTCCTTCAGAGAACACGTCCAAATAGTCAGCACGAGAGGCGCTGGGGAGACGCCAGGATTCCCGCAGCCTCCGGCTGTGCTGCACCTCACTCGCAAGCTGGTGAACACGAGGGTCCCCATGTTCATCCAGCTCCCCTTGGGCCTTGGGCCGCCCGCACAGCGTCTGCCGAAGGCTGCGCTTCCTAACGCTGGGCTGTTGTCAGGACAGCTTTGCAAGAAGGGCATGGGAGCAATTAGGATCCGGTCTGAAATGAACTGTCTGGGCTGAGTCTCGTCAGAGGTGTGTGTGTGGTTACGGGAGAGGTTGTTAATGATGACGGTGGCTATGCTTCAAGTGTCTGCTGCTATTCTTGTTTGTCAAGAGACTGCAGCTTGACTATTAGGCCCCTTGTTTTCCAGGAAAAGCAGAGACAGAACATGCTGGGAGTAACATCTGAGCAGAGGAGTTTGTTTGCGGCTCAGCAGATAAATCAGTTTCAAGGTAAGGAGGGAAACTGCATGCTATGAAAAGCCTCGAGGAGCCAGGGCCTGGGGTCTGATTAAATACAGGGCGCTTAATGATTCTCTGCCCTGAAATAAAAGCATTTGACATTTTCTCCCATATCATGAGATTCGCCCGTTTCCTCATTGCCCCAGTGATAACTCTGTTACAAAGAACACAGAGGAGAGGCCCGTGTAGTGAAAGAGAAAGGTGGAGCAGCAGCCTTTTAAGGCTCTGCCATGTTTCCAGGGTGAAGGTGCGGCTAACGTGTCTCTTTGTACGCAGCCGTGCAGCAGCCCATTCCCGCTGACTGCAGCCAGGTGATGCCAGCTCCGCCGCCCAACCACCGCATGCTGCCGTCTAACCCAGCCATGCTCCAGAGCACCTTGGGCTCTGGCATGGCCCCAGCCACCGCCAGCCAGAGCAGCGGGACGATGGTGATGATTCCACACAACCCTGGCAAGCAGCAGGGGATTTTTCCACCTAATTCTGACTTTAACATCCCGCTGCGGCCGAGCCAGAACTCGCTGGGCATGAACTCGGGGTGCCAAACAGTACATAGCCACTCTGCTGTGCGGCCGGGAATGCCGATGGCAGGCTTCAGTTCCGGTTCCTTAGCAAATCACTCCGCAACTCAGCAACACTTGAGGCAGCCGAGCATGCCAAGAATCCCTAACGTCTACCCCAACTCATCTGCCCAGATGTGGACGCCGACCGCTGTGCCAAGAATGCCAAATCAAAGCCAAATGGAAGCCGGCATGCAGCAGTTCTCCGGTAACACCCTCTTCTCCAAACAGAACGTGAGACCAAGCGCAGCGGGCCAGCAGTTCTCCCAGCAGGCTGTAGTGCCGCCTAACCAGATCGCTCCCGGCGTCCAGGTCAGACAGATGCAAAAACTGAGCATGGGGCAGTCTGGCCAGGGCCTGGGCTCAATGAGTAATCAGAACTTGAGACACAGTTTAACCAGAGGACCGTTGCCAGCTATGAATGTTATGAAATCAATGCCACAAGGAGTGTCCAGTTTTAACCAGCTCAATCCTGCCTCGGGCCTCGGCCCGCCCAGCTACCCTTCCACAGGCCAGCCGCCCGATGCCTTCGGCAGGATGAGCGCCGCTGCCGAGCTGCCGCAGTACGACTTCGTGTCCCAGCACGGCGGTTCGATCGTGCCCGCAAACTGCAGTGACACTGACTTCCTCGACTCCCTCATGAAGAACAGCAGCAGCAACGACGAAGAGTGGTTGAATAATCTGACAATGATAGACGACATTTTGGGACAGCACGCTCAAAGTTCCGGACATGTTTAGCTGGGAGAGAAGCAGTCTCGTTGTAAATAACATACGTATGGCTTTTGAACATAACAGACAACCCGTGAAAGCCGCCGCCTCTTTCCATACCGAATGAACAGACTCAGCCAATTCTTTGCCTGCATCAAAGTTTAATATTGGCAGTTTTTCAGACGACTGTATATATTTGAATATTTTGTAAATTATGTTTTCCTAAACCTTAAATGTAGAAGTATTTATACTTCTTTGCTGGACTGTTTGTAAATAAATCTATAGCATAACTTTTGGTTTTATTATAGGGATTTCATTATACCTTGTTATAAATATGCAAACAATATTGTTAGTTTCAGTAATACTGTGTATTACAGCATAAAATACTTATGTTTTTGACATAACTTAACACATGAACTAGGGGTGTCATTGCAACCAGACTAAGCAGAAATCAGATGTGGCATCTGTTCTCCCATATCAAGAGGAAAGATTGAAAAGTTGCATTAAAAAAAATAAAATCCGTAAAAGGAGCTGCTGACTCCCTGGTAGCTCAGTCTTGCAGCCCGATTCTGGTATGTAGGTCCCATCCGGGCTCCCAGTGCATTCCGGGATCTGCCCGCAGAGATCCATTTGCAAGATCCCGGGCACGTTCTCAACCTGCCACACTCCGGTAGGTCGGTTCGCCACTGCCAACGCGTCGTCCGTTGTCCTGCAGCGAGCGTGTGCTTGTGACGTTGCAGCTGCTGGCAGGCGCGCGTGGCCGGGCCCCGCAGGCAGGCGCTGCCCGGCGAGGGCTGCGCCGCAGCGGCGCGGGGCAGGCGCTGCCGAGCCTCCCCGGCGACTGCACCCTTCAGCGAAAAGGTAGCTCTGGTTTGCGCACCTCGGCCATGTATATTTGTAGTGTACAGGTGATTTGTTCCTGGTTTTAAGGCTTTTCATAATTTCTGTTTTAATGTGAGACTTTTTTCAGGGGAAAAGTCTATAAACATTAATAGTTAATTTTTGATGTTTTTCTGTCAGCTACTATTGTCCTATGTATATTTAAGAGTCTGTTTATAAAAGATTCACTGTACTGTAAACTTCTTAAAATGTTCATACTTTGTGTAATCATATTTTAATAGTCACGTCATACTTCGCAATACATTTGTAATATAACGTCAGCTTCAAGCACAGAATGTTTTTTTCTTCATACCATAATAAACTGCCAGGGGAAAATTGCATATACTTTATGTGCTCATTTCTCAGCTACAACGTTTCGTACCTGCAGATATTTGAATTAATTTGATTTGTCCAGGATGCTATAACGTCAATCTAATAACATGTACAAATGCGTTTGTGCTGTTAGTAGAAGAAATGGGCCAGACGAAGAATTGAAGCAGGCTTTAATTTTATTTTAAGATGGGATTTCTTAGTGTCGTTTTTTCCAGTGTAGTTATAGGTGAACGTGAAATTAACCTCTGTTGGGGTTTTTTTACATAGCACCAGGTGTATTTAAGTGACAGTTCTTGTTTCTAAACGCCCGTATCAGTTGGCCCATCAGAAAGTAAAGCCGTGCCCAGCGAGAGGCGGTGCGGAGGGCTGGGGGCCGCGGCGCAGTCCCACCTTGCTCGTGCGGCGATGCCAGCGAGGGCGGTGGCGGGTAGGGCAGGTCACTCCTGTGACACAGAAATGGTCTGACGGGAGAGCTGGTGCCTGCCCTGGGGGAGGTGAGGCGGGGAGGAGGGGTAGGAAGGAACAGGAAAATTTTAGCAATCTTAAATAAATGCACAAATAGAATCTGTAGCTAAAATTGCCTCGTTTAAACAGAGTCAGACGCCGCCCCAGCTTCCGAGGGCTGGTGGAGAAGACGTGTCGGTGCTGCCCCTTGTCCTGGGCACGCTCCGGGCACGGCAAGCCTGGGGAAATCTCCTGGGGGGATCCCCCTCAAAGTGTCCATGCTGGAGGGAGGGCTTTGGCAAGGTTGTCCCCACCCTGGAGTGGGTCCTTCTAGAGGCCTTTTCTCCAGAGCCGGATGGCAGAAAAGAGCTCCTGAAGCCAAAAGTGAGAGGGGAGAGTCAGGGTGTGAAGCAGTCGGGTACACGCACCGCTGCCGGTGCTCGGGTGGGCCGGAGACCTCCCGCCGGCTACCACCACCCCAGGCCTTGTCGGAGATCTGTGCGGCTTCGTGATGGCAAAGGTAGGTCCTCGCCGTGCAAGAGGCTCCCCGGGGAACGACCCCCAACCGGCTCCATCTCGAGAACGGCGCGTACTTGCGTGAAACCAGGGCGAGGAGGAAAGAAGCCAGTTTTTCCAGCAAAGGAAATCGGCCCCACCAAACAATTGCCCAAAACAGGCTGTAAAACCCGGCGAGCGGCTGAATGAGACAGAAATGCCGCCTCGCCTCCAGACAGCAGAGAGGGGGAGAAATGCCTCTGAGCACGTCTGTGGCGAGGACAAAGGTGAGTTTGTGCGGCTGCGAAAACTGGCACCGTTTCAGCAGCTTTTCTGTCGTGAGCTGTGTCCTGCCAGGGAGCAGCGCTGGCCGCGGCCGGGCCTTCGGCGGGTCTGACCGCAGGTCTGGGAGCCAGCAGCGCCTGACCCCCTCCGGGTTAGCAGCACGGCAGTCACAGATGGCAGAGAAGGCTACTGCCCACACACTCTTCTGGAGGATATTAATAAACATCATAAAATGCCCTCTTTTCATTCTTCGTTTTGTTTCTGTCAATGCACCTTTCAGCTTTTCAGTTCTGCAGGATTTGGGTTACAAACACCGGGGGGGGAACGTCTTCAAAAGCCAACTGTTTCCCACAGAATTTATGGAAAACAGTTTACCTGTGCTGTCTACCCACTTGTTTTCATTCTGTTTTTTGCCTAGCTTTCGAGCTTAGAGCTTTTCGCCCCTCCGTATCCCAGTTCCTCACATCTCAAGAGGGAATGATGATCCTTCCTTGCCGCAGAGGTGCTGAAGAGTCAGGACTGTATCAAGCTTGGAAGAGGAACAGAGCTAAGTATTATTATTATCTTGCTGTCTCTGGTTGTACTTATAGAATCATAGAATCACAGAATAGTTTGGGTTGAAAGGGACCTTTAAAGGTCATCTAGTCCAACCCCCCTGCCGTGGGCAGGGACATCTTCAACTAGATCAGGTTGCTCACAGCCCCGTCCAGCCTGACCTTGAATGTTCCCAGGGATGGGGCATCTACCACCTCTCTGGGCAACCTGTGCCAGGGTTGCACCACCCTCATTGTAAAAAATTTCTTCATAGGAGAGGTGTTCCATCCCCCTGATCATTTTCGTGGCCCTCCTCTGGACCCGCTCCAACAGGTCCATGTCTGTCTTGTGCTGAGGGCTCCAGAGCTGGACGCAGCACTGCAGGGGGGGTCTCACCAGAGCAGAGTAGAGGGGCAGAATCACCTCCCTCGACCTGCTGGCCACGCTGCTTTTGGTACTTGTAACTGCTGATTCTTAGGCTGGAGCGCACGGCGCAGGGGTGCGCAGGGGAAGGCACGATGACCGCGGGGTAACGTGTCAGCGACTGGAGCTCTAGCACTGCATTCTGGTTGGTGTCAGGCTGTAACAGGTAATGCCTCTATCACAATAAATTGTCTGTTTTGTTCTGCAAAAAATACCTTTGTCTGTGCTTTGCCTCCCCCTTTTCTTCTCTCCGTTTGAAGTGTGAAAATGGCCGAAGTCTCATCCTGCCTTTGCTTTCGTGGTCCGTATCACTAAGGTGAATAGTTACAACTCGTGAAGGAGTAGGGCTAAATACGTCTGCACAGTTCTCCCATTGCGTCTACTGGACGGGCAGATCACACCACAAGGCGTACATAGACTCACGCCACGAGCCAAATTCTGCTGCCTTGCAGGCGGTGTAAACATGGAGTAGGTCTCCTGAAGGCAGTGGTGTAGCATGGGACTTACACAAGCATAAATAAGAGCAGCATCTGGTGCTGTGGAAGTACAAAACGAATTTGGATTTCTAAAATAGTTACAAGGAACGAAGTGTCTGACAGCACTCGCTGTTGAAAGCTATCATTTATTTCCCAAACAAGTTACGTCACCAGACTGCCCTCATAATTACGGCCATGAAAACAGAGGCAAGGCAGTAAGCTTTTTCCTCTTGGATTCTAAAATAACATCAAATGCCTATAAAGGCCAGAATTTCCAAAGACCTGAGCTCACTAAAAGCCTGTCTGTCTGAAAGGTTAGTAGCATAGGTAAGTCGGACTTATTGCGGAAAAATTCTCTTTGTGGACTTAATCTAAAGCAGCCCATTTTTGACAAAGGCAAAACAGAAAAACACACTCATTCCTACCAGGAAGCATGCAGGGAGCGCCTAGGAATAGCTGTCATGGGAGCCTGGATCAGGCAGTTTCCCCGGGAAGCCTAGCCCTGACTTATGCAGAACCTGAGCTCTGCTGCTCGGTGGCTCTCCAGGATTGATTACATGTCTTGCTTAAGAAGCTTTCAACAAAGGAAGCTGCACTGATGTTGAAGTGTTAAGGTCAAGTTCTCCTCTTGTGTAGGATGTTGTAAATCAGGAGCTATTCCGCTGCCTGCAGCAGGGTAACCCCTGATTTACACCAGTCTGGGAGCAGGAGCGAGCGCCTGGCGAGAGGCTGGCACTTGCCTCGTGGTGCTGCCCCGAGGGCCCCGCGCTGCAGATGTGCAGGGTGGCCCCGGGAGAGGACCCGAGGGCCCCGCGCTGCAGATGTGCAGGGTGGCCCCGGGAGAGGACCCGAGGGCCCCGCGCTGCAGATGTGCAGGGTGGCCCCGGGAGAGGACCCGCTCCGCGCTGGCACCTGCTGCAGGGCAGGCAAGGACAAGTGAAGGCGTGAGGGCGCGAGGCCGGCCGCTGCGCCGGCTCTGCCTCCTCTCTGCCGCCTGTCTGCACTGAAGGGCAGGTGGCACGGGCTCCCGGGGAGACACTTGGCCCTGACACGTCTGCCCAGCCATCTATTCAGGCTGAGCTCAGGTTTTGGTGCTTAATGCCAAATTAATGCCTGTTTCACCTTCTATTCCCTGCTGTATACATAGCAAATTTTAAAAAAAAAAAAAAAAGAGTCTGGAAGAGAGTGAGGTGTTTTAAATACCAATAAGGGTCTCTCCTGGGCAAGCTAAAACACAAGTACTGGTTGGCAGCTGCAGGAGTTACTGAGAACTTAAGACTCCGGCTGGTCAAGAGGCCTCCTGTGTACAATCCTGCATAAAACCGGGGAAAGGCGCCTTATTAAAGCAGCCAGGCTGAAACCAGTAGAGCTGTAGTTAATCACAGCCATTTTCTTTGCTCCCTTCCCGCTCACTCGATGGTTTTGTAGCACTGCGCAGAATAAATATGCTGCTTTATACACATCTTGATCCATTTCCCGTTACGCAGCAGGTCTGGGACTTGGCTTTCATCCTCGCTCTGCCCGAGGCAGCCATTTGCCTAACGCGGGCTCGCGCTGTCTGTGCTGGGCTGCATGTGTGGTGTTGGGCTGCGTGTGTTGGTGTTGGGCTGCGTGTGTTAGTGTTGTTGGGCTGTGTGTGTTGGTGTTGGTGTTGGGCTGCGTGTGTTGGTGTTGGGCTGTGTGTGTTGGTGTTGGGCTGCGTGTGTTGGTGTTGGGCTGCGTGTGTTGGTGTTGGGCTGCGTGTGTTAGTGTTGTTGGGCTGTGTGTGTTGGTGTTGGTGTTGGGCTGCGTGTGTTGGTGTTGGGCTGTGTGTGTTGGTGTTGGGCTGTGTGTGTTGGTGTTGGGCTGCATGTGTTGGTGTTGGGCTGCGTGTGTTGGTGTTGTTGGGCTGCGTGTGTTGGTGTTGGGCTGCGTGTGTTGGTGTTGGGCTGCATGTGTTGGTGTTGTTGGGCTGTGTGTGTTGGTGTTGGGCTGTGTGTGTTGGTGTTGTTGGGCTGTGTGTGTTGGTGTTGTTGGGCTGTGTGTGTTGGTGTTGGGCTGCGTGTGTTGGTGTTGTTGGGCTGCGTGTGTTGGTGTTGGGCTGTGTGTGTTGGTGTTGGGCTGCGTGTGTGGTGTTGGGCTGTGTGTGTTGGTGGTGTTGGGCTGCGTGTGTTGGTGTTGGGCTGTGTGTGTTGGTGGTGTTGGGCTGCGTGTGTTGGTGTTGGGCTGCGTGTGTGGTGTTGGGCCGTGTGTGTTGGTGCTGTTGGGCTGCGTGTGTTGGTGGTGTTGGGCTGCATGTGTGGTGTTGGGCTGCGTGTGTTGGTGTTGTTGGGCTGCATGTGTTGGTGTTGGGCTGCGTGTGTTGGTGTTGGGTTGTGTGTGTTGGTGTTGGGCTGCATGTGTTGGTGTTGGGCTGCGTGTGTTGGTGTTGGGCTGCATGTGTTGGTGTTGGGCTGCGTGTGTTGGTGTTGTTGGGCTGCGTGTGTTGGTGTTGGGCTGCGTGTGTTGGTGTTGGGCTGCATGTGTTGGTGTTGGGCTGCGTGTGTTGGTGTTGTTGGGCTGCGTGTGTTGGTGTTGGGCTGCGTGTGTTGGTGTTGTTGGGCTGTGTGTGTTGGTGTTGGGCTGCGTGTGTGGTGTTGGGCTGCGTGTGTTGGTGGTGTTGGGCTGTGTGTGTTGGTGGTGTTGGGCTGCGTGTGTTGGTGTTGGCTGCATGTGTTGGTGTTGTTGGGCTGTGTGTGTTGGTGTTGGGCTGCGTGTGTTGGTGTTGGGCTGTGTGTGTTGGTGGTGTTGGGCTGCGTGTGCTGGGCTGCTTGCGCTGGGCTGTGTGCCCTCTGTGTAGCCAAGCACGCGTGACCACGCACGTGGTGGGGACATGGAGCCCGATTTCTTTGCTTTCCTCAGCTCAGGAAGTAGAGACGGTTGGATATTTTTTTCTTTTTCTGAAGTTTGGTATGACAGTGGTGTGGGTTGCATCATGGCCATGTGTCAATTAAAACAACCCACAGCTACAGCAAGGATTTCTCCCCACAGCCCAAAGGGCCCTCTGCTGCGCGGCTGAACTCTGCTGCCGGTCTCACACGCGTTAGAGCCAGAAACCAGTGAGAAGCTCCTGGGTTTTGTGCATCACGTTGGTTTTGTCCTTATCAAGGTTTATGATGCTGCAATTTAATGTCTGAGATTTAAACAATTTGGTTGGAGAAGAAAAAAGAAATGCCATTTTAAGCTCAAAGTCGGATTTATATCAAAAAAGGACATTTTAATTGTTCTGATGTTGTCTTAATCCCTTTTCAAGGAGCAAAAGGCCCGAGTGCTGACCCGGCTTGGTTTCACGTCCTGGAGTGTGCTGTGTTTGATGAATGGCTGGGAGAGACAAGACCCGGGGCAGTGGCAGGAGGTGGTGAGACCGGCCTGTTTTCACTCCCTGAGGGGAAACCAGCCTGAAGCTATAAAGTTGTGAAATGTCTTTTTTTTCTTTGCTAATATAGAGCTGTGCTTGACTCCATCCAGCTGCAGAAACATGCTTTCTTTCCAGTTTACAGACTGCTCCTTGTCAGCCCTGCTGGCTTTGTACGGCAGCCGGGGAAAAAGAATTACCTGGCAGACCAGGACCTGTGTTCCTTCCCTCTTCTCAGCCCATAAATTATTATTCTCTTTCACCTATTAGCTGGCTACACTATTTGCCTAAGCGTTTCCCATTAACCCCCTGTTTGAGCCTCACAATCTTTAATAAATACATATATTTTCCTGTGCCCTTTCAGGATAGTTGATGACGTCCATTAGCAGCGGGGGACCATGAGGCACAAAAGGCTCAGGACTCGAATCCCAAAGATATTTAAGTGCCTAATGAGGCAGGCAGGCACCAGTAGGATATTTCAAGTGTAGTTAGGCAGGACTGGCAGCCATGTCTCGCGGCCAGTGGGTTGTGTATTACTGTTGGTTGCTGTGCACAGGTTTGGACTTTGTTTTACGGATCTGGGAGGATAAGCTGGTTGTTTCTGCACGGCCCGTTGTGGGCAAAATGGGACTGTGAGTCAAGCCCCTTGGTGTCTTAATTTTCCAACCTCAAAAGCCAGTTGGCTCATCCCGGCTGGGGAGAGCATGCAGCCCAGCAGGTAGGCAGTGGAGGACGAGCCATCCATTTCACCGATCTTCCGTGCAAGCTCTTCACTTTACTCAGCGCCTTGTTCCCAGCTCTGGCACGCGGCACACTTCGCCCTGCCAGAGGGGCTGGGCTCACGGTGAACACGTGAGTGGTTCACTCTTCTTGGCCAATATCCCTGCCGACAAACTCTTTGAAAGTGCCTCTTGTGCATCTTGAAGAGCAGGTGGAGTCCTACTTCTGCTTCAGACTACAGATCTCTACTAAGGTTTTTGGCTTATGACCTGTGGTTGAAATAGTGTAGTAGTATCCCACGGCAAACCACACTAATGCAGCAAGACAGCTGGCAAGGGAAAGAGGACCTGTGGGGATCGAGCAGGAGAAAAGGGACAGATCTGAGTTCTGATCCATCTCCAGAGGAAGCAGGAGGTGCCCGTTCACAGCGGGGACGACGGCCACGCGTTCAGATGGGGAGCAGCCTGGCTTTAGCCTCAGGGCAGCACAGCTCCTCCCGCGTGGGCTGGGGATGGTTGCTGCTCGGGGTAGCAGGGTGCAGCGTTACCACGCTAACGCCAGGCTGGCCGTGGCCACGTTGCCAAAGTGGGACTGCTGTGAATGTAACATCACCTGGGGTGAACCTGAAATGAAGGACGGAGGGAGAGGGAAGGAGAGAAGGTGCACAAATGCGCTGGAGGCAGATTTCATGGCTAGGACTTCACTTACAGCCTCAGGTGACCCCTCTGCGCAGGGATGTCCTTTCCCCAAATCCTGTGGCACGGTCACCTCCCCCGGAGCCTGCAGAACCAGAACGTGCAGAAACGTAATGGTGTCTGTTGGTGGAGAGCTGGGAGGAGGTTGGGTGGGTTTGCACAGCCAATTTGCCATGGGATACCCCTTTGCCCTCCTGCAGAGCCCTTCCCTTCCCTTGGGGAGGCGTTCCGGCCCAGTGGCGTGCTCGTCACTGTAAATCAGAGGCTGCTGGCATCCCAGCCAAGCTCTGCACCTCAGTTTACCTACCCATAAAATTGAGATAGTCCCTCTTCCACAGAGATACTTTGAGGGGTAATTGTTTAACGCTGATAAAGCGCTTTGAGCAGCTAGGACTGTAAAAGTGCCAAGTATTATTATTAGTCCCATGTCTTTGCTTTACTGCGTCAACCAGATCAAAGAGCCTCCTGGTACCGCAGCAGCCTCCTGCAGCACCCGCTCCCCACACAGCACAGGCCACGCAAAGCAGATTAGCCTACAGCTGGCCTTTCCAGGCCAAAAGCAGCAGTTCCCGCTGCCTGCGGCGGGTGACTGAGTATCCAAAATAAAATTTAAACTAAATACTTGTAAATGCTTGGCTGCAATAGGCTGAGTTTTGCTGCTTGAGTGACTGAGACCCCAACCCCTTGCTGAAAAGGGAAATGCGTTTTTACACCAATGAATTTCAGGCCATGCTCTGAATCTACCTGGAAAATTAGTGTTTTGTTGGTGTCTCACAATTTGTGGGCAATTGTGCATTTGTGATTACCTGCAACCTCTCAGAGATTGAGTTCATGCTGTTCAGCTACATGAGTACTCCAAGAGGGTATCTGCTCTTGGATTCGCAATGCAGCTTTAACGTGTTACTTGACCAGTTTTTCCCCAAACAGTGGAAGTGATTTCTTACAGATCTGGCATTTATAGCTGTTCTGACTTTTTAACTAAAGTACGCTTTTTTGGTTTTTGTTTGGGGTTTTGGGTTTTTTGTTGTTTTTTTTTTATATCTCCTCACACATCTATACATTTCCTTTATTTTCTTCACATAGCCCTCCACACACACGACGATAACCTGTGGACTGCCATGTCTGGCTGTAAAGCACTGCTGGGAATCCAAGGCTGTCAGAGGTGAACCGGTGAGTATTTGGATAGTGACCCGCTTCTCCCTGGCTGTCTACCTTGTGAAACTTAATTATCTTGAGACCCCTAGTGTATTTTGAATTTGGTACAATTAATGAACAGTTCAAAATCATCTAGTGTGGGGGTGCCCAGGCACACACAGAAATGATTGCATCAGACTCATTCTCAGAGGAAACTGGCTAGAAGTGAGTTGTGATATGAATACAGCATTCAACAGAGAGGAGCCAAACGTTATTTACTAGAGGTAGCAAAAAAGGTGATTGCATCCTGGAATGGTTACCAGTGTGTAAGCCAGAAAACGTGCCCATGTTTCCAGCTGCTATGCCAAAAGCTAACATGCTAAGCCATGTGTAGATCTACCATCACAGGCGCACGCTTTTCGAGCACTCTCTAACTCACGGGGATATGTAACTGCTTCACCATTTTACCCACTTGTTTCATCTTGCAGACATCTCCGTGATTGACTGGTTTAGAAGCTCAAATGCCTGACACCTCTTGAGCTTCTTATGGATGGCTAACGTACCCAAGAGTGTCGCAAGACACCATCTGCAACCGTGCTTGGCCTGGCATGAAATCAGACAGGGAGGCTCTTTTCATCTTCTTGCACCTTGAGGTCTGATCCCAGAATAATGTTTTCATTTTAATTGTCTGTCAGTAGGTAATTTTATTCCTGGTGTCAGCATCCACAGTAAGCACAAAAAGAGTTTTGCCTCTGGCTGTGGCAGTAATGATAGCTGGAGCACCTCTTGTCCACATCCTCGTATCATCCTTAAACTTAAACTGTGAGCTATTCCAGAGAGCAAATATATTCTTTGTGTATTTTATGCAGTGCCCAAGACAATGAGGCCCTGGTCTCTAGACGCTACCATAATACTACTAATAAATAATAACTCAACACTGAGATTAACACTGCCACACAGAGACTTTCTGATTTGGTACATTAACTTCTTATTCTTTTCATGCTGTGAATGTAAGCTGTAGCTGGAGATACAAAGTGCTGTGAAGATTACTGTAAGTACTCTGATCTTCTGAACCCTGAATGGAGGTCGCTGTTGTATAATAAATTGCATTAAAATATAAATGAAAAGAAATCATGTACAATTTTTCCAGCAAGAATTATTCACAAGAAGCTTCATGGAAGAAATGACTGCATTAGTTCCATAAAAGCCATTATTTCTTTCAGGTGGCTGCTTGAAGCTTTGCTAATTGTCTGAAGAAACCTGTATCAGCATCTGATGTGATATTCAGGGCTTCTGAAGACCCTACTTGTCTCAGTGACTTTGCAGAGTTGAGAAGGGTTTTGTTTCACTCATTGGATCAACTAAAGAAATTCTGCTTCATAATAAAATGATTTTCTCCCACTCACCAGAGTGCAAAGATGAGCCAGGCTAGCTGATCCACAGTGGCATGGCTCTTTCAGTCCCATGGGAATGATCCTTGGTCCCACAGGAGTTAAGAGAAAAACCTTCATTGATTGCTGCAACGGAGATTCCTGCAAACACCATGAATACCAGTTGTTTTTAATCCTGCCAATAAATGGCAATTTTCTCTAACAACGGGAAAGAAAATTGCATTTGAAATCCAGTTTCTCTTTTCCCCACCATGACATATTTAGGCAAACTGACTATGGTGGTGATCGGTTTTCGTTTTTATTATAAAAAATAACACCTTACAGTAACAAGATTAGATCAATTTTCCCTACAAAACATAGTCAGGGGAAATGTGAATTAAACCAAAATCAACAAAGCATGAGCTTTGGAGAACCCAAAAGAAACCATATTCTCAATGCCTCTAGCTATGCACTGGCAACCTCTGCTGACACAGGCTTGAATCCAACCTGGAGTTCGTCACCACACCTAAGAGTGCAGAGTTTCTTCCGAATTAATGGATCAACTGGGCTTTAGAGAGAGAAATCAGTAAAGCTCTGGTGGGTAGTGGTGCCTGGAACACCTTGCCAATTCATTGATTTCCTATCGTGCATAAGCAGTCACTTCTGTTGACAATAGGACAGCAAATACTAGCATGGAAATCAAGCAAAGCTATGTTCTGATCTAAATAGATGCATGTTTTTAAAGAGGAAAGAGGAAGGGCCTTCCCAGTGCTGATCTTTCTGCAGGCTCTCTGGCTGGTCCTGTGACCTCAGGATTCTTCGGTCGGCGTTCAGCAACCACAGTCTGCTGCCTGGAGCTTGTCTGAATTTTAAAGCTAAAACTCCTCTTTGTTGAGGGATGACAGCTGAGAGGGGCTGTGCTGTGTTTTCAAAATGCACAAATATTCCACTATGAGTAGTAAATACTGGTGAAAATGTTTCCCTTCCTGCCCTATCGGCTGCCGTGACTCCTGTACTATAAAACAAAGAGTATTTCTGAATAGAGTGTGTATGAACTCTGTTCTGTCAGCCCATCTCTGTTGTGCTCATTGGCATATTTAAAATAATGGTTAAAATAACTCTTACATGCTGAATTTTAAGTGATTCAGATACTACTGTAGTTTAAGTTGTACATATGTGGACCTTGACAATAGAAGGAGGGTGTTGTGGGGGTCCATCTTACGCAATTTTTTTATGCTGATAAAACTGTTTGATGCCAATGTGCTATGCTTCTAGAAGGTATTTTAACTTTAACCACTTCACTGCTCCAGCGTCAGCTGCCTTGTGTCACTAGAGTTCCGTCGGGACTTGAATGAAACCTCAGCCCTTCAGAGAACTTCAGAGCACAGAGCAAAAGCAAAGCACTTAACAGGTATTAATCTAAAAGGTCCTTCTGTTTTATGAGCTATATTTACACATTTAACAGGTAACTTTCTATTGCAATTTACATTTAAGTGTGCTGGAAGCTTATTCCTTTGTGTGCTATTTAATTTGAGAGGATTTTCTTCTATTATTTCTCTTAATTTGGGGCACTGTTCTGACGGTACTAAAATTAATTCAGTGGATATTACTAACTTCCATTTGTTTGGTTCTTTTCATCCAAATTCATTCCAGTTCTCTTAAAACCTTTTATTTACTATGCAAATTAGGTATGATACATGTGAGAATGAGTTTGCCTTCCTGTGAAATGCAGCTATTTCTCAAATAAAACATACTAACTGCTTCTAATATTTGCATGGAGAAAATAATGGGGGTTTTATTCTACCTAAATATAGAATCAGCAAGTACCTGATATTAATTTTCTCTGTCTTTGAAGACAAAGAATCAGCATCTAATAGGAGGTATTCATCTACTAGTCACAGCAGGTATATATATACGTATATATATACGTATATATATACGTGGGTGTATATATATATATATATGTATGTATATGTATGCTTCAGTTGCCATGTGCCAGGTTTTGGTGACAGCAGTACTATGCATGCAAAACCTAGGTGTCTGAAAGGTAGCACCTGCCTGATTTCACAATAGCAAGTATGTACATTCAGTCAGTGTTCCTGAAAATGGTTCCCAAAATACAATGGCTATTTCCAGCCCTTGGGAGTTGCAGGATCCAGAAATACAACTGGCCTCTTACATAACTCACCTTATTGCTATTGTGAGTCAAGCAGCAAGGGGCAGATTTTTTTTTAGAGTGCTATAGGTGTTTTATTTGGTGACGTTACCTGATAAAGAAATGATTAGGCTAATTGAGGGAAAAGCTAGACAGAAATAGGTTAAAGAGGTCTTAAAGTAGAGCTTAAAAGAATTAAATCTGGCAGTCTTTATTTAGCAGAGACAAAAATAAACATCAAGTTAGCAAACAAAGGACAATAACAGGAAACAAAGGGTGTAAGTGGCACAGTGTTAGAAAAGCAAAAGAATGACTGATATACCATATCTTTTCTAATATCTAACTCATAAAAGGAAAAAAAAATGTACACATGTGAACATACAGACATACCTATGTATGTATGACATGTTTAACACTACATTGTCTTTTCCATTTTATCCATCACAATAGCAACTATAACCAAGTGGAAATTGTTGCGAGGTAGATGGATATAAATCATCTTTAACTTGACCTATGGGCTTGATTTAAAGATGCAGACTCCCACCTCCACTTAGTTTTGCCCCCCTACTCTCCAGAATAGTAGGAAAACAAGTAAATACTATTATCAGGTACGGTTATGCTCCCAAATTGCACTTTGTTGTCATCAATCTCATAACACCTAGGTTCTCCCTGGCATCTCAGTTCCACATGCGTATTTGTTATTTGCATTACCATAGTGCTACAAGACCTTGTTATGGATCAGAATCAACACAAAGGATGGTCCTGCCCTGAGAGCTTTACAAAGTATGAAATGAGAGAACTGAGGAATACAGGCAGGAGAGGCAGCGCAAAGAAATGTGACACTGTATTGTAGACATTACAGGAAAGAAAAGTTTTAAGGAGAGTTTTGAAGAAAAATTATCAGTAACTTTTGGGCTTTTTATTGGATCCTTGGAAATAAAAGGCAGCCAAAAGAACGCACAAAAGAACCTGTTTAAACGTATTACAAGTGGGCTGTGAAAACTGGCATTATGAGCTGACTGGAGCTGCAGTTAGATCTCAGTAGTGAATGGAAATGGCAAGTAAGGTGGAGACAGGCTACCGAGGCCTTCCAAAGTAAAGACACGTAGGTAAGGCTTGACATGATTGAGTAGGCTGAGCCAGCGCAGGGATGAAAAGAGAGGAATAACATGGTGAAAATGACAGACTAAGAAAAATGGTCTTTGTGGCAGCGTTCTCGATAAGTATGAGCAAGACAAGGTTATATTTTCCAAGGCCAAAGGAAAGGATGTTGCAGTAATTGAGATTTGAGAAGATGGGAGTTTTAGCGATATGGACAGATTTAGACGTAGTCTGAACATAAAGGGCTAGGGAAAGGTCTGAGTCAAAGATGATTACATACAGGCAGATAATAGTGTAATAGATAAAGTAGAGAGTACTTGAGGGAGAAGACTCGACACTATTTTAACTGTACTGAGCTTAAAATGACATTAGGGTTGTCAATTAACCAGTTTTTATCCAGATGGTCCAGGGATTGGAGGCTAGAGTATTTGCGTGCCGTCTGGGCTGATTACAACCCAGGCACCATATGCTGCAATACAAAAGAACGAGGACCAGAAACACAGAGGCAGCCTAAACATCCCAGAACCCCTCTCACACACAAAACTTTAAAAACGTATGCTCTTGCAGATCCAAATAGCCATCAGGTGAATCGTCAGTCGGGCGACTCAAAGCACGTTTCTTCCAGTTCACATCATCTTCGGGCGTCTGACCATGCAGGTGTGGGACTCACAGGGCGTCCGTGACTGCGTGCAGCAGAAGGTAATGAGCAGTCCCACTGAACACTCGTAGGAAGGTAATAGAGACACAAGCCAAGAGTTTAGTTAGGAAAGCATGCCAATCTGCAGTGAAGAGGCATAGCTGTGAAAAATCTGAGTGGAAATTGTGGTTTGAACTGTGGTTGTAGCACACATTATCTGGGGATAAAACATAGAGTGTCTAGAGAGCGACCCAAGGGGAAAGGCCTGGTTAATATCTACTGGAAGCTGGAAGGCATGTAAAAAAAGCCCCTCAAAAATGTGCCAGTAGGTGGGTTAGGAATGTAGGAGGAAAAAAAGGGAGAGGACAGTCACCAAACAAGAATGGAGAGTATTTCATTTGGCAGATTAGGGTGGAATAATAGTTGTGATCATTAAACAGCAAGAGACTGTTTCAGACTTTGTCTTTTTAAGAAATGCAAGGGGCATAAGCCAGGTTGGAAAAGATCTAGGACAAAATTGATGGAAAGAAATTTAGGAGAGCATTTGTGGAGAGCACTTTTAGTGATCTAAGCCCTGAAGTGTCAGAAATGAGTAAGGCAAAAAAAAACCAACTTTCTAGTTTTCATGATGTCAGAGAAAAACTTTAAAATGTGATCTGAGTGAAACCTTGAATGAATGATCAAATAAGAAGGATCCTCTGTGTGTATACACACACATATATGTAGACCAATAAATGTATACCTATACATATAAATGTATATATATAAATGAATACATTGATTTATGATTTACAGTTGGAAATACCACACTGGAATCAATCGAAGAAAGTCTTCAAAATTGCATCAGTGAATTTTCTAGCCAGTCTTTACTGAAAGGATGATGTCAGAAGCAAAGGCGAATCATACCAGAAGACAACAGACAAGATTGGCTGTGTGAGGGAGGTGAACTAATATTTCATCTCCTTTTGCTCACTGCTTGTTTCTGCTGCTTATTAATGTAAAACATACAGTTCCATGCTTATTGTAGAAAAATATTTTTTACTCCAAAACATTTTTTCCATCGTAAGAGGCACCAGCCCAATTCCCTTGTGTTTTTTTTATTTTTATTTTCTGAAGTTTTTGGAATTCCAGATGTAAATTGTTTAGTAAAGGAGACACCTAAAAGTAATGAATAAAATTAATTTTAAAATGATTGTCTTGTGGCTCCTTCTGGAAGTACATCTTGTCTGGTACAAATGCATGGTTCGCCTCAAAGCGCCTTTAGCTCAGAGTCGGCTCTTCAGATGGTGTAACTGTTTGTTCATAGACAACAAACGACTGGCAAAACTAAACTGGAGAAAGACTTTTTCAGGACGATACGGGAAAGCAGAGGCAATGGTTGTTGGTGTGACGCTTGCAACGGGCAGGTGACGATCTTCCTCCCAAAGGAGGTAGCGCCGGCACCGCGCTGGTGTGAGGCGGCACTGCTGGAGCCGCGAGATCTGGGTTAAACCGAGTAGGAAGCTCCTAATCGCTTGGAATCATGAAGGAGCCCAAGGTTACTTTTGTTTTATATTATTTTCTTTATTTTTTTTTCTTTGATCAGGTCTTCTGTGGTATCCAGTCCTGAGAGCAGGGGGAGGTATTGTCCCTCCACCGACAGGGGAACAAGTTAGGGCCGGCCACACCACTGGAGACGCTGGACACAACTGTTTTGTAACTTAAAAACACGTTTTATAACATAAAAAATGTTTTATAATATCACGGATCCCCTTTTCCTGAGAGCACATAGCATCAGACAGCAAAGGGTCCCCGAATCACCACCTTGCCCTCCAGATGTACGCAGCTGCTCTTTGTACAGCGGCAACAGGCCATTTTATAAAGGATATTTTTTTTTAGTCTTACATGAATAATTCTCCTGGCATCTGCATCACCAGTTCTTTTACTCCTTACCAGTTCCTATTTGTGCTCAGGGAGCACCCAGAAGGCTCGGGCCGCCGGGAAGTCTCTGACCATCAACCTTCCATCACCTTGCTCTGCTTTGCACTGGGCGCCCGTCCCGTGTTTCCCGTCCCTTCCCGCCTGTTTCACCCCGGCACGCCCTGCTCGGCGAGGGACGGCGCTGCCCCCGCCTCAGCCGCCGCTTCCCGCCTCAGCCGCCCTCGGCCGCGAGCACCGCCCTCTAGGACTACACCTCCCGGCAGCCCCCGCGGCCCCGCGGACTACGCCTCCCGGCAGGCGCCGCGGAATCGCCCGGCGGGGTGGAGCGGGCGCCGGCCCGTCACGTGAGCGGGCGAGGTGGGCCCGCGCGGGGCGGGGCGGGGAGCGCTCGGTGCCGCACTCGGGCCCGCGGCGGCGACGGCGGCCGCGTCGCGGTGAGTGTCCGTGGGGCCCGGGGTGGGCAGCGGGGCTGCCCCGGCGGGCTGCGCCTCCGTCCCCGCGCCCCCAGCCCCTCCCCGCGCCGGGGATCCCTTCCTCCCGTCCCCGGCCAGCCTGCCCCGGCGGGGGCTGCTGCCGGCCCGGGCCTTCCCTCGGCCCAGGCCCTCTCCCTCGGGGCGCGGCACACCGCGCGTCCCCCGTCGCTTGCCTCTTCGCCTCCCGGGGCGGTCTGGGGGTTGCTGGAGGCTTTTGTGGGGGCCTCCCTTTGCCGCCCCGAGCGCTCTGGGAGCCCCGCATCCCCCGCGGGCCGCGGTGCCTGCCCGAAGTCACCTGTGGCCGCCAACCGCGGAGCGGCCGGCGGGGCCCTGCGGCTGGTGGGACGCGGCTGCTGGGGCTGCGTGTGGCTGCTCGGCTCCGGCTTCTCCTGACTCACGCCCTGGTGTGCTGAATCAATCTGGAGGGAGACGTTGCTGAAGTGCATAGCCCAGCGCCGCGGCTTAGCAGAAACACCTTTGAACTGTAATTTTTGCCTTTCCTGTAAAAGGAGATTCTCTCCCGTGACATGAAAATATTCCGAGTGCTCTTGATTCGCTTTCAGACTTTCAAGCCCCTGTAGTATTCATTTCTGACTGGCTTAAATTTTGTTCTGAAGCATGTGACTTCTTTCAGTGTTCACGGCTGAAAAGCTGAAACCTTCCATTTCAGAGCAAACGTTTTTAGCTGATTTAAAACAAGAAATGACTCTTGAAGATAATAGACTGTTTCTGCTTGCTGGTCTTTATGCTATGGCAGTCGAAAAGCTTAATTCCTACCTTGTGTGAGTGGTGTTGTTTGGTTGGTTTGGTTGCTTTTGTGGGTTTTTTTCAGATGTACATGTAATTAAGAGCATAAGAAGGGTATTAGCTTTTTCTCTTCTCACAGAAAGCCCCGTTTTTCTTGACACTATAGAAAGTAACATAGGCAAATTCAGTTTTAAAATTGTGTAGATGCTAAGTATTTTGCTGTTGTCCTGTAGATTGACTTGTCACGATATGTACTAATCAAAACTATATATGTTTAAAAAGTACCTTGGCTCCACTGCATAATACCTGTTTTGGGGCAGTATTGTGCTCATTGCTTGCTAGTAGTCATGTATTTATTTATCATTAACCAGATTTGAAGGGCAGATATCTCACAGGATTAGCACTGTGCAAAACCAGAACCTCTTTCCTGCTATAGGTTTCTTTTTAATGTTAATTTGTGGTTTAGGTGGTTAAAAAAGTTAGGCTGTGCAGTTATTAACAAAGCTGCTAAGTGCAACAAGCCTTAACACACAGAACTTTTGGGGCTGTGTGTAGCTTCATTGTGTGGCAAACATCACAAGAGATGAGATACAGAGGCATTTCAATAAAATGCAGGATTTTCCCTTTTTACACTATTTATCATTCTATGCTTGGTCAGAAGGAAACTTCCAAAAGACGCGCTTGCCGAAGAGATGGGCTTGTAGCATCATTGAGGTTGAGCAAACTCTAGTGTTAATGTATTCCTGATATGTAGAGTTTCTGTGTTAACTAACATAGTTAATAGTTAATTTAGAATGCAAGACTAATTTAATGAGAAGTAACTGTAAATCTTTAATATTGTGTGTGTTCTTCTAAAGGAGACAACATACTAATTTTTCTAAGAACTTGAATCAGGTGAAAATAAGTTTCATGGTCTATTCCTTCTGACTTCGCCAAGTTACATAGCAGCTTTCATATCAAAGTAATTCCTGAATGTATTTGGGAAAAGAAACAAATAAATGGCAGTATTCTTTGGGAAGGGATGAGAGAGGAAATGCTTAACTGTGTGCAGAAAGATGCCCAAATACGTATGGGGAACATAAGCGTGGTTAAAAGTCTGCATAAGATTTACACATTAGAAACACTTCAAAACTGCATCTTGAAGTTTTAGAAGAGAAAGTTCTTCTCAATTCTGACTACTTGATGCCAAACCTCCTGACACAAGATAAAACATAAAAAGAGCTAGTACTGTTTGTTTCCTTTCTCCAGAGTGTTTTTAGTAGCAACTATTCTGGGGTTTTGCTTCCTTTCGGAAGTTTTTTTAAAAAGTTATGTCAATTGAAATATTCTGGCAGTGCTAACAATGTCTTCCTACCTGTTCCGTTCCTGTCAGGGGCCAGCTACAGCACAAAAGTCAAATGTTGTTTGAAAGTTGAAGGAATGAACACACTGTTGTCCCCTCATCTCATACTGAAGTGGGCGTCTCCTGTATTTTCTACAACTGAAATGACTTATTAAACCTGGAGGCTTCTGAGCAAGAGAAAACAAAAGTAAGTGTTTTCAAGTAGACCGGGTTACGTTTTTGTGTAAGGTGGGGTGTGTGTTTTTCAACAAAATCTAAGTAATGGGCGCGCAACCTCTTTGCTGGGTTGTTGCATATAATGAATGGAAAGGCTGTACGCCAGAGACTCTCTGTGATGTGACTACACCCATTAATGCATAACATACATAGGCAGATGTGGAATACAGAAGTATCAAACTTTCTGTGCCCGGCAAAGTACCTGCCTGTTACTTGGAAGAGAGCACACCCAAAAGTATGGTGCTGCCCTGTGAATGACTTAGGCAGGATAGTCCCAATCTCCCCTTTCTTAGGGATTGAAGCAAAGAATTGTGTTTGGGTGAATTCATCATAGTCCTTAGTCTACTTCTTTTTAAACAGAGGCAAATTCAGAATGCTACTTTCTCCGTGGTATTATGTATGTTCAGAGAAGCAATTCATGTAGTGGAAGAAGGAACTAAACACAGCAGATGAAAGAGGATGAGTCTGATGCATCAGTTGTCTGTTGTTCTCAAAGGAAAGTTAGAGGAAAGCCTGAGTAGGGGATGTCATTTTAACTGTTACAGTGTCATTTTTTTATACAGTAGATCATTATATAACAGATACAATTTCCATTTCTCTTGTGGAATCATCGGTTAAATCTTTAGCAATAGAACTACAGTGGCCTAAGGGGATATCTTTCAAGAAGAATGAGCAGAGAGCAACTGAAGGCTTTCTTAATAGAAAACTTTGAAGCTGTATTTGCTATCCCATAGGCTTTCCTGTCAACCGCATCAGCTTTTGACAATGTGGGAGGTGTACATTCCCTGCAGGGGATGCAGAGCAGAGAAAATAGACTGGGTGGGTTTAGAAAGCCACAGATCAGCCTTCAGGCATAGGTTTCCTACAGATGTAATGCTGATTCTAGAGGTAATGTGACAAATGGTTCCTAAAAAAAAAACCCCCACTCACTTCTGTCATGCCACCTAATCTAGCTAGATTTAACAGCTACTTGCTGTACAGGGCTACATGCATAGAGGGAAAACTACGACTTTCTTTGATCCACTCACATGACTGAACTTCCACTTTAGAACTCAGTTACCAGAGTAAATATTAAGAAAAAGTCAGGAAAAAAGATAATCATGGCAAGGAGAAAGGTATTACATATAGAATAAATACAGGAAAAGCAAGAAGCGAGTACAAGTGGACAGAAATATTGTTAGCATAAATTACAAGGAATAGACCTCTGACAATTGCTAGAAAACAGGCCTTAGCAAATAATTACATTTATTACCACTGAAGTAGGTGCTGCTTTTCCTTGTTACTGTGATATAAAGCATGAGAAATATCTAACTAACCGATCAGAGTCCATCAGCAGATAAGTTACTTAGTGTCCATGATATAGCACATGTCCTACTGTATCATCTCTCTTTGTGAGAGAGCTTGTAATTCTCTTACAAGAAAGCTTGCCAGGATAAAAGCCAGGGATATCACCCTGAGCTACATTTTCAATATAACTTGAAAGGAGGAAGCAATTAGGTTGATAATAAGAAAAAGTAATGTTACAAACTTTTATGTTAGGTCTTGTTGGAAGTTGTGATTTACTTTGAAAATAGAGTGGGAGTCAAATTCCATGAGAAGTTAAGACGGTAAAAGAAAACCTTCAAATGGAGGTAGGAGAAATATCAATCAAGAGAGAACTGAAGATTTTTTTACTCCCCCCAGCTATTATTTATTCAGTACCTGGCTTCCATGTTCAAGCTACAAGATTTGTTTTTTTTTTTTTTAAAGAAGCGTATACACGGAAGTGCATAGGATCTGGTGGCACTGAGAAAATATTTGCCAAAATTTCTGCCAGGCTTTTGCTACTTGCTGCCATTTGTAGAACTTCATTGCCAGGATATTATTTTTTGTTACTGCAAGATCTTCTAATATCCTCAAAACTACCTGGTATAGTGAGCCTATAAAATAGGAGTGCGCAGGCAACTGGCGCGTTCTAATTTGTTTGCTGAATTAGCAGTCACTTGACTGTTGCGAACTTTTGTTCGTTTGTACTTGTTCATATTGAGTCCTTTGGGGACAATGACTTGCCCTTTCAAATACAGGGCACATTAGGGAACAAGAGAATGCTTTTTCTAGGAGAGGGAACGTTTCTGATTCTTCTCAAACAGTCTGTGTTGAGTTGTACAGCTTGCTGTTCACAGTCTTAACAGAGAATTGGCAACGTGAGGGATTCTGGAGTGCGTTCTTTAAAGACAGGAAGCCTGGTGGAGAATTAGCATTTAGCAAACAGGTAGCTCCAGATTGCAAGCTTTTTTGTAAGTGATACTTTTTTTGTAGGATACAGAAATCTTTTATAATGCATTACCGATGAATTTGATTAACTGACTTAGAAACTTCAGCGCAGAAGGGCAAACACTAGTATGCATTCTACATGCACAGTATCCCATTGAGGCTTGTACTGCTGGCATGCTTTTTGTGTTCTAGTTATGGCTTGAATTGAGAAGGCTTTCAAAGAGACTTGAAAGCTCATATGGTTTCCCTGGAAAATGTAGATTTAGTAAGTATATGCCAATAGGTACTATCATTTAGACATTAAGGGAGAAGACCCACTAGTGGCATAATCCAGTCTCAGATCAGTAGAATCATGAGGATCCACTTGAGGAAAGGTAAGGGCTGCAGACTCCATTACTAAGAGGTTACACTTGAAAGGATTTTACACCGCGTAACTGTGATGGTAAAGAAGAAATAGGAGATTCTGTGATCTAGCAATCCACGTTGACTCCAAAGATCTGCTCTGCAATAAGTGCAGGTAGAAGTTTATGACTTGATATGCAAAGGTGGTTTGTTGGTGTACATCATAGGTATGATTTGCCCTTGAACTCTGATGGTAAGAAATCATAAGTGCTCTCTTAGGTGGTTTAATAGAACCTCTTCCTTTTCCTGCTTAAATGATACGTACATCTCACAGGTAAGTCAGTTTTCCTTTCTTTCTGTTTGCCATCGGTTGCATAACAAGTGACAGGTAATGGCCACAGGTAAATACATGTAACTATGATGTCTGACTTGGCATTGCTCTAGGCATGTATTTGATGTCAGTACTGTATGACTTCTAAATGTTAAAATTTGTTTTCTAGTTAAGTAGTCTAAATATATGAGGTCAGAGAGAGCATGAGTGATGTCATTATGATTAATGATCAGGGGGATGGAACACCTCTCCTATGAGGAAAGACTGAGAGAGTTGGGGTTATTCAGCCTGGAGAAGAGAAGGCTTCGGGGAGACCTTATTGCAGCCTTTCAGTACTTAAAGGGGGCTTATAAGAAAGATGGGGACAGACTTTCTAGCAGGGCCTGTTGCGACAGGTCAAGGGGGAATGGTTTTAAACTAAAAGAGGGTAGACTTAGACTAGATATAAGGAAGAAATTCTTCACGATGAGGGTGGTGGAACACTGGCACAGGTTGCCCAGAGAGGTGGTAGATGACCCATCCCTGGAAACATTCAAAGTCAGGCTGGACGGGGCTCTGAGCAACCTGATCTAATTGAAGATGTCCATGCTCATTGCAGGGGGGTTGGACTAGATGACCTTTAAAGGTGCCTTCCAATCCAAACTATTCTATGATTATTTAAAAAAAACCCCAGAGTTTTGCTTCTAAAACCCCCCTGCATTGGTTATCTTTCACTGTTGCAGGAAGTTTTTATGGTTTTTTTTTATTTCCTTTGGAAATAAGTATAAGCAAGTATTTCTGTAGTGTGGATTTTCTGTGGATTTTTTGGTTGTTTGGTTATTTTAACTTTATCTGTTTGAAACTGGAATGTTCTGCCTTATGCTACTTATTTTTTGTAGCTTTGTTAAACTTTGGAGACTTCTGCTACCTTATTTTTGTTTCCGTTATTGAGTGTAGTTCCTTTGTGCTAAAATATAACTGGTTAAATGAGTGTGAAAGAGGTGTATTTATTTCTATGGACTTGCTTATTTGGTTGTGGCACTTTGGTCTCACTGTGTTTCTTTTTGGTTGATTGGTGCTATTTGGTTAGCTGACGACAGCTGATGTCTGGAAAACTGCCTTCATTGTTGTAGATTTTTCTTGTGACTTGTCTTGTATCCCTGTATATCTTTACATCTAATTCTGAAATGTTACTAATCTTTAATGAGATTAATGACTACTCTTAGCTTCATTAGATTAAATGCTCATGTACTAGTGTTAAAGATGCTGATGCTTAATTCAGTGACTCTCTGATATGATAACTTAGACGCCGTTGTTGGCTTGACCCTTCAGGACTATTGCTGTTCCATATATTTTTTTTTAAAAAAGGATTTATGTTCCTTTCTGCTTAATACTTAAAGTGAAATACTTTTTTTTTTTTCTTCTCCCTTCATGGTTATCTTAGCTTCATTTTGCTACTGTCTTAGAAATTCCTAGAGTTCTGCTCTATTCTATATGTTATTTCTGAAAACCTATGTATTATGTGTTATCTCTTCTGTGCAGTTGTGGTGCTGACAGATGTGGTTTTGTTTTTAGGACTTCGTATTTTATGCTTTTAATTTTATTATGGGAAGCACAAGGCAGTATATTCATACTGGCTCTGTAGGTTGTTACTGTACCAAATAAAACTCTCCAATCTTTGTGTAACACCAGCATACCTTGTCATTATAAACCTGCTTTTTTCATTTTTTGCATCTTCTGTTTAAATGAGGGTGCAAGCAAGCTTTTTCTATATACCCGCACTAACTTACGCTTACCTCTCAAACACAGTGAAAAATTGTTTACTAATATAATACTATTTTTTTTCTCTTTGAAATAATTCCTTATTTGGTGTCAGGTCTAACTATGAAAATAACTTCATTTTTATCTAGACTGGCAGATGCCTTGCAGATCTTAAATGATTAACCCAGTGCACTGATCGCTTTCAAGTGTCATATAATTATCCAATTGTAACTGTAACTCTTTTTAGAAGTGCTCTAATTGTTTTCTGAATTACTATGACAGCAAATGAAGGGGCTTAGTAAATTTTGTAACTATATTTTTAGGAGAGGCTTTGGAGATGCACAGACTTTTTTCATTCTTGCACAAATCACTATCTGGAGCAGGATTATGAGAACTTTGGCGTTATCCTGTGTCATGGTTATTCATGTGTGACAGAAATTGGAACGCCTCTAGAAAATGTTCAGTCGAACTTTTTGTTGTTCATTTTTGCCGTACTGATAAATCCGATTCTGGTAAAACCAAATAATTCTCATGCTTATCCAGTTGCACTTATATTTTTTGTTGTGTGTATATATATATGCACACACACACAAAAATAACTGTTTCAACTATAATAATATGTGTCACTAATGTTTTTTCATCATGATTACCTCTTACTCAGTATATTCTGTAAATGTCTTCTGAGTATGGTAATTTAACAGTTTAATTTTCAGATTAACATATTGAACATTATAGACTATACAAAGTTAAAAACTTCATTTTACATTAAGTGTTGTAAAAATTGCTGTTGCTCCAAATGATTGATATAGGTACAAATTTGAAAGTGTTTTTTCCAAAGTTTTAATCCAGTGATGGAGGGTCAAAAATATTAAATATCTGGAAAGTGGTGCTCACAATTTACTTGATGCAGTTTACTTGATCTCAGATGTTTGTGGTAGTAATCCTTTGGCAGATGCAGATTATGTTGTTTTGGGGCACAAACTAGTTCTTTATACGTGTAAAGATTTTAAGTTGACACAAGCATGGCTCAGTTATACAATAGTTACAAATTATTTGGTGTGATTCTGGTGTGAAGATGAATCCTTAAAAGGACCAGCAAAATGTCAAATGAGCTTTAATTTGTTCCTGGATCATAAACAGTGAAAACTACTTTCACCAGGCTGTTGTCAATCTAAACATGGCTTGTAAGAGTCTTGGTGGTCTTTCCAAGCTGCGCTGTGCACATCCTCTAACCTGTTGGCAGCGAAGAACCTTAAGGAAAGAGTAGCTGGTCATTCCAGGTTTCTTAACCCTCCAAAAGCTTATTTACATGTTTTATTGTTTATTTAGATTTTCTGTGTGGGCATAGGCTTGTGTCTGTCGGCATTTATTCATAAAGAGCAGATAGGATTCTTGAACTGACTTCTTAAAATCTGGCCTTCGGTGCCTACCCTTTCAAATGTTGTTGGGCCTCCATTCCCATGAATCCTAGGAAGCACAAGTATAAATATAATCTCTAAAGAAAATACAGATCCCAAGTAGTTTAATTGTTATTGTAAGATCATTGGAGCCTACATTTCTTGGTAGCGTTACTATATTAAGTTCTGGTAACTTTAACAAAGCTTTGTTTATTAGTTCAAGTTAAATCCAGTAAAATTGCTTTGTTTCCTTGCTATTCTAGATTCAGGGAAGAATGTTCAACTGTTTGTAACTGCAGAATGTCATAAACAAAGTTGTCTGATTTGTTTTAAATTTGCAGAGTAATTGTACTTCTGTTCAGCTGCTGACAAGTGTGAGGTTTGTGTGGTTTTCAATTTTTGTGCAAGTATAGAAGTACATATGGGTGATACTGGGGAATAAAATGTGTTTGCAGTGGAAAACTACTTGCAAGATTTTTCCCTGTGTGGAAGGACTACTGCTGCTCTGTGATAATGAGAAAGTTGTAGCTATTTTAAGACTATGATGGAGTATGTTTTTGAATTGTTCATGGCAATATTACTTTGGGAGGTTGCCAGAAGCTGCTTCTACAGTTTGACAGGAAAAGAAATAATATTATAAAAGGAAATATTTCATGTTCTGTTTCGTGTACTTGTTTTAAATGTTTTTGAAAACTTGTTTGCTCTTTTGGTATAGAGGAGTCCGCTTCTTTAAGGGTGTGTCCTTGTTTGATGGGTACTTTTAAATGAGAACTTCATCTTGTTTGTTGCCTGAAGATCACAGAAGCATAGAAGGGACTTCAGGAGGTCTCTAGTTCAACCCCTTGCTCAAAGCAGGATCAGACCCCGTTTCTCAAAGCTTTATTCAGTTGGGTCTTAAAAACCTCTGAGGATGGAGACTGCAACCTCCCCGGGCCCTGTTTTCACTGCCTGACTGCCCTTACAGTGCGAAAGTACGGTATTTTTTTCCTTAAATCAAGCTGGAATCTAATTTGTTTTGGTTTCTGTTGTGTCTTGTCCTTTCGTTACTCACCGCTTTGAGGACCCTTTGAGGGCTCTGTCTTCTCAGTAACCACCTCAAAGGTAGTGGTGGGCAGCTGTGAGGTCCCACTGAAGCTGTCTCGTCTTCAGGCTGAACGATTCCCAGCTCCCTGAGCCTCTTCTTATGGGGCGGGCGCTCCAGGTCCTGGTTCTTTCGGTCACCCTCTGCTGAACTCGCTGCAGTTTATCAATGCCTGTGTTGTACTGGGGTCCAAAAGTGGACACTGTTCTAAGTACTGTCCAATAGGTGTTCTATAAGGTAAAGTTTAATTACTTGACCATAGTTTACTTATAGAAATCAGGGAAATGAGGGTGGTTATAAATGTGCTTATTAGTATTCGGGTTTTTAAAGTGTGATTGGATTTCAAAGCAAAATTTAGATAGCATTAAAAGAATTCTTTCACTTATATACTGATGAAATAACTTGCATTAATTTTAGTGAAAATGTTTGATGGATTTTAAAAAAAAAAATCTGACAGGTAACACGTTACCTTCAGCACATATTTATTCAACTTAATTATCTCTGAATAAGTCTAATTTGCATCATTGAAGTGTTGGAAATGAAACAGAGTAGTTGGTTGTAATTCTATAGTGAAATATTCTATAGAAATTGAAGTCAGTGGGTGAATTCATTCTCACTGTAACGTATGTTTAAGGAAATCAGTCTCATGGAGAGTTGGGGGAATTTTGCACGAAGTAAACTTACATGCACAGCAACAGGCAGACAAAGGTCTGCTGCAGGAGCTGTGCAGGTATCTTGTGTGTTTGACGTGGCCTGGTGGGGTGGCAGTGTGGAGGGGAGGAGAGCTCTGTCCCCTGTAGTGTCAGGGTCCACAAAGAGAAATTTTTCTGAGAATCTGAAAGGATCTCTGCTTATTCCTTTTAATTTACACTGAGGTTTGGAAAAGTTGTAGTCAGTGTTCTGGAGTCAGAGGATTATTTCAGAATTGTAACTCACCTCATGTCATGCTACAGTTCAGCCAAAACTTAGTGAATGTGCAGTAAGGGGGAAATAATATAGAAAGCAAAGGAGGAAACAGAAGGCTTTTCAAACACTCCATACTGTTCCCTGCGTGAGCAGCAGAAGTACGCTGCGACTGGAGGTAGTATTTGTTCTTATGAGCTTAGGCGGTGGGTTGGCACAGAGGTGAGCGTCCAGGATCCTGGGTGGGCTCCTGTGACCTCTGCTGAAGCTCGTCTTTCTGTGGCTTCGCTGGTGGAGTAGCTGTGGTTGGAAGATCAACAGCTAGCTTGGGTGTGCCTGTACCTGCTGCAGTCAAAATTTCCATTTTGCAGTGCAGATCTATTCAGGGTTGCCACATCTTTTAAAAGTCACTTTTCTAGGGCTTGTTTATGCTCACTTGTCTCTCATGGTTGGTGCAGCCTTAATTTAAATTTATGTGAGCTCTAGTTAAAACCACTTTCTGTGCTGACATAGAAAAACTGGGGCTGCTGTGCCTTTGTCTCTTAGTCTTACCTGGTGTTTCTCACTTAAAATATGAACAAAAACCACTTCATATGGAAAACATTTTAAAACAAGCTTCTGAGTAAATATACCTTTTACCTTTATAAATATCTGGTTATTAGAAAACTTAAGCTTCTGTAAATTAAGGAAAGTCATCTGAACAAATATTGGCTGTTCACGAGTTAATATAGCAATATAGAAGAAGTTAAATCTACCTTAACTTTTATAGTATGTAAGATATTACAAGGAAGGAAAAACTGTGAAAATATCTTCTCTTAATCTTCTCAATTTTATAGTCAAAACATTAGTCTCCAGTGTTGCAATAGTTTTTCTGTGGAGAGTAGTTTGAAAGAACAATGATTTAATGTTGATTGCTAATAGCTTTTCATTTAAATTGTTGGCATTGCACTAAAATTAGTTCAGCACCCCTCTGTTTCAGTGTTTGGAGAAAGCTGAGACTGCTGGAGACCCAGAAAGGGAGTAATACCTCCGTGTGACAGGGTCACACAGGCTCTGTGGCATTCAAAAGCATTTTTCTTCATTTTTCAACCTAATGTGTGTTCCTTTCTCTCTTTTTTTTTTTGTGGAGGGATGTGATTTTTATACTGATAAGCTGTTTCACTGAATATTAGAGTTTTAACCACAGTGTCAGGTTTCCTATGTTTTCTTTATGAGACATGGAAGACTTGGGCACTGTAAGGAGGTAACAAACCTGTAGAACCTCGGGTCGTGGTTTTCCACCTTCTTCCTGCACAGACACATTTCTGTATTGTTATAGTAACTTCGAAGCATTTTGGATCTTGTGGTTTAATCTTCACTATCGCTTGTGTAGGACTGTTGCAGTGTCACTGTCAGCCCACTGTTGTGCAGGAGCATGGGCTGACCTGTCATGGTCCAGAGAGATCTGTGCAAACTTTTTTCAGCGTTGAGAGGGGAGAGAAAGTGCTTATTTAAGGCTACAATGTTTCATTTATGGAATAGAAAAAAAGATTGCGTGGCCTGTAATCACCTCCCCCTTCCCCCAAACTTAAAAATAAACAAAAACTCTTCAAGATTGCTGTACGATGTCAAATCGGCTTGATGAAGGGCGTGTGACTCGTGAAAGGGAAGTAGAATTCGGTACGACGTTACTGTTTGGAGTGACTTCAAGTATGAGCGTTTTCCCAGTGCTTGTTCTAGAGATCCCTTGTGCAATGTCAAGAAACGATTAAGAAGATGAATCCTGTATCATGCGATTTTTGTCTTTAATCAATACCATTTAAAAAAAAAAAAAATCCATCCTTTTCCTTTAAACATATCAAGGCTATTCAGACCAGAAGGCTGGACACTCCCCCTTCTGGTGTGCTAACTGAAGTTTCAGTTTAGGAAATGGGAGATTGTTTTTAAATGTAGAAGTATGTGGAACTCCTGCTTTTTCCTTCTCTCCTTTTTTTTTTTTTTTTTAAGCTTCAAACACTTGAGTGTATTGACATGCTTGTGATTTCAAGAGCTGTGCAATAATTTTATAGTTTGTTCCTGTTTTCCTAAATGAAAAGTCGTAATACAAATGCTCCAAGTAGGTTGCATTTCATAATAGTGTATCCTGTCGCTTAAAACAAGCACTTTAATGTCTGTTGACTGAACTAATAATAGTATTCAAACAACTGAATTCCAAAATACAGCTTGAGTCAGAATATTCCTTATAGTAAGAACCAATCCCAGAGCTTGTAATGAATTTCTTTTTAGAATTGCACGCTTTTAAATGGTGACCTTCAATTACAAGGCATTGTGTAATTTTTTAAATTAATAGTAACTTGCAAAACATTCTTGGAAGCTCTTGATGTCTACCTGTGGACCTCCAAAGTCTAAAATCTCTCCTGTAAATAGTATGTAGTCCAGGAGGAAGTTTAAGTCTCCAATTTGTGCTTTCTCATCAGATACCCGGTATGGCCTCATCATCAACACCTAAATATAATTCAAACTCCTTGGAGAGTTCCTCAAGTAAAAGGGTGAGTGTAACTTTTTTCATGTTTTTTACGCCAGAGGTCCCAGAGATCATTATCTTCCATATTTGACTGGAAAAATAGGTATTTGAATGACTTTTTTCTGAATGTGTATACTTATGTTTATCGCTAAAATTCTAATGCAGTTAACTGAGTTAATTTAAATATCTTTCAGAGTGGATGGGTGAAATATGCTCTGTATCACAAGTTATGAGAGCCTTCTTAAAATCAATTCTAATATACTTACTCTTATCTTTGCTTTCTACATTGAAATATTCTGTGGCATTCTTGAAAACTTGTGGCACTTTGATGCTGTAGACAGATTCTGTACTGCAATTGATAAGTTATACCTATGTTTGGCTGGCTCAGTTTTAAAATGTTCATCTGCAGCAGAAAATACATTAAAGCAATCTAAATGGCATTCCCCTCTGCTTTTTGATGGTGCGTGGCTGAAGAAAATGTAACCTGTGTGCAAAAAAACAGAAACTAAGGTTTTATTTAGCTTTTTAAACATTTTTTCAAAAACAAAGATTATTTTCTATTAATCATTTTTAAAAACTACTGAACATGGGAAAGTCACAAATGAGTAGATTGTGTGTAATAGTTGTGAGTACATTGCTTAAGCGATTTCAGTTGATTTGTTCTTCCAAGCCCAGCATACTTGGAAAATTAAATGCACAAAACTTTCAGAGAACTTACAGTATAGAATTTTAATTCCAATTTAATGCAAATATAGTTAACTATTCATTTAGAAGGAGAAAGACTAAAACATGCTTATGTTTCAGATCTGTTCAACCTTTAATAGTTGCAGTTTAGGATAGTGGTGTGTGTTCCTGTGTTGTTCAGGAAACCTGTTCTTTCCCATGCACAAATTACCTTTAAGATTTTTTTTTTATCTGAAACTTGAAGGAATTGTAAATAAAATACGATGTTATACTTCTCTTTCTTTAGACTCTAAAAGATGGAACTAACTGGGAACAAAATGAAGAAATACCTCGTCTGCCAGGAGAGACTAGAGTTACAGGTATGAAGCTATATAGCTACCTAATGCGGTGTCTGTTTAGGAGTCTGGCATATACATGGATCTTACTGGATTGTTTCATAATTTGGACTGGTTTGGGCTGAGGGCGGGGGTAAGTCGTGCTAAAATGTCAGGAATTTTTTTAAGTAATTGTGATGGGGACTTTTTATCACTTATCACAAATCACTTTTTAAGTCTTTAAAATCTTGGTTTCCACACATGGCAGATCCTCCGATACAAAGAAATTGCAAGTCAAGATGTGTCATAATTATATCTACAGACTAAGTAGCACATGCCTAGTGATGAGAGCCCCTCCAAGCTTTCCAAAGTCAAGAGAATTCTACATGCCACCCACTATGTATTGATATCTTGTACAGTAGTGGGGAACCTTAGCCCAAACTGTGACTAGCCTAAGTACAATTTTATGCTTCCTTGACACAACATGGCATGCACGTAGCTTCTATGCACTTGTAAGCCTTTACATACAGTAATGTTGTAGCATAAGGAAGATTAATGTACTGTGTACAGGGGTTTCTTACTTGATGGAGGCTCTTCCTGGAATGGAGCCTTCCAGTCATGGAAGTTTGTGTTGAGGTACCAGAATGCAACTGAAAGTGGTCTGTCTTGTACTTGTCAAGCTTCTCCTTCCCCTCGTCTGAGGATTTGTTAGGTGGGTTTGCAAACAAGATTGGCTGAGGTAAAACCAAAGTGGTGATTCAGAGGAAGTAGTTATGTTTTTAATGAGGAAAGTTGTGGGGAAGGCATGAGGGAGAGGGTGTGGGACTAAGATGAATGCTTGATATGATCCTTTTGAAAATTGTCTGTGCTTTGGGGCAGCACGCTGGAAGAAGGGTGCTTGTTATGGAAGGCAGATAAATAGATTGGGCTAAAGAAATGAATGGACAGGGAGAAATAGGTGGTTCATAGTGCTTGGCTTAAGTCCTTAATGGCATTGCTTCAGTTAAATCTTTCTTTTTTGAGTAGTATGTGTTAGTACTCATTTTGTTACTGTGCTTGCTGAAACACTGCTGATGGCGCTGCTGTATTTGATTGCCTCAAATTGAAATGTAATGTTTCTCTTCAGGATGGTGAGTTCCCTAAACGCTTTACAACTTGAACTACGTACTTCAGTGCAGAATTGGTTACAGAGCACTGAAAGATGTAATAGTATCAATAGAAGAATATATTTGTTCTGGGATAATGAATAGACTGGTTCAATAATCACAGAGAGGACTTAAATCTACTCGCTGTTGTATGTCCTGCCCTCTCCCACGTAGTGCCGAGAAAGAGAAGAACACAAATGTAGCTAGGGAAGGCTACTGAAATCTCTTGATTTAATTTGCGCAAGTTTAGTATATGAAACTTTCACATTTTCTTAATAATTCAAGTGGACAAAATTCAGATTTATTACTTTTTAAATTCATTCATCTCTCAGAGTGGCTCTTAGAGTGCAGCTCTCTCTATTTTACTGCTACTTGACTGATGCTGTCCTTAGCTCTGATTTTTTCTTTTCGCAATCTTTAAGAAATGCTGCATTTCTTACAGACAAGGATGTTATTTATATGTGTCCATTTAATGGCCCCGTTAAAGGAAGAGTGTACATCACAAACTACAGGCTGTACCTAAGAAGTGTGGAAAATGTGAGTAATATGCCACAATTACTTCCGTGGGATGAGTTGGCTTTAAACCCCCTTCCCTTCATCCCCACTGCCTTTGATTTATTTTGTGGCCAGTTCATTTGTTTTAGTTTTGGCACACATAAGCTTGTGGAATTGCATGGGAGGCTTTTTACTTGAAATGGTCTGTAATGTTTGTAATAACCATATCTTAATTGTGTAATGACTAAATAGTAATTGCCTTTGTGCCACTGAGAAATCCGTACAAAAATGGAAGTTCTTTAAAGTTAAATGTGTTGTAAAAGTGTGATTTTTGCCTGGTAAAATTACAGTTTAATCACTTACACTGAACTGATACCTTTAATTTTGTCTGTGGGAGCTTTTTTGATAGCTGTTCTCTTTACACTTATTCTGTGATAGATCAAGGGCAGCAACTAATGATGTGCAATAGTTCTTAAAATGGCTATCAGTAAACAAAGATTTTTATTGCCCTTGCTGTTGGAAGAGAAAAGTACTTTGATCAATAGAACCTCACGTGGGTGGGGGGAGTAGTAGTGTGTTTGATAAGCAGCAACATGAAAGGGAATAAAATGCGCCTGTTATCTGTTTTGTAATATGTTTTTGTTTTGTTTTTTTTTTTTTTTTTTAAATAAGGTTTTAGGACTATTGAACTGAGGTCTTTCTGGTTACAGCTAACTCTACTAGTAATCTCTTCTTCATTTTGTTCTACTTTATTCTGTATATCAATAAAGCAATCTTAGCAAGCAGAGGCAATCAGAAGTATGTAGCAGAAGGCAGATTTTAGGGTGTTGCCACCTTTTTTCCCTGCATACTGTATTAGGCATGAAGTATTTTGGTTGCCTGTTAAATTGGATGATGTTCAAGGCTGTAGAGTGACTGTACAGACTTGATAACATGTTGGGAGGGGAGACTCAATCAAATGCAGAAACACACTTTTGCTTCCTGTATGTATTTCATGTCTGCTTTCTATTCTAGAATGCGTAAGAACATTTTGCTTGAAGTCCTCTTTTCAGGTTAATCTTTTCCTTACTCAAACTTTCCTTGCAGGATCCAGTTGTGGTATTGAATGTTCCATTGGGTGTAATTTCAAGGATTGAAAAAATGGGAGGAGCTTCAAGCAGAGGAGAGAACTCTTATGGATTAGATATAACCTGTAAAGTAAGACTTTCCAATAATTCAATAGGAAATGAAATCTAGAGGTTCCTTTTCTCACTGCTTACCTATTTATAGGAATGAAAAAACACGTGTTCCTCACAGCTGAATTTAAAAAGAGCTTTTTGGAACTGGGCAGGGAAATACCTTTTGTATAAAGACCTATTTAACTGTCCTCTCTGCACGCGAGGAGAGGGATTGGTCTTCCTTTCCGAATCACTAATTGACAAGAGGTTTTGCACAGTAGTCTTGTTCTAGGGCATTATTCCTGCATTGCTTCATTATTTCATTTGGTCTAAAAGTAATTTTCTTATAATCCTAAAATCTTTGAAGAACACCTCAAACGGGGGTTTTGTAAGCTGTAAAGGCAGTGAAAAGCTTATGTAACAGCTATCTCTATTTCCGTAGTCTCACAAAAAAATTATGTTGCTGTGAAAAGATATGGTCATAGGGGAGTTCTCAGTGGACTATTCAGGATCCTTTATTTGACTCATTAATGGAGTACGTATACACATTTGATTCTTAGTAGTTAATGCACAGATTGCTTATTTTTGACATTAGTGATGAGAAAATAGCTAGGGATAATGTGGTCTAGACAGATTATTGGCAAATTTTCAGTTTGAAAACATAGAGCAACTCCCATCGTGCAAACATTCAATAGCCCATGAGACTTTTTAGTGAATCAGATACAGTCATTTCTGATGGCTCTATGCCAAAGACTGTGGTACTGCTTTATTTGTAGAATTCTTATGCTCTATTCTATTTTATGGGGTAAGAAATAAAACTGAACATTCACAATGGTTTGAGGTGTGTTGCAAGCAGATTCTAAATCACGTTTAGTGTATAATATAGCATTTGTACATCAGATAAAAGTATCTTACTGCTTTGGTTCACTTAAAAGGTAATGCCTTTGTTTTAGGATATGAGAAATTTACGGTTTGCATTAAAACAAGAAGGGCACAGTAGAAGAGATATATTTGAAGTCCTCACAAAATATGCTTTTCCCCAGTCACATAACTTGGTAAGTTACGTAATTTATACTATTGAATTGTCTTAATGCAGAGTTCTTGGCAATTAACATTAACTGTTTGACCTACTAATGAACATCATGGCTGCTTAAAAAGAATAGCCACAGAATCTGGTGTCAGCATCAACTAAAGCGAATTGATGTTTTTATTTTGTACATTTACAATACTTACATATATGTATCTGTAAAATTACGGATGCTATATGCTATACTTCAGGTAAACTACTAAGCACCTCTGATCCATACAGATTTCATTGCTTAGAGACTGCAAGTTATCCTCCCTGATTAGGAAATATAGTAGTATATGCCTTACTTGATTTCCTGAAGATGTTAAACTATGGGGCAGTCTCCAAGGCAATGATAAATATGAATCACCAAGAGTTTTACTTCAGGAAAAGAAAACGTGGTAAGACAATGCTTGCTTTATTGATGAAATTGATGAAAAATGTAACAGGCAGGTAATATAGTAATGAATTTACACAGATTTATTTCAGGTAAAAAAAAAAATCACATGGAAGGAATTGAGCGTCAATGATGTTAACTAACCATTGTCTTTGGTTTCTTTGCCGAAATCTGTGAACTGTGCTTGATGGATCATCTCTTTAGTAAATGCTTTATTTTGTCTTTTGTAAAATTCAGTTTACATTTTATTGCGGTGCTTTCATTTAGGATAATTGTATAAGAACTCCCTTCACAAAATGTTAGAGGGTTCTGCTATGAATTTTTAAGAACTTTGTTCAGAAAATTGTTGAGTCTATGAGGCTGCAGCAAGTATCTTATTTCTTTCTCCGAAGATACGTGTCAATCAATGGGCTATACTCTATAAACATTTAATTCTTTAAAACTTTTTTTGCAAAAATTTTGCATTCTGTATGCAAACAGTCTGTGGAATGAAAGCGAAAGGAAACATAAATGCTTTGGTTAGAATATTTTGTAGTGTTGATGAATAGGTCTTAAGAAATGAAACGGAGATTTCTACATTTGGGTAGGTGTGAGGGGTTGTAGTCACAAAGAAAACTGTTGTAGAAGAAGTGAATATATCTCTAATGTTACTGCTGGCAATTTATGCATCTTTACAATAGAGAGTGATTGAAAGTGTAACAGGATATACGGACTTCGAAAGGATGATGGAAAAAAGAAAGAAAGCTATATGTAGAAGTACGAATTATAGAGAAGTTCAGGTCAAAAGGGGCTTCTGGACATCATCTGGTTCAGGCTACTGTTACAAGTAGGGCCTTAGATTAGGTTATCCAGGGCACGGTCAAGCCTAGTCTTGAATATTTCCTGCAAGGTAGATTCCATCATGTCTCTGGGCAATCTCCTCCAATATTTAATCATTCCCATGGTGACGAATTTTTTTTTTTCTCCTTACACTGAGGACCTGTGTGGATTTGCATGTAGTGAACGTGGACAAACTAAGTTGTAACTGACTTAGAGTCCCTTGTGGGGTTTTTTTATGGTGTCCGATCCAACTACAGGGTTTGAATAACATGGTGATGAGACGTGGACTTGTATTAGGTTTTGTCATCCAGAAAGACCTGGTGTTCCTGTCTAGCGATGGTAGTAATGTGTGGAGCAGTACACTACCTGCTTTATTTGTTGCACCTGTTGAACCTAGAGCAGCTCATTATTACATGGCCTGGCCAGTTTTGAATGTAACTTGCCAATAAAAATTATGCTCAATAACAAAAGGCTTGGTCAAGGTAGAGGTAATTTTTCCTTCAGTTTCAGTAAAGCACAAAATTTGGGAAGATAGTGACAATATGGAGAATGGCCATACTTTATATCCCTTAGCTCTGTCTGGAGCAGGGTATAACCATTAGAAATTATGATTACGTTGGAGTGAAATAAAGTGGGCCTATGTTCTGTTATGAAGTTGCACGTGTGCTTATTTTCTAATGTCACAATGTGGATGAGCCCTTAACTTCAAAATGAGCTAAACAAGTGTGTGATATTTTTGGTGTGCTTTTTCCGTATTTCAGTAAGCAGTTTAAATTGATCCTGCCAAAGGTGGGCGTTTCTGCCTGCTTGTTCATTCCTTCCTTGGTTTTTCTTGCATGAGTTTGAGGCTGCATGATGAACCAGATACGGAACTGAAAGGGACTAAAGCTAAACAAGAAGAAAAAAAAAAAAGCTTTACCCTGAGTCATTTCCTCAATCTTCTAAGCCCAATGTAAGGATGGGGTTGGGGCATCTATGGGTGGATGTGAACGAAGAGGAATGATGGGACTGCCTCTGTCAGTGGCTGGTTCAGAACAAGGTTTCACTGTCTGAATATGACAGTATGTCTGGGCTGTGCGTGCCTGCCTTCTCCTTTGAACTAACACGAATACTGACCACGCAGTCAGGAGACCTGCTTTGAAATCAGTATGCACCAGAACCAGTGCAAGCGAAGGCGTGTGAGTGGAACAAAGAGCAGGCAGGAGAGAAAAGAGAGGGATGTCCTATTTTTACCGGTGTAAACTGGTAATTTTGCTCAGACCACCTTGTGGAACTACATCCTTGATCTTCAGCTGGTTCTGCAGCACTGATGCTTGTGCAGCTCTGCAGTGGAAAGAAGGCATCATCAGGACAATAAAGGGCTAAACCTTTACTGGCCTGATTTTTACCTGTATTTTTATATTTTATGTCAGATTTTTATCTGACTGATTTTTATCTGTAGTGGAAACATATCCTTAGAGCTGATCCTAAACAAGAACTTTTAGAGATGCCTTGCTTCCATTTTCTTCATGCTATACCATTCTCAGACAAATGGATGGTAAATACAGCCCAAAACATTATTTCTGAGTGGAGTGTACTATTGTTTTCAAGATTTTTCTCCATCACCATCCCAACAGCAGTGTTTTGAGAGCCTATAATAAATCACAGGTTTGTTCGCAACTGCTCATCAGTGTCTCAACATTGTCCTATGTGCCTGCTTCCAGAAGCTGGTTCTTGTCTCTCTCCAGTTTGAGCATAAGTTGGGTTCAGATCTCCTTAAATCAATAACATAATGTAAAATCTGATAGCTCTTCTGACTGACAGCTTAGTTGATATGGAACAAACAGCTGCTATCCACAATCCTCTGTTGCATTTACGAACTTGTTCTAATTGAAAGAAAATTGTTTCTGAAAGTGTTTTTAAAAAAGTAAAAAAAAAAAAACCCAAACCAAACAAACCAACCCCCCCCAAAATTAAATGTTTTAGTACCCCACAAAAGATGAGATATATTTAGTCTCTAGTTTAGTTTCTGCATAGCAGCTGCTTCACTTCCTGATCTTATCTTGAAACTACACATCATCATTTTTACAAGATTATTTGCCACCATAATACCTGCATGATACGTATTTATTTCTAGCCATGATAGCTCTGTGGGAATGCCAGTTTTGATGAGAGACACTGGTAGTCATGCTGTCTGACTTTGACCTCTCCCGCTCCCGGTGTAGCTAGTTATCCTGGTAGTTTAAAATGTCTGAGAGTCAGATCATGCCAGTGTTGCTATTGGATCTACAAAGATGATTTCAGATGGCAGTGAGGGCTGGCAGAGATGCCTATCTGATGGAGCACTTGATTTTGCAAAAAACATCTTGACTTGAGGCTTCATTCTGAATGACTTATGTCAGCCTCAGTGCAATAATGGTGTAAGGTTACCATATTTGCAAATGATCAGAAGTTAATTATGTAAATTCTACAGTGTCTGATCTTAGTTTCTAGATGAACAGGTAAGACGTAACTAGCTGAGTTGTAGTAATGGCATATTAAAGCCAAGGATAATGTCATCTTTATTTTTAAACACACTGAGAAACTGACAGCCTTTTCACTGAGTAAAAGCTTAGTGATTTATAATATATGAAAAACATAAACCAGTAAGAATAGAAAAAAACAATTGGCTTTCTTTGCATGTGTGTAACACCTTCTTGTTCTAGTTTTGCTGCTTTCTTCTTTTGTAATGCATAAAGATTGGTCAAATAGTTAATAAATTGCCTATGTTATATGCTCAGGTACAAGTAGAACATGTATTTATGTACTATGATTCCATAAATAGAGTAAATATGTAACTATTTGTAAATAGACTGCTTGCCAAACTGTATTGTCAGATTGCAGCTGCTCTCTCCTTTATCTTGCAGAACTACATTGTATTGTGAGCAACCAGTGTATCGCATATTATTTTTGTGTGCAAAATGGTAATGATAAATTGGATGTTGAAGGCAAGTACTTAGTCTGTAGGAGGTCTGAAAAAAAGACTCTGTGTTGAAATTGTGGGTTAGCACCTGCAAGGAAGTAAACAGAATTATTTGCACAGTGAAGCATAAAAAGTGGCTTACCAAAAATGTTACAAGATTTGAAAGCCTTTTTTAAAGTGAAATAGTAGCTTTCTGCTTCAAGCGCAGCAGTAGTCTTCTGCTTTTAGGCTATGGATCCGCAGTGAAATCCCTGCTTCTGTTCTATGTGAAGAGGTTTTAATTTGCATTTGCAAAAATCTTAACTGATGCATTATAGGTCTTACTTGTTTTTACCAACTACAGGTATTGATAAGTCACAAGCCTTGCACCCCATAAGTTTTCTGAGTGGTGAATTACTATACTTCTTTTTTTTCTTACCTCTTTAATGCTTTCCTTGATTTCTGCTTTCTGTTTCCTATGGCAGCTGAAAAGAATTTGAAATTGATTTTCAATTAGTTGATAGACTACTAGGAATTGATGGGCTTCCATCAGACATGTAGCACTAATCTCCATCAAACTTAAAACAGATACGGTCAGTACATTGGAAGTGATTGCAAACTATCCTGCTTTGAACCCAAGATGTGAGATAGAACCAGTAATCAGTATAACTTAAGGTAAATCTATGCTTTATTCAAGTGGCTTTCAGCTAGCTGATCTCAGTGCTGAGAGGAGGGAGGCCAGCTCAGGCTCGCTGCCTGAAACACTGATTTACTGAGCAGGTAGTCTACCTGAAACTTGTTGCTTATACTTAGTATCCAACCAAACTAATCTAGGGTTGGCTCAGGTATACCTGTACAAACCACAGTTACGCTTTCTGATTATATGTTCATGATTTTAAAAAGCCTTTTCATGATCTTAAAAAAAAAAAAATAAAAAGCAAAACACTTATTTTGCTGCAGTGTTGTTCTGAACCTGAATGTCTCTTGTGTGTAGGTTTTATTTTTTTAAATTTCCAACCATTTTTGTTGAATTCAGACACTTTAATGAAGCTGCAGTTGATTTAATTCCTGGGAAAATAGGCTGAGTGCAATAGGAGCTGCGGAGAAGTGTTTTTTGTTGGAGAGGCAGGATTAACGACAAAAGAAGGGAATGGAATTTTGTGTGTGGAGGGAAGAAAGAAATGAGTGGAAAAAAGAAATAAAGTATTGTTTGAGGAGAAGGAGCGTTTAGCGGGGGGGATGTACCATAGATGTGGAGGGAAGGAAAGATGTGTGAAGAAGGCATGGAGCGGAACTGGCCAACTTTTTATTATACTCTGGTGTTTGAAAGGCTTGCCTGCGTGCATAATGATGCACTGAGAGAGGTTGACAGGGCTTTTCTGCTTTATGGAGTTACGTGATTCCTATAGCTGGTCATGTAGTTTGCTTCTCTGACCTTCCTCTGCCCTCCACACTCTGAAGGATATAAATACACACCCAGCTGGTCCATACTAAACGCCTATGGGCGGTGAAGTGACTTCCCTGTTTTCATCCTGACAAGAGAGGTGTGTGTATGTGAAGGGCACTAATATGAAGGAACCTGTATCTACGAAAAGCTAAACCATGTATTTTTACTAAGATAGCACCTCTCAAATCTTACATCAAGTGATATGAGAACCTATGCAGAATATGTTGTAGATGGCATAATTTCTTCTTCCCATAATTTCTTTCTGTCCCATTTGCCTGCTGTACTGTAGAATCGCATTCAGATTATGTGCACTGTGATGTGAAAGCTTCAGCAATGTTAAGTTAATCAAGACATATAGATACAAACATAGTGCATTTAATCTGTAAGCTGGGGTTATTTAGGACAAAAGTGGAAATATGTGGGTTGTTAGTGCAGATGTGAAGCTTACCTGAACTATAACAAACCCTTCTGGGATCTAAATATGTATTTATCACATTGATTTGTTCACTATAATGGGGTTTGTCAATTTGATGCATCAGAATAATAAAAGATGCAATTCAACAAAAAATGTTATTCAGTAGAAACTGCTTCATGTAGCTCATTATCACATTTTGTTTCTAATAAATAAAAGTAATGTACAAATGTGTGCTAAATATGGCTTGTACTGACACAAGTAAGAAAATACAATTGTATCCAAGCATGTATCTTATGTTTGCTTAAGTATATGATTCTTAGTATTAAAATGGTTATAAATGTGTGTTGCTTGTTACACTGAAGTTAAACTGTAGTTTGAAATTAAATAGTACTATATGAAATTAGTATAAACATATGTAGAGCTTTAAACGCACGTTCTCCTACTCTGACTTTTCTGCTGTGTCATGTTGGAATACATAGAGGGATACAAATTTTATGTACATCTAATGAGCTGCTTAAGTGGACGTGAATGTACGAAAATCTTAGGTTGAGAAATTACTTTAAACTATATATTGTTGCATGGAACCATGCTATAATTGTCAGAATGGTCAAGGAAGCATTTTTACTTTGAAACTGCTTTATATGTTGCTTTTTATGATTTGTTGTGAGAGATGGGCCTAAGTAGGGTGGGGATGTTGCTGTATTTCAGACTCTAGCATTTAGCCTGGACTAAAATTCAGGCCATCTTCACAGAATATTTCAAGACTTGAAATATCAAGTCTTAAGTGAAAGGCTGTTGGGGGTGGTGGGCATGGGTTTCAGATCTTTAAACTCTTTTATACAACGAGTAAGACTTTCAGTAGTAACCAGGTTAACTGTACAGTCTGTACACAATGTGCACATGTGTGTATATAAATTTATGTTATAATTTAGTCAACTCTCGCAGCAGAAAAGTAATTTTTAGTCTTCAGGTTTTTAGATACTGTTAATTTCTAAATACTGTTCTTGTTGGAGTATACTTCAAGAGTTTTCTCTGAATTGCTTGTACAAAGTCTAAGTCCAAACTTTGCTCCATACACCTTTGCATTCATTGTAGTGGTCTGTTATTTGTTAGACTTCAGATTTTTGCTGGTTGATCCATGCTACTAATGATTTTTTTTCTTGAGCAATACAGGAAGAATTTGCACTACCTGGAATGTCAACAAAACTGATGAAGCTTAATTGTCAACTTTAATACTTGTGGGTTGTATGACTGAAAGCTTTTGTAGCAGATGTGGTAAAGCTGCTGTAGCTAAGTGTTTTAAATGAAACACACTTACATAGGTGGGCATTGTTCTTTCAGAAAGGATTCTGTCCATCCCCTCCAAGTAAATAGTAAATTTAACCCTAGTTTTTAAAAGGTGAAAACAAAATACGCTTTTCCATCTGATTTCTTGTGGATTATTTTGTGGGTGACATGAGCAGCATAGCTGCCATTTGTTTATTTCTAGTTTGGAGCAGCACCTTCTTTATTTTTGTCAGTAAAATCTTCTATGTAACAGCTGTCACAGTGCACCGTAAGAAACTCATGTATTTTACTTACCAGGGCTTAAGCTGCATAGTTTTTAAGTTCTCACCAGGAAACTTGCAGTAAGTAGCAACTTAAATAAATAACATAGTCTTGCTTTTGAAACATCCTTTAAGTGATCTGTTAGGATTCCAGTGTTTCTATTTCCTACTGTTATAACATTCTCCTTTGTGTCTGGTTCCTTGGTGAATTCTTAGCATAGTTGCTCTTTGGGATATAGCAAATGCCTTTGGGGAGGAGGGGATGGTTCTTGCGTATAGCTATTAATAGTTCAGCAAATCAGTTGCATCTACTGCTTTAGGTAGTGATATTCCTGTTTTGCTGTATTCCTAGTTTGCAATTAAAGCAAACAACTTTTTTCAGTTTTTCTGCTTAAGTTCTGATACTTGCATCTGCTTCTAACGGTATGGTTTTTTCCCTGATACAGTTGATGTCCACCTCTCTCCTTTTCCTTTCTTCATCTCTCCCTCCATCCCACTTGATAGCAGTTTACTTAGTCAAAAGAATCCATAATGTTTACTTACACTGAAGGCCTACCCCTTTAAAAATGGTGAAGACATTCAGAAAACACAGCTTGGGAATGCATTGTTTATTTCTGCAAACTTGCCAATTAATGTACTTGCTCTAAAATATTGATGTAATTTAAGATTCCAGTTTCTAAAACTAGCAGGATAAAGTATCTTGTGTGAGCGGTAACATCCTTTTAAAATACTTGTTGATTTGAAATACATGAGGAAAACCCCCCTCCTTTTGGAGGGATTCAGTTTTGTGTTTTGATTAGAGCTGTTTACTGTTGAAACCATTGTAACCTATTAGGCTAAACAGAATTGCCTTGAGCCATTCGGGTCTGCCTTCATAAGCTCTAAAGAAACCTCTGTCTGGGCCTATGGTGCGCTTATGAAGCATTGCCTTACCTCTGTAGACATAATCATGGCACCTTGGAACCATGATTTTTTTTCTGGCTTGCCAGGTTTTCTGCATTTCTGCTTAGTTCAGGTCTACGCCTGTAAACGATGTAGATTTGGGATGTTCAGTTTAGCATTCAATTGATTCTTTTAATGTCTTTGAATAGCTAGGACTATTCAGCTAAGACTTCCAGCTTTTTTGTTATAAATGAGCTATGATGGGCTCTTGAATGCTTTCTGCTCTGGCTGCTGATGCTCAGTTAGCTCAGGACAACACATTCTCTTCTGTGTTTTTTTTTTTTTTTTTTTGAAACAACTTAGTTTCATGCTCCAGTTGGCATCTGAAGAATTCGTAAGCCACCAAAATCAATTTTCTCAATGAAGGAGATTTTAAAAATAAACATTACTTTTGCTTTCATCATAAACTGTAAAAACAAACTAAGGAAAAAAGGGGTTAGTTAGGTAATACAGCCAACTTGGAATTGGTTGAAAGGAGAAGGAAGCTAAAAGGTATGAGGAGGTTGTCAGAACCCTGGGTGAGGATGCTGTGTTGTATAAACGAGTCTTGAGAATGAGCAACAAAGCAAGAGAAAAGTAGATAGTGTAACCTGCTAACAACATATTTTGTTTCTTTTTTAATGCCAACTTTTTAATTTCCATGGAGTTCTATAGTAAACTGGATTTCTGTTAGTAAGGATCAATTGGGGAGGGGATGCAGAAAGAAGGCTGCTTCCTAATGGCAATAAGTAGCAATTAAAACCTTTTTACACTTTCAATTTAGTGTCTAATATTTTATGCAGTAATTGCAGCTGTACCTATTGGAGAAATTTTGGTGAGAAGATGGTAGTTTATTTGGTGAGGATGTGAAATACGGGAAATAAACTGATACAAACTATTTTAAAACATTTCAACCTCCTGACAGTAAAAAAGTCCAACAGTTTAAGCTTTGTAATTTTTATTATTTTATCACTTCTTGTTTTAACTGTTGTCACATTTTCTTTATTTCATTAGCAGATCTGTGTTGTTTGTTACTTCTTGCTCTTTGCTTTACAGTCTTATAAATACCAGATTTAAACGGAGATAATGGCATGGAAAAGTTAGTCCTATTTTGTGGCGGGCATTAGGGTATAACTGAGCCCTCCTATTTGCCACTTTCAGTCAGAGTTTGGTGTAATAAGCTTCTTTTATATCCTACAGCTTTTTTTTGCGTTTGCAAATGAAGAAAAGTTTTCTGAAAATGGATGGATGGTGTACAATCCAATGTCTGAATACAGGAGACAAGTGAGTTATTAAAGTTGCGGTTGCTTGGTGCTTTCATAGCTGACAACTAGAGGAATTATTGTTTGTACATTTCTCTTCTCAGCTCTTTTGTGGGGGGAGCTGTGAATGGGAGAAGATGGAAATACAACTTGGAAAAAAGTGAAGAAAAGAAATAAAACACTGGAACCTTTAAAAAAATTAGGATGTCACAGGAAGGTGACATTCTCTTTGAAGGAAGTTACTGATACCTCTTACAATGTGCCACTGTTAAGTGAGCAGGGGGCGGGGAGAATGTGCCAAATATGTAACTACAGTGTCCTAAGTATAGATTTGATTTGGTCTTTGATTTGGTCTACTTCTTCCTGAAGTGAAGCAAGAAAAAAGCAGCTTATTTTAGAAACAACGGTGCTTTACGGAAGTTATTTATATGCCTATCAGTATTCTACCTTGATCTTTAGGTGATTTTGGAAAAATATCAATGAAAGAGGATGATATATTTAATCTTAAAATGTCTTTTAGACAATTTATTTTTGCTTTAAATATGACATGTTTTTTAAAAAAATTTAAATAGCAAACAGTAAGAACTTCCTTAGATTTTTTTTTTTTGCCCCTCCATAGCTTTTTGGTTCAAGGTTTAGAGGCCTAAGACCCAAAAAAGGTAAACACAAACACCCACACAGACCCCGCTGTGCGTGTGTGTGTGTGGAGGGCTTATCAGTCTTTCTCAATTTCCTGGCTGCTGTTTGTGAAATGTCTTACTGACCAGACTGCAACTGAACGTTGCTGCTTCTCAATAAGAAAGCTAGCCTGAATCTTATTTTTAACCTGAAGGTAGCATCAGGCTAGAGGGAAGAAAGGTTGAGACGAGACTTCCTCCCCTGTCTTCTCAGGACCATGGTCTCTTTTCAGCAGGCGAAATGGAAAGGCAGAGCTTTGAGGGAGGAGAGAAGGCGATTTTCTTTCCTCAATCCCACAGTTAAAGAAATACATCTACTAGTTTTAATCATTGTTTTGAAACTTGTTGTAAGAATAGAATTGTGTATGTAAGAGTATATGAGGTAGCTATGCAGTTGTTTAAGGCTGTGAATCCATCAGCAATGAGCAGTTTTGTGTGGTCTTGTAATCTTTTTTCTTCTATTGTTTTGAAACAGTACTGTAGTTAGGTTAAATTGGTAGGTTGTTGCCACCATGTGGCCATAATGTCATGTAAAATTCAAGACCAGAATTATTATTTGTACAGCCAAAAATACATTGAAAAACTTTGTTACGTTTTAGGGACTGCCTAATGAACGGTGGCGAGTAACTTTTATTAATGAACATTATGGACTGTGTGACACATATCCGTCGCTTTTGGTAGTGCCATATAATGCAACAGATGATGATCTGAAGAAAGTTGCTGCCTTTAGGTCCCGAAATAGAATCCCGGTGAGTATTATGTGATGAAAGTTACCTTACGGTGCAGCTAGTTTTAAGTATGCATCCAAACAACTTTTTGCTGAACACAACACAGAGGATGCTTTTTTTGGAAATGGTTACAGCAAAATAGTTTTGATTGGCTGGTATTTTTTACTGCTTGAAACTAGTGTATTGGCCAAGCCACATTTCTGTTTTTCTCCCCACAACAATCACCCATTCCAACTTTGTTGGTTTTAACTTGACTTTTCTAGTAACAACTGCCAGCATTGCAGATTCCCTTTTCTTAACGAAGTATGAGCCTTAGGCTGCCATCTGTACTAGTTTGTTGACTGTTGTTGGATGCACATAAGAAGTGATAGCAAATGTTATCCTCCTGTAAGCAAACCCCATGGCATTTAAACATAGTTCCGATGGTCAGTCCTAAAATAAGACTTTGTGCACGGTCTCTGCAGTGAATTCTTGGGGCTTTTAGTCCTTTAAATTGGGCTGTGGAATTTAAGATAAACCCATTTGACTTTTTGGGTGTATTTCTGTAAGTAAAATTCTTTCACGTGAGAGAATTTTTATGAATCAGCTCGTTACAGCCCTATAGAAAATATTAATTTCTATCACAATACAATCTGTTTTAACTAGTATTTCAATTTGGCAAACTCGGAAGAGGTGCTGCATTCTTAGCCAGCATCAGAAAGCTGCCTTGAATCTCAGTTAATTTCCAATAGATGTGAAACTTAGTATGATAAGTATTTATTAGATATGGTATTTACTGACAGGCTAGGCCTATAATTATAAATTTACTATATACACATACATGTATGTATATGCATAATATATAATATATATGTTAAATATGTAGTGTGTGTATATAGTTCTTATAACCTAGCTGTATCTTCTCTGTCATCTCAAAATTCATGCCAGGGCTTTTGTATGCCTGTACAGTGAGACTCATTTCCTTGGTAATAGTAATTTTATTCTCGTCAGGAAATAACCAATCATACTCACCCGCACACACACTGACAGGTCTCGTTTCCAGATATACAACTAAGGGTTGTATTTCAGGAGTGAATACTTTCTGAGGATTTTTTTTTTTTGAACTCTGATGTTCTTTCACTCTGTAACCCACAATTTTCAGACTGGGTGAGAATACTGTTTCTTAATATTCTTCAACGATAAAGTTGGAGTTTTTGCCTGCTTCTTGGGGTGCTTATCTTTAATCTCTTGCTCTGCAATCTGTTCCCTGGGCAGCTCACTCTCTCTTGTTTGTGGTAAGTCCCCTCTGGCTCAGAAGAACAACAAAGGCAGCATGCACTCTGCTCCGGTGCCTCCGCTTTGTAAAGAGGGCTGAGGAATAAAATGTACTTTAAAGAGAAGGGGAAACATTCAAGATACTGCAGAAAGGTTCAACTTTCCTTCCTTAACCAATAAAAGGGAAAAGTTGTTCTTGTAGAATTGGAGCATCTTAGTCACCGTTTCTACAATGAGTTCATTCTTCTGATATTGTTTCTTGGTTTCAGCAGGCATTGCTATGTCTGTTTCCAGTTTGTTTTTCAGAATTATTTTTGCAATCTAAGACTTGCAGGAAAATATTAAAATACACTGGATTATGTAGGTAAGTATAATTTCAATAAGAGTTAAATATGGAAGAGAATGAACTTTTTCAAAGATTATTATTATTAAATTTTATGAGACTAAAGTGGAAGCACTGGGGATCTTCAAAAGATAATCTGGGGATTACCTTAATAAAATAAAAAGTGTTAATTTTCATATTATCTATTTTCAAAGAATGTAACTTTAAAATCTAAGTTATGATTTTTTAATAAAATGTATTTCTTCTAATGTGTTTTTGACATGTGACTAGGTTCTGTCATGGATTCATCCGGAGACTCAAGCTGTTATTATGCGCTGCAGTCAACCCCTTGTTGGAATGAGTGGCAAGAGGAATAAAGATGATGAAAGATATCTTGATATCATCAGGGAGGCTAACGGGCAAATCTCAAAACTGACCATCTGTGATGCTAGGCCCAATGTCAATGCAGTCGCGAACAAGGTAAACAGATGCTTAATAGTCTTATTTGTGAAGGGGGGTGGGGAGGAGACTTATTTTGAAGTTTTCTGTGAGGAGGTTTTTGGGAACAGTAGTAATCTTAGTGTAGATAAATTTACATAATCAAACACTGAGGCTCAAGGTCATGAAAGGACATGAGTGCCTAAAGTAGGTCATAAGCAGGGTTTCAGGACCATGTATGGATTTCCAGACATGCTTTACCCTGTCTGTTACCAGTCAAGCACAGATCTTAGCACGGGACTGAAATCAGATATGCCTACACTCTGCACTGTGAGGTAGACGTAGGCTGAGCTGTAGAGCATGTCCCCTGTTGGAATGACATGCCACCTCTATGCAAGCCACAACTTTGCTTCATATCCTCTGGGAAAATTCTGTCCTGGAAAGGCTGTGTGCGTAAAGCCAAGCCCACTGATAGGCATCCTTTGTTTGGTTCTTCCTAACCGTGACATGAACCACTTCAGACCTATCCAAGCATCCAACAAATAAAGAGAAAGTGACGAATAAGTTTAATTTGGGGGTTTGCACGCTAAACAGCAGCATGGGTATGATATTGGATACCTAGATACCTGTTCTTCCCTAGGTTCCTGTAGTTGGTAAGTGCAGTAACAAAAGTAGTGTTTCCATCTGACAAAGTGACCATTTTTTTGCTAATCTGCGATCAAAGCCTAAATGGGATCAGAATCATAGAACAGCCCGGGTTGGAAGGGATCTCGAAAGATCATCTGGTTCAACCTTTCAAGAAGAAAAGGTGTCCCTGCGCCTTGATTTCCCCTCTGCACCCCCCCCCAACTCTGGTGAGGACCAGGTTGTTCAGGCATACTCAGATAATGCCCGTCACAGCGTGTCCGTATTTGTATTTGGCATAGAGCACAGCAGACATGGATGTGCTCCATGTTTATGTGAAAAGCCTAGTTAGGGAGAAGCGCTGAAGGACACAAGTTTAATGCTTTCTTCATATGAGACTGTACCAACTTCATTCCCTCCATGTCTAAGATAGTCCCTTACCCACTGAATTTCAAGCACAAATGAAGTGGACATGCTCTTCAGTGCGTACTAGTGAAGTTGTGTGTCTGCACAGCAAAGAGAGATGAGCTCAAGAGGGTTCGAGATCTTAGTGAAACGATAAGTGTGCTTATCTGGGAGAGAAGGAATTCTAGCTTCTGAATCATTTTGTGGCACAAAATGAACACTAATTTAGTGGAATGAGTCCTCTTCAATGTTTGTGCTGAAAGGAATACGAAATGGTAAAACTTGTTTGCCTCTAGGAGGTTTATATGTAACAAATGTTAAGTTGCTTCGGAATTCAAGAGGGACAATAATGTTAGTGTTTTGCTCTGTGCAACTTAAACGCATGCGTCTGTACCTTTACAGCCCTCTTCTCTATAATAGAGAAGATAATTTATTAAGCAAGGAATAAAGCTTTTTTTTTTGTATAGCACACATTCTTTCAGAGACTCTATCCTAGGGGTTGTTTGGCTAGGTTTTAATCTGATGGTTTGTGTTTTGAGAATCTGCCTCAATTGCTTGCATTTTACTCTACAAATTGCATTATCCTCTACACACTGAATTTTTATGGATGAACAAAACATGCAATCCTTCTGTTTGCCTTGTGGAAGGAATGTCAAGTCTTACATTAACTTAAATTTTTCCCCAGTTCTTGGACAAACTCAAATTTTTACCCCATTTGTTTCAAAGATGTATTATGGCCAAACTTTATACACATATACTTACTGAAGTATGAAGCACAGTTTTCAGCTTTTTAAAATGGTCTATGTATTTCACCCATGTGTTTTAATTAACTCCTGGTATGTCTAAATACGGAATACTCAATCATAGCAGTAAAAGCAGTAGGGTGCATTTCTGGGTCTGAGGGACAATGACATACAGAGTGGAAGCCAGTGTTGATCAGCACTGAAAAAAGTTTTTTAACAGCTGTGAAGATTAGTATAAGCAAAATCTTGGGCTACGCTACTCATGCATTCCTGTGTTCTTTGTACATGGTCAAGACCATGCAGTCAGTAGGACTTCATAATACTCAAAGGAAAGAGAAAAATACAGTCGTTACTACTTTTAACACAGAACCTGGCAGCTCTGAGAATACCCTCACATCTGAGGAAGGAGATAGAGAGCATAGACTAGAGGTACTGTGCTACTACACAGAAATACAGGTGGTACTAATGGGGAAAGGCTGTATCATACTTTAGGTTGTTGTCTGATGTGTAGTTGGTGGCTGTAATGGCTTACAAAGGCAAAATTTATTTATCACAATTCATGGCATGGCATGAATGCAGGAAATGCTGCGATTTTGCAGCTATCTTCGGCAAACCTCATCAGTGGTACTGTGTCCTAAAATGCGTGTGGCTTTTCCACTTCCTTTTGTGACCAGGCACATCCCCTGCTGTGGTGGTGATTAAGTGTTTTGAGAGAGCAGCAGTAGAATAGACTTTCTGCTTATGTGGCTCTTCAATTTCTTAACGATCTAAGTACATGTTTAGTCTTCAGCAATAAAATTTAATGTTAGAAAAATTACTTTAAAGTAAACTTTAATGTTATTACCAATTTACTTCTTAGAGGCAGAATCTAAGATTCTTGAACTTAATTCTTAAATGAAACGTAGCTTATTCTTAACTGGACTCTTAAATTTAATTTTACTTGGCCAAACATTTTATCATTTTTAACTATTTCAGTATCAGTTCAATTTTAGTAGTGAATAACTAGGCAGTTTAAACATAGGAAGGTGGGTTTTTTGTTCATTTTTTTTTTCAGTAGCAAGTTTGCACTGGTAAACCTGAGATTTGCTCTCTTTTGAATTAGTGGTGTAAAGAAACAGACAAATCCTTTTGACTGAATTTCTTTCTCATTGGTACGGAAACAAAGAAATTTTATTTCCTGGAAATGTGATCTAGTATGTTATGAGTAACTGCTGTTTTGTGTGATGTACTTAACATTTTAATTTAACCTTAATCTGTCTGGGAAGTAAGTTGATCTCTTTTGTATTCAGAATCATGAGTTTGTTTAATCCTTGGTGGGAAAAGTGAACATAAATGAAGAAAAAAATACTGACATTGTAATGTCAGTTGGTCAAGGAAAAGCTGTTTCCACCATGAATCTCAAAAGTAATGAGGAAGGTACAAATGTCTCTTTATTCTCAAAGCAGTCTGAGTCCTGACTGATGTGATGCTGGCCCACTGTCCCTTACCTGGCTAGTTCAATCCTATTCAAAGGCCTCCAGGCCGAACAGTGCGAACAACCTTTTAGTGTTAATCTAAAATAATTAGTTTTCCCTTTTAGGGTTACACCTTTGAGGTTTTGAAAGGAACTAGGCTGGCTGGAGCAACTTGAATGTCTTTCTGGCAATGTGCTATGCTTAATATACTCCGTCCTTTTGGACAAAGGAAAGCCCCCAAGTATTCTTCTCCAGCATTTGCCCTTCCAAAGCTCGTAGCTGAGACTGATGTTTTAAACAAGCAACTGAAATTATATATTGCCCAACTACAAAATAAAGTATAAATAAAATTCAGTCCCTTCTGGCTCTGTTGAAAAGCTGCTACAACAGTGTATATATGACTAAAGTTAATTTTAGATCTTTTGTTTGTAGGCAACTGGGGGAGGATATGAAGGTGAAGATGCATATCCCAATGCGGAACTTTTCTTCTTGGACATTCATAATATTCATGTCATGCGAGAATCTTTGAAGAAGTTGAAGGACATTGTTTATCCTAATGTGGAAGAATCACACTGGTTGTCGAGTCTGGAATCAACCCATTGGTTAGAACATATAAAGGTAACTTTTTGCTGTTTGTTTGAAATAACGTTTGTCTAAATCTGTCATATCAGACTTGCTTTCTTTGCTAGACTTTGAGATAGTCCTGGTATGGAACAGATCAAACTACTTGGACTGCAAAAACAGCATCACTGAGTGTTGGCTTTTTGCCAACTAGTCTTAGAGTATGTTATGAGATATCATTACTAAGCAACAGTAGGTGAAATTCAATGTTTATTGTCTGGCTCAAGTCAAATGTCAGTCTTTGATAGAGGATTAATTGTTAATCTGATCGCCTTTACATGTGTGAGAACTGATTTATTTTGGTCTCTAGCAATACAGGACTACAGATAACTGTCATTGTGAAGAGTTAGTAATTCCTTTAGTTGTCAGTATGTATGTGACTTTATTCTGTGAATAATGGTTTTGAAAATAAATCTTGTAAATTTATTTGTAAACTTTGTAATTTTCATCTTGTAGCACAAATAAAATACTTAACACTGGTAATTTACCAGTGTTCTTAGTTGAACTAGTTGACCTTTGAACCTTTTGCCTCAAGTACAGCTGTGCAAAAGCATTTAGAGTATTATGTAATGAATCCTACTTAATACAATTTTCATTTTAAGTTAATATTTGGAACATAGGCATATTAGAAGGGTACAAGTTCCTTTTTCCAACAACTGAGATATTTCACTAATTTAGTTCAAAGAAAGCAGCCAAATGAAATACAGAATTTTTAGAGAGTATATCCTATGGTAAATCCTCTCTTTCTTTAAAGAAGCAGCTTATGTTCTTTGGTTTATCAAGGTTGCTGTTTTCTGCCCCCTGTTTTAAGAATTTGCTGTGAGATGAATTAGATCTTACTAAGGGATTAGGGAACCAATCTGTTTCTCTATTTTTATACAATAAATTTACTTGATCTCCTAGAAAATTCTTTTCCAATTAACTACACCATGCTCTTTAGGTCTTTTAATGGAAACAGTATCAATTTAGATACTGTGTAGATACAAAGAGATCAATTTATTTGTGTTAGAATGGTAACACTAATCTGTTCCTCTTTGCTAGCTTGTCTTGACAGGAGCTATTCAAGTGGCAGACAAGGTATCCTCAGGAAGGAGCTCTGTGTTGGTTCACTGCAGTGACGGCTGGGACCGGACAGCACAGCTAACATCGCTGGCCATGTTGATGCTAGACAGCTACTACAGAACAATTGAAGGCTTTGAAGTTCTGGTGCAAAAAGAGTGGATAAGCTTTGGACACAAATTTGCATCGGTAAGAATTAGAAGATAATTGCAAGGACCATGCAACATTAACATTCTAAAAAGTTTTTAATGTTAAACTACTCGTCGTGTCAAGGTTTGATAATTCTTTTCATTATTTTGGAATTCTGATTTAAAACATTTCTGGGTAAATCTGAGCAGAGCTTTTGGTTTTGGTCCTGTTTGGTTAATACTTTTTTTGCTATTCTTTCTCTGAGAACTCATATTTTGTCCTTTACACCCTTTTAAAAACACAGAATTGCTAGGGTTACTGTGGTTATTGAGCAAGGAAAATGAGAAGGCAGAAAAATGATGTCCTCCCAAACTTTTCAGAAGAAAATCAAATAAGGTTGGGACATGAGGCTTCTCCCTCACCCTCTCTTTAGACTATTTTGAATGTCATGAGAGGCAGATGAATGAGTCTGGCCAATGTCTTTTAGGTGATGTTTTGAATGCTTCTTCCCAAATGTTCTAAACTTTTCATAATAGCTCTCAAGGGGCTGTCACTGGTAGTGCTGGTTCTAGTTCAGTTGTCTTCTGGATGCTTAGAACTTTAAGTAGAAATTGTGTATAGCAAGTCCTTAATATCCTACCCATGTATAATGCAAAGTCAAGGGTGTTTGTGTCAGGAAACTTTTCAGAGTCTTAGTGGAACTTCTCTTAAATTTGGCAGCTAACCATTTAACCAGGAAATCTATATGAGGAACATGGAGAAGCAGAATAGGTTGCCAGGGAGAGTGTGCTGGGATATGTAAACGTAAAAACATAAGTTGGGAGCTTTACCAACAGTGTTACTTGTTGATTCTGAACCTTGTAATTCACAGTAAGAAGTTTCCACATCTTCAGTAGAAGTTATTTGCACAGACAATTTGTCCTAGTGGAATATTCTAAAGATATTACTTAATATTCCTAAAATTGGGAAAATGGGCAATCTGGAAAAATCAAGAAATGGCAAAAAAACCCTATGTGTGTATTTCATGCCCATTTTACATTTGCAAGAGTGTCTCAGTCATTTGGAAATTCATGTATAGCTACTCAGCATGAATCACTTCACCATTTAGGTGAAGGCTGCGGCAGTCTTTGATCTGACATTCTAAAGGTGCTTTGAGGCTTAGGAGATTTGCATTTTGATTGTTGGGAGTGATATCTGCTGTAGTCCAGTTTTTTGTGTACTTACCTGTAGTCTTCTAGTAGTGATGTGTTATATAAACCTCTGAAGTATTCTGTCTTGGTAGGGCCACACTGGCTTGCCTTTTTATTCTCGTATTTTATTTTGTATTTTTAAAAAACGTTATAGTCGCGATACAGATAAAATTAGATTGTGTAACTAAGAGACTTGTAGCCTAGCACGTGTTATGGTTTAAGACAAAGCTTTAAAAGAGAGATCTTTTATGAACAAATTTGAATAATCTATGATTCTTTTTATTAAGCCATTAATTTTAGTTTGAGTAATCAAAGGAGTTTGTTCTCTCCCAAGAGATAATGTTTTTTTTCCAATCAGTGAGGTAGGACTTTTACACCCTTTCCAGATAACTAGCTCAAGTCCACTGGTTCATCTCTGACAATGTAGCAGAATAAGGGTGATTTAAATAGCTTGCTTTTGCTTAAACTACTATTTTATTTTCCCAACTTGCTCACTCAAGTAGTAATCTTTGGAAATGGTTGAAGCCACTCTTCTTTAACCGTCTGCGGTTTTCTGAGAGTACTGTATATTTTTATTTGATGGGTTGTTTAGTTTATAGTGAAGGTAGTCCTTTTCTGGAGTGTTCTGTAAAATAAAAACTGATAATGCAAGCAGAAAATATTTTGATCATACATGCTCTGTTTTAATTTGGTAATTATTCGGTAGAACTGTGAGTTTTAATAGTGAGGACTAGGCACTTCAGTGCAGTTAGCATTTCCTGAACCTCATCTTTGAAACTATTGTTGTGATGCCTTCCCTCAAGTGGGGAGTTGGAGAAGAGTAGGGTGTTTCTTATATTGGCTGGGTTAGAGCAAGCTTCGTGTTTTCATGTTAGCAGGGTTGCAATTTGGATGTTTTAATAACACATAACTAAATAGTAGACTACTTAATAGCTCCTCTCTGTATTTTCTCTCTAATGAAGTGCACAGTAAGTTTCCTTGTTGAAAAGGAATTCCCTACCCCAGCTTTTCTATGTATAGTGAACTTAGTGCAATATCTAGATGATAAAATCGCTTGCTATGTGGAATGTCGTTCTAATAATGCATTCTAATATAAGAAATATGAGACATAGACATAATTATAGGTGGAAAATACTCAGACATCCGAAAACTGCTAACCATAGTGAAAGGACTTCCACTCCTTACTGAACACAGGTATGACACTGTTAACAGATACCATGTATTTTAAACCATGAAAACTGAAGAGCAAGGAGGCCAATTTGTTTGTCTTCCCTATAGTACTTTTCTAGCCATTTGCTAATGTTGACTGAGTTCAGCTACAATCCCGCATCTCCCTCTATTTCCTGCCATTCAATTCTATTATTTTAAACTGTCTTGCAAATCATTGTATAGAGAAATGTGCTGGTTTTATCCTTTTTCACATCCTCAAGACATTAAGCCTGCTATCTTACAGGCAGATAGACAACATCTTAGTTCAACATGCATGTTCTTCTTTTGTCTCCTCCAGGCAAGTATGTTCAAGCAGAATTATGGAGTTAATAGAATTTCTTTTCTCTGAATCTCTTATCTGTTCTCAGCTATCAAATGTGAAAAGGGAGGAAACAGCTTTTACCAAACCTACTTTTTGTCTGTGGGGAGAATTCCTTTGATTGTTACTTTGGATTCCTCAGAATAAGCGGCTCACCCAAACTTTAAAAACGTGCATTAATTTTCTGTCAAGAACATGAACGTTTCTTTGAGCTCACTCATGTTCACTCTATACCTCAGGGTGAATCTTAGGTTCAAGTGTGGAGGGGGAAGAGGAGAATCTGTGTGGATAGTTTAATGATCTAGGTTCTCCAGTGGCTTAAATTACAAAAGAAGACAAAGTACATAACTTGGCTTTTGATATATCAACTTATTACGTAAATATAGTTCAAAATATATCTTGATTATTTGCAAAGTAATAGATGCTTTAACAGTTCTGCTTGTCCAATAACTAGCAGGTTTTTGTAACAGGACCAATTATCACTGGAATTTTTCTCGGACATCTTTGGAACAGCTTTGCAGTATTTCTGTATATCTGAATCTCTCCTCCTTGGTGCAGTAACTAATTTTGAAATCATAAGAACAGGTTGCTCTATTACGGAAGCATTAATATTCTAGTGCAAAATAGGAAACAATGTCTATTGGCCATAAAATAGACTGTTTCGGTTAACAGGAAGCTGTATTGCTTCATTTCAGAGAATAGGCCACGGTGATAAAAATCATGCTGATGCAGACAGATCGCCCATCTTTCTCCAGTTTATTGATTGTGTGTGGCAGATGTCTAAACAGGTATGTTATATCATTCTTCAGAAGGTAACATTGTTAGGAGATTACTGAATTAAAAACCTAGATCTTTATTTAAAAAAAAAGTATTGGAAGAGGACAGCATACCCCTCTGCTGTGACACTGTAGTCAAAAAGAGTGTATTTACCTTTAAACCATACCATCTCTCTACCCTATTTCTAAAAATGGTGTACAAGCTGTAGTTTTATGTTGCTTAATATGGCATTGGCTATGCATGCAAGGCTGGTGTGTCTTGGATATGGGCTTCTCAGAAACATACTGAGAGCTGTGACCCAGCAGAATGGTTTTACAGGAATTGCATCCAACTATCTTAATAGGGTGTGTTGTTTCATTTCACCATTTTTGTGAAGCTGTCCCTTGAACTACAGGGAGAAATGTTTTGTCAAAGCTTGAAATGGAAGCTTGGGAGCTGTTGAGTGCTGAGATTTAAACGTTGTATTTTCAATAAGTAAGGAAACAAAGCAGAAAACTTAGTCCGTTTAGGGCCAAGGCTTAGGAGCTAAACCCTTATTTTCCTGTACGGTGCTGCACTATAAAGTGCACTATGGATATCTTTTTCTGTCTTGTTAGTAAAAATGTAACTGTAACTATTCTGTATTTTATTCTTCTTTTTAGAAATTAAAGGCAGTTAGAATATTTTGAAAAGAGTTGTTTTCAGTGACTTGTTTGAGAAAGTTGAACACCTCATGTCATCTGAACACTTACTCTGCTAGAAAGTATTAGCTTAAAAATTATTGTAGATGTATTCAGGCTTCTAAACGCCACGTTTAGCCTCTTAACCAAGGCATATGCGTCTCTCCGTGCTTTTACGATGTGAAGAACGAATTTGTCTTTTCTGTTTTTAGTTTCCTACGGCCTTTGAATTCAATGAGCAGTTCTTGATTACAATCCTGGATCACTTGTACAGCTGCCGGTTTGGTACTTTCTTGTATAACAGCGAGTCTGTTAGAGAAAAAGAGGTTAGTCAAACCACTGATTGTTCAATTGTGTTGCTGTCTTGACCCTAGATGACTACAAAAAGTTTTGGTCATATGGTATTTGGTTATATTTCTTGTATGACAGTGGTTTTGAACTGGCTTTATTCTCGTTATAGAGTAGTTGCATGGTAAATTCATTGGTTTTGGTATCTTAAAGACTATGCAGTCACTAAAATACTTGTCAAGGACTGGTTTTGGAATATTTTTAATACAGTAACTTACTATGCTTCTAAGTAAATCAGAAGTGTATTAATTTTAGAATGTAACCATGGTTTCTATGATGGATTTCCTGATTTTGTGCAATATTTACTCTTCTTATTTCAATTTCATTTTAGAAAGTGACTGAGAAAACGTTATCGTTATGGTCTTTGATAAACAGTGAAAAATCTAAATACACGAATCCTTTTTATACTAAAGAGCTAAATCGAGCACTCTATCCAGTAGCCAGTATGCGTCATTTAGAGCTCTGGGTCAATTACTACATCAGGTGGAACCCAAGAATTCGGCAACAAGTAAGTAAATTCTCTATAATATACAAAATGCTTTTAGACTTCGGAAATAGGGGTTTGTGTCGTAACTGACTTGTAGAATAGTACCTGTAATCTGTTCAGGTTTTTAATATTATATTTGTGAAGATGGAGAAAAAAGGTGAAAATGATTATTCAGAATTCCTTTTTTTTTTGACTAAGCTCTTTTCCGAACACTGAGCTTATTTCACTGCTTAGTGTCAAGTCGTCCTCAAGCTCTTTCTAGCCCCTTTTCTCGGGGACAGGGCTGGGGGAGCATTTTTTAAGGGCATTTGATGCTATTAAAGGGTGAATGACAATGCTTAGAAACAGGGCTTAATGATCCCTGAAGAGGTAGGGCATTAGCATCACAAACATGCTTAGCTGCATTTGCTTTGTCTTTATCCGTTTTCTGAGAGACTGTATGAAGTTCTACAAATTAAGATGATTTATTCAGTCCTTCTTCAAAACTGCTATCTGTATTGATGGCTTATGGTAAGATTTTTTTTTTTAATGTAACTTTGATGATGCAACATTGTTTACATTGTGTAACTTCTGAATGAAAGTTGTTACTGAAAATTATACAAGTGGATCAGATCGGAAGCCCAGAAAAGCTTTTATCAAATTACACATAGTTCAGTTCTGTGCTTTTAATGTTTAATATATGTACACTCAATGTTTGTTACAATCTTGCTAGAAATCTCAGCGGTGTGGCATGTAAAGATAGTGTATAGAGACTTATTTATTCTTCTTAACAAGTTGCGGAGTTTTGAGTAGGAGAAGATAGACGAGCAATTTCTTTGACAGAAGCAGTCTTCACAATCCAGCCCCTGGAATGAATCAGGAGTTTTCAAGCAATGCACTTCCTTTTCTGCAGCTGGTCTCCTGTATTATTTACGACACTTCAGAGGCTGCAAGAAAGCCAGACAGTTTGCTATATTTTCTTACAAGTATGTTGCCAGTTTTAATTTGGAGTTCTAGTTTTAAAGCTTTTGTTGCTTGCTGTGAAAGATGAGGGCATTTTGCAAAAGGTGAATCCAAAGATTTATTTTAGAAAGTGAAGGATTATAGGGCATGCAAATTAGCTGTAAATCTACTTAAAAGTGCACTTTGCCATTATTCAGGAAAGATTTTTAGCAGCAGTTCCATATTAGAAATGCAAACCCATGTGATAATCTGGTCCCTCATTTTCACCATTTCTATATACAAAACGCAACAATGTTTTTTTGCTGCACACGAAATTTACGCTTCGTCTTGACTTAAGGAACTGAATAGTGGACATGTGGCCCAAACCAGTTTTCTGATGACCTTTCTTAGTGCCATTACTTAGAAGTATGTTCTGCATCAGACTTCAGTCTAATGAAGAGTCTGGTCTGTCACTAGCAACATCATTAACCCTACATCTCTATCATCTTAGTAACTACATTCAGTCATTGATCCAACTTCTACAGTTGCTTCAACATTCATCGCCGTCCCCATCTGGGGTGCATAGTGAGTGGTGCACGTAAGAGTGCTGGTTCAGCTGGTTTTGAACTGGTGAGGCATTTACATTTGCTCCTGAAACTGTACTGCTAATAGCTTTTAATTACAGGCAGTTAACTGTGAAACAGCAGTAACTTTTTGACAGGTATATGCAGCTCAGGGTAACTTCAGGCTCTGTATCTGCCTTGGACATTTGTAATACTACTTTTCTATTTGTTTCATTACTCTATCTGAAAAAAGAAGCTAAGCTTAAAATGGAAACAGTTAAGATGCTCTTTCTGTGAGTAATCTCCTGAAAGCAAGGACAGTTGATTTTAAACACATTGAAGTTTACTTACAGAATTCACTAATGAAGTTTTGCATTTATTTCACTTGTTTATTTACACAAAGTTGCAAATCTACTATTAAAAACTGAAGTAAATTTCATCAGTAGGGGAAGCTATTTAATCTGGAGACATGAATTTCATCTTAATCTGATCAGTGTAGCTAAAATAGTCAGTCTAGCTAAACACTGTTTTTAGGGAAGATAATGAGACATCTGACCTCTGGAATCTAAAACCTTTTAATAAGTCAAGAAGAGAAAAGCTTCTGACAAGGTATTCACACCTATCTTCCACACAATATTAGATAATAAGAAAATAAAATCCATATGCTCCAGGAAGTGCTGGCTGATTTTATTGAGGTAGGAAAAACTGTTTTGTGTAAAGATTTTCTTTGGATGAGAACAACTGGAAGACAGAAGGCTCTTGCATTATTGAAAGAAATATTTCTGTTTAGCTACAATTTGTTCCATATGTTGGAAACTACAAATACTGAGTAATGCCAGAAAAACACAAATACCAGAGCACAACTGTGTAGCAGTAGTTGGACTGAAGTGATAAGACTAATATAGATCTCTTTCTAGCAGCCAAATCCAGTGGAGCAGCGTTACATGGAGCTCCTTGCGTTACGTGATGATTATATAAGGAGACTTGAAGAACTACAGATCACAAATAATTCTAAGATATCCAATTCATCAGCCTCATCAGCATCTCCCTCACAAATGATGTCCCAAGTACAAACACATTTTTGAAGAAAATGTTGGCTTCATTCTATACTGTAATAGCAAGTGGTGCTTAACATAGATCTATAGCATACAGAGGAATATTTTAATGCCTTACATTAGACTGTCCTAACACAAATTATTTTAGACTGTCTTCATTTGAGGAGGACTTCAAAACCAACAAAACCAACTCTTCAATTACGTGCCTTTCAGAGCCTGTGGACTGGGAACGTTATTAATCAACTTCTAGATATGGAGGGCTTTAAGAGTTATTTTAGAAAGTCTGGTACAATTGAAATTAAATTGATTTATTGTTTTCATAAGAATGCTTTAATTTATTACACTTAGGTCATGTTCCTGTAAGGAAATTCATGCTCAGTCTTACATGTCATGAATAAACACATTAATGGCAATAGGAATATTCACGTTGTGTAAAATTAGGTATGTGTGTATTCCTGTTAGGAATACGTTTGTGGAGTTCACGAGATAAAAATAAATTCTATTGGAAGATTTCAGAGAGAAGTGTTGAAATTTTCTGGTTACCTGAGAAGTCCAAATTTTCCTTTTTGGAAAGAAACAAAAGTATGGAAGGCATTTCACTGATATGCTTCTAATTAAAAAGTTCAAATAGCTCAGTAGATATCAAAATAAAAGAAAAATCTATTTTTTTATTGTAAATTGATTTTTTTTTTTAAACAAATGACAATTGTACTGGATTCTGAGAAGTCCTATTTTGGCTAACTGTTTAGCACTAACGTATGTTACAAATTATCACTGTGGCAATATTGGTTTTTTGGATTAATACAGAATAAAATGGTTCTAAAGAAGGTTTAGAAGATAATTAAAAACAGACCCACAGAGACATTGCTTAAATATCCAGCAATAGCCATAATATTAAAGCTTGCATTTTGTCCTGTAAAAGTAAATGTGCCTATTTAAAGGAGCTTTTATACCAAAGTAGGCAAAAATTTTCAGTTACAAATACTGTTGAAAACTTGTACATTTATAGCTTAGTGTTTAATTTAACTTTTGCTCAACGAATTTATTCTTAAGTATTTAAGGGACTTCAGTATACAAGATTTGCATATAGTGTGTGCACTTACATTGAACCTTCCATTGAATTCTAGTTTCAAGCCTTCATTTCAGAGGCTTCTTGTAAACCTTCAATTTGTTCTTTTCAGGTATTGTTTTAAATAGTTGCAAGCATTTCTTATGACAGCACAAACCTTGCTACTTGATATTTAATTAAAATTTTGCATATTCTCAGAAGTTTAATGATATTCAGGCAACCCAGGAAATACTGCAATTCAGAATCCCTAGAGGACTCTATCTAATATTGTTATTTTAGAGGAGATATTTTGATGCTTGAGGCTTCTGTCATTGTAAATTATTGTACATGTGGTGAGTTTTGATCTGCAAGATATAATAGGATTATATATAAATTAAGTTTTGTGTAAGTAAAATAATATAGTTTATTAGAAATTCTGCAAGTTTATAAAGTGTAAATATTTTGCATATGAAAACTGATTTTTAAAGCTATAGTTCCATAAAATAAGTCAAAGTTTAGAGGACATCTGGGTATTTTTAGAACAGTATTTCTTCAAAGGAATAAAAGTATACAGCCTCTTGATTTAATTCAGTATATACACTGAATTGCACTATTTTTTTCAGGGAAGCTCGGAGCATACGGCATGTGTGTTCTAAATACACATGATTTATATGAGTTCTTATTGTCCTCTAAAGTTCATTCTCCTGTCAATGTTCTTCAGTATGTGTTTCCAAAATAGCAACATTGTCCCAAAATCTTGACTACTTAACGTAAATAAGATGCATTACATCAGATAAATGAAGAAGGATACTCGATTGTTCATGATATATTTACATTTTGAAAGCTATGCATATTCTGGTATATTTGTCTTCTACTTACTTGTGGTTTATAAAAGAAGCTATTTTTTATTAGAATATTTAAAGTGTCTGTATTTGATTTGAACGTATTGGTGACATCTCTGAGCAGTGTGGAGAAGTTCAGAAAATCTAATAGTTTTTACTGTGTAAACACTACATGATAACCTACTGCTTTTGGGAAAGTGTAATATATAATGGAAAGGATCTTTTTGCACTTACTTCATTACATATATACCATTCTTCGTATTACTGGTTCAGTCGAATTTCAGTCTTTGAAGCGCTCTAACATAGCTCTGTGCGGGCTTGGGTTTTTTTTCAAGTCAACAGATGAGATACTTGTTCTAATTCTATTTTTACATGGCAATATTAGGCGAACATAGGGGTGGTTTTAATCCAATACTTTCTGGAAAATACTACTTCAAAGTTGTGAATGTAGGCATACAAGCTGATCAATGTTAACACAAAACTTTTCTCCTTTCCACTTAAATGCGTGATCTGGGCGTCGTTCTGCGATGCACTGCAGGCACGCAGGCTGTACCCGTGCGGCACCCAGTCCCCTGTGCACCGCTGCGGGTGCAGCAGCTGGCCCGTTAACCGCCGTCGGTTCCCTGTTGTAGCTGCCACAGCCGAGGACAAACCTGGGGAAGCTTTTGAGGTGGTGAATGAGAGCGTTCCAGGCGTTGAGTGCCCTTTCCAGGAGGGGTAAAAAAGCAGGGCTGGGATGTGAACATCAACAGCTGTAAATGCCCGATATCCCATACGAAATACCCATCTCGGAACGCTATTTTAGTTTTTTCCTCTCTGTATTCTCACTTCCATGGACCCGAGAAGATAACCTAGTTTTTGTGCTGGGCTTCAGTTACTTATTTAGAAAGTTTATTTGTTGAATGCCTTCTTTATTTGCTTATGCCTTATCCACCCGAGCATCACTGTTAATGGGTATACCCTAGAAATGATTTGCATACTACCTCCTTTTGACGTATTTTTAAACTCTGCCTTGAGTTCGGTTTTTTGTCTCACAGTGAGCATTTTGAGTCATGCTTGAGAAAACAGGTTTTTGTAACTGACCAGGACTCTCCTCCTGTGCTCCTTGCTGCTCCTTGGACCTCAGTGCCGGCCGCCCCCGCTGGATACCGCAGGACTGCTCTGGAGCTGGGCCTTATTTCTCAAGCGACTTTGGGGCGGGGGGAGAGCTTAACATCCGCCTGCCATGTACGTGTGTGAAGGGGAAGAAAATAAAGATGTCAGTTTTAAACCCTTTGCCTCTGACAGACGTGTTCATGGAACACCGAGAGCTGACGGCGGTCCCTCTCTCGCAGCAGCGGGGCTGCCTAGCGCCCGGGCGGCGGGAGGGGGTACGGCCTGCGGGGGTGCCCGCCGGCCCTGCCCTCCCCTCAGCCCCGGGCCGGGCCCCGCGGAGGCCGGTGGCGCGGGGCGGCGGCAGCCAGGCCTTCCCCCGCCGCGCGGGGCCGCTGCCCGCCCTCGCGGCGGCGCGGAGGCCTGTGGGTAAGCCCCGCCGCCAGGTGACAGCTCTCGGCCGCCGCCGGGGCCCGAGCGGGCCGGGCTGAGGCGGCAGGGCCGGGCCGGGCCGGGCCGGGCGGGCGCCGCGGAGGGGCGGGAGTCCGCCATCCCGGCGGCGCAGCGCGTCCCGCCGGCGGCCGGAAGCATGGAGCGGGCGGCGGCGGCGGCTGGGCCGGCGGTGGAGGGCGGCGGCGTGAGCCGGCGAGCCGTGCGGGCGGGGGCCGCCGCGGCGGCGGGGGCAGGGTCGCGGCAGGCCAGCACGGAGACGCTGGACAGGTGAGCGGAGCCGGCGGCGAAGGGCGCGCCCTGGGCGGGGGGCGGCGGGAGAGGGGGCTCCGCTTCCCGCGCGGGGCGCCGCGGCCTGCCCTCCCCGCGGGGCCGGGCGGCGGGAGGCGGCGGCAGGCGCCCCTCGGCCCGCGCCTCCGTGGAGCGCGGCCCCCCCGCCTTGGGGCGGCCTCCCCGTCGCCGCCCCGCGCCCCGAAACCGACGTAGAAGCGGAAGCGGCGCCGCCGGCCCGTGTGGCTGAAATCTGGGGGTTCATTGTTGTGCGGCCGCGCAGGCCGGCGGCGGATTTTCCCCGGCGAGAGAGCGGGCTCTTGTCAAAGTTTCCTGCTGGCGGCTGTGTGCTTTTCGTCAGCAGCGGCATCGCCTTCGCGAAGGCTGAGGCTGCCTGCGGGACCTGGGCCCGGCGATTTTTGGGGCAGTGCGTAGCGCCTCATCTTTGCAAACTCAAGGGAGGCCGGTCTCAGCTTTTAAGTCCGTATTCCCGACTTTTGTTTCATGCAAGCGTGTTTTCGCCTGCAGAGGTGTGGCTGCCCCGAAGCAGCGCTGCGTGTCCCCCGCGTGTCGGTTCCCCTGGGGGTGCGGTGGCCCCGTGTCCCGCTGGCAGGCGGGGCAGGTGCTCGGTCGGGCGGGGCAGCGGCTTTCGGCGGGGCGGGTGCGCAGGAGCTTGGCGCCGGGTGCTACCGCACCGGGTTCGGCCGAGTAGCTCCTTCCCTCAGAAGTTCCCCGCTGGAGACAGACTTCAGAGCTGAATTTAAAAATCCTTAAACAAGGAGTAGAAACTAAAGGAAATTTCACTCAGATGAAAAATAAAGAAAAAAGACTGGATTTAAAATTCAGTGCCAGGTTCCAGTCTCCATATTCCCTCTCTTTTCTGTTAGGAGAAACCTGGAGTTTTACATCGTTCCAGTGAAGGTGGAAATCAAATGCCCATCTTCTATCACCAAAACTTACATCTTTGTGTTCCTTATTAATGCACTTTCTTATCTTAATTTGCATCTTTCTTTCTTCTCCTAATCTTGTTCTACCCTGGAAAAGGTATAATGTCTGTTTGTCATATAACTTATTTATTTGCCCGTGCGGTTGTAGCAGGCTACGCTCGTGTGCGTGGCCTTAGATGAGACAGAATGAAAAGACGCGTACTGGTATGTGTGCCGCTTGACAGATGGTGATAAGTCACATCGGTATGATCAGCATCCTGTGGTACACTGATACACCCTGAGACGCTGATCGTAGGAGGTGGACCTGCAGTCACATTCGTTTTCCTGCTGTCACTAACTTTGTTGATGTAGTCATTCCCGGTGAAGATAAGCCATAGAAAAATAAATCCTTTTCTTAATTAACAAGTAAATGTTTATTTGGAAACAAACTTAGGCAAACCCTAAAGAGATGCACTAGAAATTAGGAGATGTGAGAGAAGGAGAAATAAATGATATCAGAAAAGGATTACTGTAGGGTTTAGCTCATGCACTCTTTTGCAAAACTTAAGGGAAAAGTTTCTCTAAGTGAATCTGGACTCGAGTTCAGCACTAACCTGAGAGTTATCTTCTTGGTCAAGCAGGAATATCATAGATGTGTTTTAGCTGCAAAACAACATTGGTGTTCTAGTACTGTGTAGAAATTTGCAGGTGGGGAGAAAGCTACTAAAATTTATCAGAAAAATTCTGAAAGAGCTTTCGTTTCAGGTATGAAGTTGTTGCATGCATCTTCACCTTATGTCTGCCTATCCCAGCAGAGTTAGTGTGAGCAGAGACCTCTAGTTAAGTAGTAATTGGTCATCTTATGCCATTATCCCACCCTCTTAATGTGCACCTGTTGGGTATGTGTATGTAGTTACTCACATCAATGTCACAGGATACTCACAGAATCCAAAGCTAGTTTATGAATGAATTCTAAAAATGAATTAAAATTTTCTTTTTGTGTTTGATTTCTGAATAAATCTATTGAAGAGTCCAACTAAACTGTCTGAAGAAATGGCAATTATCTAACTCATCAGCTGAGGCTGCCGTGGCACTCAGGGAACAGTTCCCTCTGGCATTCCCAGTTTTTCATCAGATGCTGGCATGTTTTGAAGCAGACCTAGCGCACTTCAAAGTGGCTGGCAGCAAACTGTGTAATTGCTTCTCACTCTCAATACTGCGTTATTTGTAAGCAGCGCTAGTTCAGGTGACTCAAACACATCATCTGGGATTTAGTGCGATTCCGCTGTTCAGATGCTTTAGGGTTCTTATAAACACCCTACATTGCAGAATTCCTTGGAGTGGCATGGGAAGGCCCGTCCTGAAGGTTATTCAGAGCTTACTTTATGAGTAGTAAAAAAATATGGCTAGCTAGAAGTTACCCTTTAGAAAACATGTATTTTCTACATTTAATATTAATATAGAATACAACACTAATGTAGTTTAAATTTTTAAATACTAGCATAGAGTAATTTAATTTTGAGGATTTGCTGAATAATCACGAAATAATAATAAGGAAAGTGTAAGGAGTTTCCTATTACTTGATGAAATGAATTCCATGGATGGCTTTAAGAAAAAAATGTGTGAATGATGAAAAAAATTACACTGGATAAGGAAAGCAACATTTTTGTAAGTTCCTAGGACCCTAACCTTGCTTTTAACCTACTGACAGCTCTACATCTCTGATAAGATCTAGTAAAATTCTTTTCCCCAATTTGATCAGTGAAATAGTTGCATTCTGCCCACAAAGCAAGCTAATTTTTATGATGTTAGTGAGTATATATGGTCTTGTTTTCTTGATGTGGTCACTTGCTATGCTATTCTCAATATACATTTTGAATTACTGCTAAATAATTTGAAATATTCTTTTTTTTTGTAGCCCGACTGGATCCCATGTGGAATGGTGTAAACAGCTGATAGCTGCAACCATTTCTAGTCAGATTTCAGGGTCTGTCCCATCAGAAGGTGTGTCCAGAGACTACAGGGTAAGTGACTTGAGGAATGCATTGATTTGTTTAAGATAAAGAGTGAGTGATCAGGGAAGTCCTTGCTACCTTGATTATCAGGTGATAAGTACTTAAGTGATCGCTGAATGTGTCAGAACTAGAAACATCTCATTATGTGTAGGAGTCTTTTGAATCTGCTTTGTGTTTTCCTCCAGATTTAGAATAGTGGCATTGAAATCTACAGAATAAAAATGAAGAGAGAGGTGAAAGGAAAATTAAAAGTCAATGTTTTGAATAAAATGCCAAAAGTCAGTTGTCTTTTCTTTTGATTACTACATAAAAAAAATTTGGTAAAGTAGATACTGTGCAAAGAACATAAATCCCTATCATTTTTCATGGGGTTTCACCAGAGACAGAGAATTTAACATCAAACAAACAAACAAACAAACAAATAACCTTTTTCATTCCCTCCCAGCAACATTTTTGTCACTAAGGTAATGATTGCACAGTATGGTTTACCTGATAGGTTCCATTATGCTTTTTTACCTCTATTCTTTCATGGTCATTTGCCATTTCCTATAGCAGCCAATCAACTGAACTATCAAGAGTGGAGCATATGCAGTTTTCCTTCTACAAATTGACAAAAGTCACCTGTGTTTCAAGTCCCTTTAAGAAACCCAGGCTGCTGCTACCTAGACCCTTTTTTCTTCCTAGATTTGAAACATTTTCATGGTCTTCATGCAAAATGGCCAAATGAAGACTTTATCTTTTTTTGGTTTTTTTTAATTAGATTTTAAATTATTTTCTAATATGCTCTATGATTAAAAATTTTGTTGTCCAGAAACAGCATATTTTAGATTCTGTGACAGCAGGTCAGATTTAGCCCAAGCCTGAAGATGAATCCACAAAATGTTTTTGACCATAGTCTGCTTAAAAATTCACCTCACAGAGTTTCACACTATTGGCCCAGTCAGCAGCTTATACTTATAAAAAAGTGTAGCTCTTCCGTACTATGGCAGCTGAATTGCAAATGCTTACTTCAAGTCAAGGCTAACATCTTTGATAAAACATTGTGAGAAACCTTGCATTACAGCTGTCGATGTTGTATTTGCCCTGTAGATCAAGGACTTCATTTTAGTAAAACCCAAGTACGTAAGCTTGGTGTTCAGTTTATCTCTGAGTTAGAATGCATTCCTCTGGAATAAAGAGCACTTTTAAATTCTAAATAACCTCCTTCTCTATACCAAACTTGTCTTGGATATTATTTAACAGGAATAAGTCTTTTAAGGCCTAATTAAAATTCTACTTCATTCTCTGTTTCTTAGAAATGAAAGAAAAAAATTTAAGCCTGGTGGTATTCAGAATTTTTGTGTAAAAATTGTATTTGGCATCATTGCATTGCTGTGATTTGAAATCCCATATTTGTGTTTAACATCATGGAATTTTTTATCCTACAATATCTTTAATTACATTCAGGACCAGTATCTTGTGAAGTGGTGTCTGTGCTTTAGGAGAGGGTTTCCTTTGCACTCAGCTTCTGCAGAAGTTCAATGGTACAATTAGTTGCTTAGTCAGTACCACTAACAGGCTGGGTTTATTCATTATTACTGTGGAATTCACATGTAAAAAGATAATGGCCATTTATAACTCAGTTTTCTTTTGAGACATCTTTCCCTTTTGATGCACACTGATCAATTTTCTGGGTCTTCATTACCTTTGGTTACCTCGAATTGCTGCATTTAGAGACTATCTTACAACAACTCAGAAACTTCAGGTAGGGCCAGATGTGTGTGTTTGCTTCTGGAACTGGTCAGGCAGTTCTGTTGCTTTCTGCTGGGTTTACCAGGAACTCACTGCTTTATTCTTTCTTTCATCCTTTTTTTAATGTTTCAATCAATATGTTTGCAAAAACAGGTAAATACATAATTTCTTGTATCTAATGGTCTTACTCACATGACTCTGTAACTTACCTTACCAGAACGTATTTTAGGGGAGGGGGGAAATCAAAAGGAAGCAAAGGGGCTGCAAATGAAATCGCCGAAACTGGAGAGCGCCGAGGGAGCTCTTGCTTGCTAAACCCTACAGCAACATGATCTCACTCTGAGTTTGAACTCTGCTGTGTATGTCTTCTCTGACATACTCTCTGCCTGGGAAGTATTCTTGAATGAGGGGTTCATATAAATGAAAATTGCTTAGATTATAGTAGCTGGGTATAGACACCTGCAGAAATAAGTTGAGAAGAGTTGTCGCTATCCTTGTTTTGTCATTTGAATCTAAAAGATATGGTGGTTATATTTCATGGCTGTTATTGCAGGCTTATCGTCTTCCACCTAGAAGGATTATCAGGCTCTTTCTTCTCTTTTCACAATAGCACATTGTAACTGGATAAAAGGGTGATTAGGAATGAATGTTTCAAAAGAGCTTGGTATTTGTTACATCACTAAAATGAAGTGGCTAGGTTGTTGTTAGACCAAAATAATTCTGCAAATGAGAGCTGCATAGTTTTGTTTTGTTCTTTCAAAATCCGGCTATAATTAAAATGTTTGCAAGTAGAGTACTTCTGAAAATCTGATGAAGTAAGATATCTTTAAAAAAATCAAATCTGTGTGTTTTGTTGGATAACATTTTATATTTTAACTAACAGGTGTACAGGAGGCCTGTTATACGGGTAAGATTACCTTTGGCTAGCAGTAAAACGGCCTCCTACCTGTTTGTCTTTTGTGCTGTGTGAGATCTTGGTGTGTCGAGCGTTCTTCTTTACTTCATTAATGGTTTTTATGAACCAGTCAGACCATTTTGCTATGCAGTGCAACAGCTTCTTTGCCATAGAAATGCTTTATATACATTACAATGTTTTCGTGAGCAATAAAAGTCAATGTGTAAGAGAGCAGTATTTTTAAATTATGTTCTGAATGTGCAATACTAACTTCAGTTTTATTACATTAATTTTGACAAAATGGATGCTTGCAACTGAGGCTTACATGCTTCGGACTACAGAGTACTGTATTAGCAGCTCTAACGTGTTATCTATGCTAAAGAATATTAGTGGTAAAAGCGTTACGTCTTTGTCTATCCTGTTTAAATAAGGTACCAACTCATGCTTGCCTTTGTGCATGTTTTACCTTAATTGTTACCACCCTGTATTAGGATTGAAAGTTAGGTTTGAAGTTAGACACTAGTGCAATGACCTGCATCTTTTTAATGATAATTTTGAGACTAGGTCTTGCCCATTGTTCATTGGAGATATAAAAAGGGCATGCCTTGTTTTCTTGTCCCTCTCTCTTAGTAACATTTATGAAGCGAGAAATGATCTGGACACTGTTCTGACATTGTTCATGAAATGCGTGTAACACTTTTATTCAAACAAAGACCTCTTGTTCAGTCTCAAACTGAGAGATGAAGCCTGAATGATTTCTTTTTCTCATCCGTTGTTTACATATTTGAAAATGATGTGTTTAGTCCAATCATACAAATCCACAAGTTGATCTTTTTTTTTTTTAAATAGATAGTCTTGAAATAATTGGTCTGAGTTGAGCAACAAAAATTGACTGTTTTCGTTGAGTTTTTCATCGTTCTTTGTAAAGGCTTTGATCTTTGAATGATCTGCTGTGCTTCTTTCTCTTTCATTTATTTAAAATCTTTTGGTGTATTTGCTGGTTGTCCTTCTGGTTTTCTTCCAGAGATCACAATATCTACTTTGCTTTAATTTCCGAAACAACATTTTTATAATCTGAAATTTAAGTAATTTCTATTTAACAGAATTCCACCAATACTTAAGTGTTAGAAGTCCTTTATAATTTGAAAGGGTTTTAAAATTAATTATAACTTTTTAAACTCTTGTAGAGTTCAAATTGTCTGAAGATATCTGAAGTCCTTCTTCTAAGTTTTTCTTTTTTGAGGGTTCTGTAGAAATACTGTAAAAAGAAAAATTGACTTTAGCAAACATATATCAATTTAGACTGCAGCTGGTTTTACAGTCTATCAAGCGAGAAGTTCTTTGCATGTGAACTGGGAATAATGGACTGTCATGAACACAACTTCTCTGCAGTTAATAAAGAAAGAAGACGGAAGAACAATTTTGGCTGAATGTATTAAAACAATTACTTCGTATGACCCTATGACATTTGTGCTTCTCTCCGAAGTGCATAGGGACCTTATGTTTATTAAAGAGATTTAATTAATATTCAGGATGTGCTGCCAATATGATGCAAAAATAACTTAACATTAAAAAGTGAATTGTTTGCATATTTTGCTATGAGGAGTAATTTTAGGTTCTGTAAAGTTACTGACTAGGTTTCCAGCTACAACACAGAAGTTGCTGGAAAAATATGTGAAACCATAGAACTGAAAGTTCAATTAAAGCATGTTTTACACAGTAAAACATTTTCTAAATTGTCTTGATACTTCTATTTGATGTCGACCTATTTTTTCCGTGAAAGATTGCATGAGTTTTCCCCTAATGCTACCATTGCAAGCTGTACTCAATTTCTTCTATTGATAAGCATGTGGCATACTTGGAATTCATTTTCTTCACTATAAGGTTGTTTGTCTTAAAAAGACAGTACGTACTTTTATGTTCTTATCTACCAGCACTGACTCTTTTGTGAAAAAGGGATTAAATGTTTCATTTTGTGTTGTGCCAAATAACATTAAAAGCATCATGCTAATAGCTTGGATTCCTTTCTGTGGAAAGTAGTTTGTGCCAGGAGTGGAAGATTTTTGAATAGCTAAACTGGAGTTAAAGTATATGCTGTCTTTTTAAGGAAAGAAAAAAAAAAAGGAAACAAAAAAGAAAAGATTCTGTCCTTTCACCTGTTGTCTGCATGTTTTTTCCTGTTACTTCTCTCTTGCCCTACTGCTGCCTCATGCAATGCAGGAGATTCAGGATGGACACAATGGCTATCATTCTGAAGCAGAACCTGATCAGGTGGCAAGTTTTACTCGTCTTTTGTTCATTAACTGTGTAGCAAGGTACTATATATTAGTACTTGTACAGTACGTACAAATTTATATTTCTCATGCAAGAGAATCCATAGAAGGCATTTAGTGTGTTAGCTGGTTATGTGCTACGTAGGGTTTTCGTGTAATGTCATGTCGTCTAAAATGTGATACTGCACGTAAGCCCCTATCTGACAGAGCACATCTGTCCTTCTAAGTTTGTAAGTATCTACACATCATCTTTTGTGATTGGGTGCTGAATGTAAAATCCTGTTAGTTTCCAAAAAAATCTAAAGCCAGAGATCAATTTAAATATCTTTAGAAATTATTTATTAATGAGGGCTTGGGGTAGTTTGTTTGGAGGCAGACAGATCCTACCAGTTATTTGTATGTAGATCAGAGCAGTAATACAGGGAAAGAGTTATTTGTTTGCTGTAACATAGCCCATTATATTTATTCTCACTTCAGGATGTAAAAAATTGAAACCTAAATATCTCATCATGGTGACCTGGAAGAGATCACTTTCTCACATGGTCCTTAAAGGGCCCGCAAACCCTTTTATTCTTAATTAAAATCTTTAGTACTTGGTAAATCTTAGCTGCCAACGAAGGACCCAAAGGATCAATCTTGTATCATTCAGGAATGAAGCCATTTACCTAAATGAAAATTTATGGAACTAGCCCTTATTTTAAAATTGCTAATTGTTCTTCTATATTCCATTATTTCTTCATTCTTAATCTGACTTTCTGGATCCAAATTTCCTATAATGGACCTCTTCCATAATTTTGCCACTCTCAGTAGGGTATTGGTTAAAATAGAGCATCGTGGGGTGCTTCTGACTTTTTGCTATCAAAAATGCAAAGTGAAAATGTTAAATAAATAAAGCTTCTGCCACATAATTCTCTCAGTATGAAAATACTCAAATATTAAATAAGCAACATTAAGAATAGGAAAAAAAATATTATTGAGCTTTAAAATGTTCTCAAGTAGATAAAATACCCAAAACAATACCTGCATTTAGCAAAACGCTAACAAATTATTAATTACAAATTTGGGTATATCTTATTGTTCATATTTTTGCATGCTATATGTAGCTAGCCTGTGAAACTAATTGTTGCATAAATGCTTTATTACTAATATGTTACTAACATGTATGTCTGTGTAATGCTTATAATACCGATTTTTTTTTTTTACTATGGTACTGTTTAATACAGTTGCGCCTTGTAAAAAAAGATACACTTCTTGTGTTCCAGTAATCTGGTAGTAAAAGCACTTTGCATCAAAATGTATCGATGTAGTACAGATGGAAAGTGAGATTTACTCATGGTTTTGGATTTCTGCCAGGCACTGCGGGATGGAAACAAACTAGCACAGATGGAAGAGGCTCCACTTTTTCCTGGAGAATCAATCAAAGTTATTGGTAAGCATACTACTGAGTACTACACTGAATACTATTAAATCACTGGTTTATTTATTTAAAAACAGAATATTATTTCATTTTGACTTTTGTTATTTTAATTTAATACACTTTAGGTTGGCTGATTTGACGTGGATTTCTTTTCTTTGTCCTTTAAATCCAAATAGAGGAAGGAGAAATCAGTTGCAGGGGATAACTTGCTCTATATAGATAAATCAATTTTTTTCAAGGGTTAGTTTGTTCCAGACAGGTGTATTGGTTGTACTTTTGCTTGGGGATGCCAAGGATACTTCGTAGACTCAAAAGCTTCAAAATTGTGATAGCAAAGAAAATGAAGTTTGGAAAACTTAGTTTCCAGTTCTTAGCGAGATTTATTTCACTTTGGCCTGTGACGGCAAGCTCTGCGTTAGCAGTACAGTATGTGGCTAGAAAAGAATATTAGCTCTTTCAAATAAAAGTGAAAATGAAGATATGGGCATATAACTGAATTACTTGGAGGTCAGTTACGTACACATCAGTAATTGCCCATTTGGATGCTCTCCCTCTGAGGTGAGTGTGGGTGCTTTACACGTCAGGGCAGGGACCAGAGCGCCTGCAGCTAAGAGTATTAGCAGGGTGCTTTGTTACCTGCCTGCCCCTACTGCAGCCATGCTAGCTGAGCCCAGCCCCAGTTGCTCAGTAGTTGCTGAGCAGCAGTGGGACTGAGGAATTTGATTGTTTTCATTGCTGAGATAAAGACAGCTCTTTAGTCCTGACAGCATCTGAGGAGTAGGCTTTCCTGTAGAGGTCAAGCATCAAAATCTTATGGAACTGCAAAAATCTTGCTATTTTTAAATGGAAATAGATTTTTATGGAACAAATGTCTATAATAATAAAACAAAGCTTTAATTGGTCTGTTTTCCAGCTAAAGATGTTATGTATATCTGTCCATTTATGGGAGCAGTCAGTGGTACACTAACAGTGACGGACTTCAGAATGTATATCAAAAGTGTTGAAAGGGTAAGACTTCACTATCTATCTGCGTATTGTTTCAGGTAGGAATGTTGCTAGTAGATTTCAGAAACTGACAAATTTAGTGTAAGTGAAGTATGATGTTCCGCAGCAGTCTATTAAACAGGAATTATAGTTGACTCTAATGAAACATACATGAATAGTATTAGTTTGTGTTCCTCTTAATGTAACAAAATTCGTTTGTTTCATATACAAATTTCAGGATCCACCTTTTGTTGTTGATGTTCCCCTTGGAGTCATAAGTAGAGTTGAAAAAATTGGAGTACAGAGCCACGGAGACAACTCGTGTGGTATAGAAATAGTTTGCAAGGTATGGATTGGTAGTATATTAAATATTAAACTATTTTCATTTCATTTTTCTGTAAGAGGAATCTGCACGCACATGTGCTGTTTTTCTGTCTGATCAGTTCCCTGTATTTGAACCCTGCTTCATTTAGATAATATGTTTCAATTCCTCTTATGATACTTGCAGTCTTAAACACTTCTGCCTTTTGTCTCTAGAGTGAATTCAAAGGAAAAATGGCTATTTTTATGGTATCTAGCAACTCTAATGACGATCCTAGTCGTCTGATATGAACACTTACAGAACTGTGTTCTAATGTGAGTTAGATGATATCAGTGACTTAGTGCTACATGTATGGCTTCCTTCAATCAAATTTCTTATAACTGCTTGTCGTGGTTTAACCCCATTTGGCAACTAAGCCCCACCCAGCCGCTCGCTCACCTCCCCCGTGGGATGGGGGAGAGAATCGGAAGAGTAAGAGTGAGAAAACTCATGGGTTGAGATAAAGACAGTTTAATAGGGAAAGCAAAAGCCGCGCACGCAAGCAAAGCAAAACAAGGAATTCAGTCACTGCTTCCCACTGGCAGGCAGGTGTTCAGCCATCCCCAGGAAAGCAGGGCTCCATCACACGTAACGGTGACTTGGGAAGACAAACGCCATCACTCTGAACGTCCCCCCCTTCCTCCTTCTTCCCCCAGCTTTATATGCTGAGCATGACGTCATATGGTATGGGATATCCCTTTGGTCAGTTGGGGTCAGCTGTCCCGGCTGTGTCCCCTCCCAGCTTCTTGTGCCCCCCCAGCCTGCTCGCTGGTGGGGTGGGGTGAGGAGCAGAAAAGGCCTTGACTCTGTGTAAGCCCTGCTCAGCAGTAATGAAAACATCCCTGTGTTATCAACACTGTTCCCAGCACAAATCCAAAACACAGCCCCATATCAGCTACTGTGAAGAAAATTGACTCTACTCCAGCCAAAACCAGCACACTGCTTTTTTTTTTTTTTAATTTATCATAGAGTAAAAGAGTATAACTTCTTTTTGACAGGATATGAGAAATTTGCGGCTGGCCTATAAACAGGAAGAGCAGAACAGATTGGAGATTTTTGAAAACCTTGTAACACGCGCATTTCCTGTTTCTAATGGGCTGGTAAGTCTTAAGACGTAGAGAAGGCTGTCACTGGCTCTCCTCTTTTTGGAAAGTGTAGGTGAAGAAATACAAGAGTTGTATAACAAACACAGAAATGTTGATCATAAAATCTGTTACAGAGCAGGCAAGCTGCTCTGACTCTGTTTCCTTTTTGCATTAATTCATAAAACATTATGCTATGTCCTGCTATCGGTGAAGTTAGTTAATTTGTACATAACCCTTGAGATCTAGATTTGCCTAATGTTGCTGATTAAAAATATGTATGTATTGACTCTTATTTTCTGCAGTAGGTAATTCAGTCTAGAAGTTCTGTCTAAAAGAACAAATGCATACAATTGGTCTTATTATTAGTTAGCTGCAGAATGCTATTTCACTTGCTTTTACGGGTAAGGAACTGGTTGGGAGGTAGGAGACCAGTTTCCTCATCCTGGCTTTGCCATTGGTGTGTTGTATGATCACAGGCAAGTAACTTCAACTCTCTCTGACTGTTTCCTATCTTGATGTACTTGAAGGAGGAAACTGTCTTTCATTTTCTTTCTAGCACAGTGTTCAGTGTTGTCCAGTCTTGACTGAAGGTTTTATGTCTGCTGTTAAAGAGTTTTAGAAGTGTTACCTTTGAAATATTAGAAGGTTCACTGTTTTGGAACTTACTGTGCATACAGCCCATCAGACAGTAATTTATGCCTTTGCTTTGTTGTCTTTAGCCTCTTTTTGCATTCAGCTATAAGGAAAAGTTTGCTGTTAATGGCTGGAAAGTGTATGATCCAATGGCAGAATATAAGAGGCAGGTAAGTTATATAAGTACTTGGTGTATTATTTTTTTCTCCATCTCCCCCAGAGCCATTTAAATAAGGAAAAAAGTATTAAAGAAAACTCAAAATTTTTAGCTCTAGCTACATACAGGGACTGTCTAGATCTCATGTTGAGATAATAAAATGCAAGTGGCCTGACTTTGAGAGTGTTGAGCGCCTGCTAAAGTTGATGGAGATAACAGGTGCTGAGTACTTGAGCAAATTGGTCTATCTTAACATGCATTCTTAAATCCACATTTTCCAAATGCTGCTTCTAGAAAATATAGGCTTTATAAAAATTTGGTTTTGAATAAGCAGCATTAAACAGAAGAGTAACCGCAGTTTGTCATTGTAAATCTACAGTTTCCTAGTTGCAAAAGTGTTTTTATTTCACTATATGATCAGTTTTTACCTGAGCGTGCAACCATTCAAATGGTTATTTTGCATATCAGTTTTAAAGATAATAAATAGGAAAGACTTTCAGTGTTCCGGTTTACGGTTCAATATGAAGACCTAAAGTTTATAGCTTATTTAAAAGAAAAACGTGGGCACACTTTTTAAAAAAAGGGTGTAGCATATAAAAATTTTCATCGCCCCAAACTCAGATATGTAAAGGTATAACCTGAAAAATACAAAAATGTTTTGCTTTCATACAGGGCTTGCCCAATGAGAGTTGGAAAATATCCAAAATTAACAGCACCTATGAGCTTTGTGATACATACCCTGCTATTCTTGTTGTGCCAACCAGTGTAAAGGACGATGACCTCTCAAAAGTGGCAGCATTTAGAGCAAAAGGCAGAGTTCCAGTAAGTGAAACTTTTACAAGGACATATAAGTGCTCTATAAATTTGTAGCTTATAAGAAATTATAAGAGTTCTTTTAGGCTTTTTTTTAAATAACAGTGGGCCGGATTCCTTCCTGAAAGGGAGGGGCAAAGTAAGAAGAATTAGGCTTGATGGGCTTAGAACTGAAGAGAGCAACTCAAATGTGAATCTAATTGCTTGGTTATTGTGCCGTATTATAAATTTTTGTTTGGAGTTAACACTTCTAAGCCACAATGGTATCTGATGCTAATTCATATATTAGCTTGTGTTCTGATTTGGTGTGGAATGTGTTACAGCCATAGCGGTTTTCTTGAGAATAGGCAAGTTTTGCAGGTAGCATAAGAACCCCTTTAAATATAGAATCATTAAGGTTGGAAAAGATCTCTAAGATCATCGAGTCCAACCGTCAACCCAACACCACATGCCCACTAAACCATGTCCCTAAGCGCCTCATCTACCCATCTTTTAAATACCTCCAGGGATGGTGACTCAACCACTTCCCTGGGCAGCCTGTTCCAAGGCCTGACCACTCTTTCAGTAAAGAAATTTCTCCTAATATCCAATCTAAACCTCCCTTGGCGCAACTTGAGGCCATTTCCTCTCGTCCTATCGCTTGTTACTTGGCAGAAGAGACCAACACCACCTCGCTACAACCTCCTTTCAGGTAGTTGTAGAGCGTGATGAGGTCTCCCCTCAGCCTCCTCTTCTCGAGGCTGAACAGTCCCAGTTCCCTCAGCCGCTCCTCATAAGACTTGTGCTCCAGGCCCTTCACCAGCTTTGTTGCCCTTCTCTGGACACGCTCCAGCACCTCCATGTCCTTCTTGTAGTGAGGGGCCTAAAACTGAACACAGGATTCGAGGTGCGAATCACCAGTGATGAACACATCACCAGTGCCCAGTACAGGGAGATGATCACCTCCCTGCTCCTGCTGGCCACACTGTTTCTGATATGGGCCAGGATGCCGTTGGCCTTCTTGGCCAATACGTTAGATGGTGACAGTTTTCATGCTGTAGATCTGCTTAGCAAGGTAGTGTACAGGTCCACAGACTTCCACATGGAAGCAGTTTTTCTTCCTCCATTGTTCTTTTTTTTCTAATTAGTAAGATGCAGTAGCAGGCTTAGTTTTTATTAGAAATAAAAGCTAAGACGTTTAGAATCACTTAGTATTTCAAGGTCAGATTTGGGATGAGCAGTGCTAGTGTGTGCTGTCAATATGGTTTTGCATCAGCTTGTCCTTAAATTTGCATTTGTTGATTTGCCAGGAAACAATGCCATGTAGGCAGTGTGATTGTCTAATTGCACTCTGACCGGCTGCTTTAATAGTAGTATAATAAACTAAAACAATTTTCTTTTATTCCAGGTGTTATCCTGGATTCATCCTGAGAGCCAAGCAACAATAACACGATGCAGTCAGCCATCAGTAGGCCCAAATGATAAGCGTTGCAAAGAAGATGAAAAATATTTGCAGACAATAATGGATGCCAATGCTCAGTCACATAAACTTATCATCTTTGATGCCAGACAGAATAGTGTTGCAGATACAAACAAGGTAGGCTGGTATCATAACTAGCATTAGTAGTTCTATCTTTATTACAAGTCTGAAGATTGAGTGAGAGATGAGGATGAGGAGAACTTGATGTTGAAAAGAGATAAAAAAGAGTCTCTAAAGAGGGCATGGGAAGGAAGGAAAGTTGCTTATAGCATTTTGGAAAGGCCGGCAGGAATTGAAGGCAGCATGAAGACATAGCTGAGAAACGATGCAGTAAAGCCCATAGAAGACCAAAGGTTTCAGTAGCAAAAAGGGGAAGGTATGTGAATGTATTATCAAATGTAGCCTATTACAATTAGAATTTCTTTCACCTAAAATAATACCCTAGTGCTTCTTAGAAAAACAAAAGCCAAAAATATGTTTTTATTACTGCTAAAATAATCCTTTCTCTCAGAAAATCCTGAAACCTGGCCAAAATAACTCTCTCAACCTCATGATGAAGTCCTGTACATGTTCTTTTCTTTGTCTGTTTTTACTTTTTGAATGACAGGCAAAAGGTGGAGGATATGAAAGTGAAGGTGCCTATCCAAATGCAGAGCTGGTCTTTCTGGAAATTCATAATATACACGTAATGAGAGAATCCCTGCGTAAACTTAAAGAAATAGTTTACCCTACTATCGATGAGACTCGGTGGTTATCAAATGTGGACTCCACACATTGGCTGGAATATATAAGGGTAAAATACTTTTGATGTGGAAAATCAATTGTTTTTTTAAACCATGTTTTTAACTTGCAATCCTGAAAATATTACTAAAATAATGTCTAGATTTAAGCACATTGCTTTGATCAGGATAATCCTGTAAAAAAACTTAATTTTTAAATGGTCACTTAGAACATAGCATTTCAAGCATTCCGTAATAACTTTGTATGTCCAGTTTTATGTATTGGTAGGTAATGAGTTAATTTCTGATAGCACAGTATCGTATTTAGTGTTGGACAATGTTTTATTTTCTTGAGAGGGAATGTTTGTGAGCAGTCCAGGGTTATCCCTGCTTTTTGGAAGAATGCCCTGGGAACTTCAGATTATATTTGAACAACTGCCAGAAGGTCTTGACTGTAAATTCTGCAGTCTTTCTCATCCTTCCCTCCTTCAATGCGATGTTAGTGTTCATGTGTCGGGCACCTACATTTTCATGGGCTGTTTATAGTCAGTGCTCTACTGGGTTATTATCTGCTCTATTATTTAACATAATATTAAAATAAATCACTACCACACTCAGTTTTACAGTCTGTTTCACTAACCTCTGAAATGCTTTTAGAATAGATTATTTCATTACCACATTCACTCCCCTGTTTATGATGAATATGAATGGAGTGGAATTTGTTTTATTAGCAACTGGCTCAAATGTCACTCATGCAAAACATGTTTGGGATTGTTCATTAGTTTTACTCTTCTATTAACTAGTGCTTGCTAAGCTAGAGAACCAGTAGAGGGAGCAAACACTTAAATTAAGAATTAAACAAATTTAATGATCTTTTGGGAACAGTTTAATTTTCTTGTTGTCTTGAAGTTGGACTATTTCAAACAGCTTTGGGAATCTGAGTATCTGTAAGCCTTTTCTTACCAGCCTGGCCTTAAATACAATAGTCTATTTTTAAAAGTGGAGTTGTTTGGGCCAGTGGTCACCTTTCATTGACATTGACTTCAATGGGCTTCCTGGGCTTAGACAGTGTCAGAAGTGGTTGCCAATACCACTGTTGCACAGATGACAATAGCATAGCAATTTGAAATTTCATTTAAATTATTTTAAAGAGTTGACACTCATGTAACATTCTTCATGAATCTGTCCCTTACGTGATACTTCACGTTACGATATTGACAGCACAAACTGCGGCCTGATTTCTTAAAAGCTGCCATTACTGTGTTAACAGTGTTGATAGTATCTCCCTGTGCTTTTATCCACGAATTGCTTGCCTTCCTTGCTTATTTGATTTGGCTTGTAATAGCAATTGACAAATCCACAGCTTTATGCTAACGCATCTTTTTCCGGGCTCAGACCAGTGTGGTTGTGTCCCAGGTTAATGTGTTACTGGAAATTCACCTTTCTAGCACTGGGCACCCACAGCACTTTGGAGATGGTCCAGGAGTGTCTGAGGAGGCACCAGTAACATTCTGTGTGTGTGAAGACAGTGGTAACAACAGGAGTAGAGTCACTTGGAGCTTCTTGCACATCCAGGATGTTTCCTCATGCCCTCCAGGGTATTTTCTGTCTTTCAGGGTAGAACTTGTGCTTAATTATTTTTAAACCAATTGTCATTTTCTAAACCAATCCGAAGCCAGTTATTCATTAGGAGCCCTAACTAAAATTCTGTGATGGTTGCTAAGTTTTGAAACATCTATAAAAAATAATAATAGTTTGTGGAGGAAGCTGTTTTCTAAAGGCTTTTGTCCAAAGTAGAATAAAATGCTTCACCTACTGTGCAGATATTTACTGAATTAATAGTAACTCTATTTTCAGTCTCCCATTCTCTGCTTATTGCCTGTATCTGTTCTATCATTTTATTTTCAGCTGTACTCCTTCAGAGGCATCTGTGTTCTCTTTAGGACAATTCAGTGGAGCAAGCTATTGCATACCTGTATGTTATATAGTTTAGTTTTCTGCTTTTATTGAAGACTAAACTGTTTTAATATTTGCACTTTTTTAGTGCAATAGAGCTTTGTAACTGAAGTAATGAGCAATTAACTAGTTCAGACCACAAGCTTTATTCTCCCATAGAAGCTTTTGTATTGTTTCCTGATATTTCCATCCTGGCATCCTTCAGTTTTACCAAAAAAGATACGATCAATGAAAGATATAATCAATGAAAATTGTCTCTAAAGCATGGTTCTTGAAATAACTTTGAAGACTGGTCTTGTGCACAGCTTCTCCAGTGGATGCTGGCTTTCCTACTTCTCAGAAGATGTTTTTACATGCCTGGGAAGGGAGAAATGCAAGTATTTTGCAAGATTCCATTTTCTGATGTTGGAATGCAGAATAGGAATTTCTCCTGTGGTCTTATTCTAGTGGTTGGGTTTTTTCACATATTTTTCAGGGCCATGATAGGTCACGTTACAGAGACGATTCTTCACAGGAGAGAGATTATTCAAGTTTTTAAAAAACGACGGAGCAGCATAAGAGAATAAGAGAGGGTTTTTTTGTGGGGGAGAAGAATAACAAGTTCACAGAGGTGATCTCAGTCCTATGCCATCTCTATCCTTTGCTTTCCAGGATGCTTCTGAGTCCACACTATTAATGGTCTGCTCATGGGTTGAATACAATGTATGCTTCATGCACCAACAAACCAGCGCAGGCTCCCAGCCAGGGGTTTCTGGGTTTGTTTGGGTTGTGTTTTGATTTAGATTAGCCGGATAGTTTGTCCCTTTCTCTAAACTTAGTGGTTGAGAACGGAAAGCTGAGGAAGAAAGAGTGATTGATTACTGTGAAAATGAACTTTGAAAACATTGAACCTTCAGCCTTTGGAATAGGTTACAGTATTTGTGTCTTTTCATCATGATACAGGATTTCAGATTTAATTTAGAGAAGGGATTCCCAGGTTCTTTTGCTATGTGCTACTAATAATGAACAGCTGGTTAGAACTCTGTTATGGACAACAGAGTGCACACAGTTTTTGATACCTCTGGGATTATGCATACCACCATTTGGAAATCTCTAATTTAAAGCAATGTTGTCCAGATGATTATGTAATTAATCTGAAATTTTAAAATATATTAACCTTAAGAGTATAAAATTGTAACTCTTTTTTTTTGGTAGAGTTTTGGTTAGTATTTAATATGCTTGTTTATTTCTTTTTGTTTATTGAAGATGCTTCTTGCCGGAGCAGTAAGAATTGCGGATAAAATTGAATCTGGTAAAACATCTGTAGTGGTACACTGCAGTGATGGTTGGGATCGAACTGCACAGCTTACTGCGCTAGCTATGCTTATGCTGGACAGTTATTACAGAACTATCAAGGGGTTTGAAGTTCTTATAGAGAAAGAATGGATAAGTTTTGGACACCGATTTGCAATGGTAAGCTGAAAGATTTAGTGTGCAGTTTGTCACCTTCAAGGCTTTTATTTTGAATAGTATGTTTTCTCTCAGTACACTGCTGCATTTTAGTTATTATCTATGGTGTCCTCCTTTTAATGGTGTGAGTGTGTCAGAGAATTGTGACCTGTTCATTTTTGACAGGAAATCTGTGTGTTGAGGTATAATATAAAGTAAATAAGAATTAAGTGGCTTGAACATAATGGTTAAAAAAAAAATACAGATTTTTTATGAGGAAGAGGGATTGTAACACATTGCTTCATCTTTAACAATCTTATGAATGGAGAAACAAGGAGAACAATTAAGGTGTCTAGAAGGTAAAATTGCTGGAACCATCACTCTGATTTAAGGTTGAAGTGTTTATTTAACACATGGGCTAGTGGGGAATTAGGACATAAATTATTATAACATTTTGTGGTCTCTGACTCTAAGATGGTTTAGGAGAAATGACAGTAGTTATGCAGGTGGATATGGAATAATCGTTGTTTCAGTACACTCTTAGTAAGTACCTACCAGTTTGACCCACTGGTAGAAATAAATGGCTGTGCAATGAAAGATGAAACAACTGACACAGCTTTGTTGACCAAGTGTCTTTCCAGCTCTGCTCAACAGCAGAGGCCTGTCCATAAGTGAATATTGGGATGCATTTTTAGTAGCTGAAAAATACAGGTTAGCATTATGGAAGATTTGCTTGTCTTGCCATTGGAACATATTTAAGAGTTACTGAGTTTTAAAGTGTTGGGATGGTACCATAAATACACCAGAATGAAATGAAAAGTTTGTTTTGACTTTCAGCGAGTAGGACATGGCGATGATGATCATGCTGATGCAGACAGATCTCCCATTTTCCTTCAGTTCATCGACTGTGTTTGGCAAATGACTAAGCAGGTAAGATGCTTAACGTTCTATGAGGTCTCAGTCTTTATCTAGGAAACGTAATTCATGTAGGAGAACACATTCCTTTGCAGAGCAGTAGCATGATTTCCTGAAGTTGGTTGTGCTATGGCTGCACCGTGCACACACAGGGAAACTTTTTGCTCAAAGTGAGGTACAAGGAGCTAGAGTAGAAGCATTGACTTGAAACCAAAATATCAGGAATCCTTTTTGTTTAAAATACGCTTTCAAAGGATTCTCTGATTACATAAATGAGGGTTATTGATGGGATAAATTATTTGCATTGCATATTCACTGGTGGAGTAAATGTTTGTATGGATTTATATTGTCCTTAAGAAACAGCAAAAATCCAGGCTGATGGTGAACTGAGAGGAGGAGAGGGTTCTTCTATGTATGTCTCAAATGTGAAATGTAAGTTAATGTTGGCGTCATTATGCATACAGGACAGCATTTCTGACATACAAGCCTATTCTCAGATAAGTTTTCTTACTTCCAACACTGCTTTTACCTCTGGATTAGGGGAGATCTTTGAAATTAGTAATATTTAAAATATCAAAATATTAAAATCCTCTTTTATTTTTTCTGAATAAGTTAAATTGTAGAACAGCTTTAGCCTTCATTTTCCTTATTTGTACCTCCATGAGCATAAATTAAGATCTTTCTGAGCTTTTATATTACTGTTCTTTAATGGGGTTACTGAAATTGGTTGTCCACATGAAAGCTTTATTTCCAAGTAAATTAGAAGTGCTTGACTCCTTTTTTTCTTTTTTTTCTCTCTTTCTTTTTCTCCTTGAAGCCTCACACAGATCCGTGCTGTTATGGTAAAAGCTATTATACTGAAGTCTGTATAGAATGTGATTTGTTTTGAAGAGGAGAGGGTAGCAGTCTGGTTCCATATGATGCTAGCATTCCCAGATGTCTTACCTTAGTCTTCTTGTTCTGAACACGGTTCTTAAAAACTTACATCATAGTTTCCAAAACTTGTATTCAAAACAGTCATCTTTGTTGCTTTATGAAAGTTCCCTGTTGTAATACTGGGCCCTTGTCCAGCGTCCCTTGAAGACTTTCTCTTTCTGTGTATCTATTTCAGCATTAATATGCTGTTTAGCATGGCTGGAGAAAATAAATGAAAAATTCTGCCCCTCTCTCAGAGGAAAGCTAATAACAATAGCAAAGAGAAGCAGTTCTAAACACCTGGTAGGAACAAAAGTCCTCTGGGGAGATCCTTAATTGAGAGCAACCTCTTCTATTTTTGTGATCTCCCTTGCTGCTTCCTATTTCTTGCTATAAACAGTTTAGTTCCCTCTAGTTTAAAAAAAAAAAAAGGGGCGGGGGGAATCTGTGAAACATTTTGCCAATACCACATCTGTTCAAAACCTGGATTCAGAAACTGTTCTGAAATTCATGAACAGCAGTGGCATTGAAAAATCATTAAAGTTACAGCAGGAAAAAAATTGAAAACATCATTCTTGGAGAGTTCTTGCCCACTTATTTTCATTTTTTAGTTGACTTCAACACCTAGAGAATAGATGTGAAGGTTGTGATTACCTTGACATGGACCTATGAAGACCAGGGTTTTATTTTATCCTTGCATAGATCACTTGCTCATAAAACAGTGCTAGTTTCGTGCTTTAGAATCCATGGTAAACATATGTGAAATGTTCCAAAGCTCAAATAAGTGTTCATGACTGCGGGAGGGTGTAAGGGCTCGGGTTTGGGCGTGGGCTCAAAGCAAGCAAATTTTGTCTTTCAGGTTCTGAGAATTACATTCTTAAAACAGTCGACTTAATACAGTGAGAGAATCTCTAACTTCCCACTAAGATAGAAATTTCCGGATAGCTTCAGACAATGAAACTCAATCCTTGACAGCCTTATATTTTCCCTTGGTTTTTATTGTCTTCATGACACACAAATACAGTAATAGAGAACTTGAGAGAAGTACATTGATATCAGATTTTAATAAAAAACATACGGTGAAGTGATTTCCCTCCTCTGGTGCTATTTTGAATAGCAGATGTCAAATTGGAAAGGCCACATGTGATCTGATGAAATACTGATGCCTTGTTAAAAATGAAACAAAACTGTAAAATTTGCATGTAGCATTGCAGCTCAAGTAGTAGCTTTCTACCTTTCATGCACAGTACCCACATAGGAGGAAGGTATGTTTAAAGTTGGTAGAAAGTTGCATCCTGTTTGTTATCAGATGTCATCTGTTGCCAGAGATTCATTTTTCACTAGTTTCAGTAGTGTACTCTGTTATGATATCTAGTGTTCAGTTAACCTGATTCAGTCGAATTCCACAATCATAAGAACTATTCCGGAAAGTGTTTCAATTTTAAATGTTACTGTAGTACGGAACAAGTTCATTGATTAAAAAGCAAGTTTATTTTGCATGCCTCTGAATCAGACGCCACTTGGCATCATCAGACTTTTAAACAAGAGAATTCTTCTTTTAAATACCTCCTTTACAAAAACCCCCAACAACTCCAGCAGCATCAAGTGGGAGATTTTAATGACTCATGCGTTCTCTCACAATTAGTGGATTTGACACGAAGTAAGTTTTCATTTCCACCTGAATCTTCAAACAGGCGCTAATGGGCTTGGAACTACAGAGGAAAGCGTTTTTAGGTCAGTGATTTCTCAGCAGCGGTAATAGAAGCTTTACAGTCTTGATACATCAGCTCCAACAGTACAACTCTTGTATCCAAAGACAGAGTTTCAATAAAGTGCTATCACTTATTAATAAATTAGTTGGAGTGCAACCACTGATGTATGGAATTTTGAATATGCTTCACTGGATTGGAATAGTGGCCATGTTGGCATCCATCTGATTAGTACGGACCCGTCACAACACAGAACCCTAATGTGACAAGGCTCATTAAGTGCTTTCAGTTAAAGTACTTTAGGAGAGGCTTTGTCTTCAAAGTTATTTCTAAATATCATCTTGATCCTTTGCAAATTATTTTTGCTCTCTGTATCTCATTGCTGCTTTGGGCTGGGCACAGGGGATTGAGGTCTGAGACCCACTGAATTTTCTCCTGACTTGGTTCGGCCCACCTGCTTATCAAGTTCTGTTCATACTTTTTTAAAATCCTAGCTGTGTTGTTAACATCATTGTATTGTAATTGAATTTTGGCATGATTTCCGAGAGAGAAGGAAGTGCTGTAAGTGATAACTTTTGAACATGACTGAAAAAGAGAATTTAATAATCTTAAGTTCCTATATGTTTTATGGAGACAAATGGCTAGGTGATTGAAAACAAACCAGTGATTTGGGAGAGAAGCCCTAGTGTGAGCACGCTGTGCTGTTGAACTGTGCGTAATCCATAGCAGAGTCAGAAGAAGGCAGGCTCCCATTCATTTTGTGAGCCATGATATTGATAATTTCCTTACCCAAAATTTTCAGTTGAAAGTTGGTGTATCTTAGCTTGAGAAGTCTTGGAAAGAGAATGTTTTTGCAATGTTTGACTTAAATCAGTCTTCTTTTAAAAGAACATTGCTTAAAACTTACATCTTTCTGGGTTTAATACAAGCACACCCGTTGTGTGTTATTCAACTCTTTACTTTCAACATGAATAAACATTTGCCCTTCATAGATCACAGATGACACTGAAGAGGAATTTCTGAATCAGCTAGTTCATCCGCAGTCCCAATTGCTGCGTTATTCCTCCTAACTATACTCATCGTTTTTTTTTTTTTTTAATTTAAAATAGCTCTCGAGTCACTCATGCCAAGGTGTTCAGTATTCTTCAGTGGCACATAACAGAAACCAGTCTGCTGCTTTCTTCAGATCCGAGATATTGACTTGAGATTTCTCCATATAACAGGAAATTCTTCCTTATGAATCTGTAACTTTGCATTTTAGACTTCTGTAAAGATTTACTCCTTTAGTGGGAATGAACAAAATTTGTTTCATTTGTCCTGACAATTAGTCTCTTATCACATTCTCTTTCATGGTAATGAGAGAAATGCTACTTCTTAAATTTTCCTTTAGTCTTCTAAATTTTTTTTTTCTCCTAAATGTTTATCATTCTGTATCTGTGTTTGAGACCCTTATCATAGTGAACACAAAGTTATTTTGACACATCAAACAGTTGCCATATGTAGTCCTATCATAAAATTTGATTGAAGGACCTTTTCCGTCTGAATAGGTAGCAGCCCATGCAGTTTGCATTAATTCCTTCCTTTATGATTTTTAGAGCACTACAGATTAAGATAGATCTTAAACATTTTGAGTGTTTTCAAATTATCAACTCTATTTCCTAGAATGTATCAGGTAACCTCTGCTAGTGAATAAAATACCTAGTGGTGCTCAGTGGAATAACAGTTCTTTCACTTCAGACGTACAGGATTTACTTTCCAATATAAAAGAAGAGGGATTAAATTATTGTATATAGCTGATGGTAAACTCAAGGGATGAAATGGAGAAAAGTAACTTACTTGGGTAGAAAGTGAAAGAAACATCTTAAATATATTGTACGTGCAGTAGTCTTTATTATCCAATTCATTGCATGTTAGAATAGGAAATAAAACTCTTAAATGTCATCATCATCTTTCCCCCCCTCCCGCCCCCCAAATGATTTATTGTCTTGTAACAAGAGAAATAATGTTGAAGACAATTTGGGATAGGTTAGAACAGAATACGGTTAGAGCTCCTTAAAATGGATTGCTTTGTGTCACCAGTTTCACATTAGCTAATGTTTCTATGTTTGTATTCTAGTATACTTGCATAATGAATGTAAGGTTTGTCTCCGAGGAGTATTTATAAAGTAGTATGTAGGTGAAATGTATTATTGCAGTGGGAGTTACTGAAATTGCTGAGTTTTCCTGAAAATAATCACTAAATAAGAAAAAAAAAACCTTATCTGAATCTTCTGTTATTTCTTATGTCTGAGTTTCTTCCTTTCTACACTGCTTAAAATAAAGTTTAAAGTAATTTTAGCAATTTTTTATTTCAGTTTCCTGCAGCCTTTGAATTCAACGAGTTATTTTTGATCACCATTCTGGATCACCTTTACAGTTGCCTCTTTGGGACTTTCTTATGCAACTGTGAAAAAGAGAGATTAAAAGAGGTAAATAATTAGTGTAATATGCATTCTTAATTTGTTGATTTTGTATGAAAATGCTTAGAATACAAGACCTAAGAACATCTGAGCTGTATTTGTGGATACATTTGTCACATAGTCTTAAAAGACAATGCAGACATGAAATTTCATGGTATGAGAAATATATACTGAATGCCCTGCTATTAAATGGGGTGGCTCTTATTTTTCTTTAGTTATTATCTGTTCAGGGGTTTGAGGGTTTTAGAAAGTCCTCTTTCAGATATTTCTAGCCAACATATACAATTTGAAATAATCATTATCAAATTATATTAGCATTTCTTTCTCTATTTCCAAGGGAACGCCTATGGCTGACTTTGCAGGTCACTTGAGGACATAATTAGATGGAATGTATGGTTGAAGACTACAGAAATTTAAAATAACTCAATGAAAGAAGTTAGGACTTAATGAAATACTTAGAGTTTGGAAAAAAAAAATTAAAATTTGTTAATATTCCAAGTACACTTTTGCTTACTTTTAGCTTTGTTGTTTTTAATACTCCATATTTTTTAAAGCAAGTAACCATTCCTTGCCATATTTAGCTTTGCTATTTTTTTGGTTTGTCTCTACTGCTTCTGTAGGGAAAAAGTTGCATGTAAACACCACAAGATGGAGCTGAATAACATGTTCTCAGCAAATGCAGAGTTTCCAGGCAGCTTTCTTTCATAAATGAATAGTCAGATGCAATTCTCAATAAAGAAATGCAATTTAAGACACAGCGGTAGTAGAAACACATGCTTTACAACACTGGAGAAGTGTAAAATTGCAAGTTGAATCTGCTATAAGTTCAGATTTCCAATCTTTGACCTAACCGTGATTATGCTGATTACATTTAGAATAATATAACTTTCAGAAGTGCAAATAAAGATAAAGTAGGCATTTTAAAGCATAATATCAATCGATAGGAGCAAATAGTGTGAGTGGGAGAATTGAATAATTATTTTTCACAGATGCTGTTTTGGATCTTCCAAACTACATCTCTCCACTGATTTTCTTGTCAAAGCTAATTTAATTTTTTTTTTAGTTGGTCAGTGTGTAAGCCTATATTTAAGTAGCTGTAAACATTGCTGTAAATTACAAGCAGTACAGCTTTCTTTTGCTCAACTAGACTTAGTGTCTCTGAAAATAATATGCCTGAATCTCCTTTCTCAGTTAGCCTTGGACCAGAATAAGTATTCAAATGTTTTGCTAAAGTTTTTAGGCTGTTTAATGACCAGCTGCTGAAATTGTTTTCAGAGTGCTTGCAATTTTCTAGTAGATAAGGTAAATTTCACAGACAAAATTACTGACATGTAGATATTAACCTCAGTTTAAGGTTTTGCAATCCATATAATTAATTTTTATCTTTTTTTCAATCAGGAGGTAAGCACAAAGACTATATCGCTGTGGTCCTATATAAACAGCCAGTTAGACGAGTTCACAAATCCTTTCTACGTAAACTATGAAAACCATGTCCTGTATCCTGTTGCCAGTCTGAACCATTTGGAACTATGGGTGAACTACTACGTCAGATGGAACCCAAGGATGCGGCCTCAGGTATGAGCTTTCACATGACTTCTATGTTTTAGTGAAGAGCACAGCGATTAAAAAAAATTATTATTTTTCATAGTGCCAAATGCAGCAGTTAATTTCAGAAGTGCTCATCTGTTGCACGTATTTCAGCTGACAGAGGAAAAGGTGATTTTCTTGAAGATGATGGGGGATGTGTTCAAACTTGGTAAAATGATGTTTTCATTACAGTCACCAGTAGAATAGGGAGTTAGAGTATCACTTTATTGGCTTCTGAAAGGTAACGGATTAACAGTCTTTGTTGTCAGAAGATTACTTTTATAACATTCTATAATACTTCGTAACACTTTTTAATACTTTTATTGCCTTAACCTTCTTGTACAGTTTAGTGTACCTTTGTTTATAGTCATGTTTTGCCCTTTACCAACAATGATATAAAATATAGCAGCAGTTTCTGAAAGAATTGGACTGTGTACCGACTCATTTTGTAGGCTCTCTAAACTTAGCATCACATAGGTGCTTGTTTTCAATTGACCTTTATGGTTTCAAGCTGGCATGCTAAACCTTAAACACTCTCTATACGTGCTCCTTTATTCATCCAGTATTTGTTCTTATAAGTAATGTCTGCTATTCAGATAAATCTCTAAATCTCGTCAGACAAATACTCCACATGCTTAGAAGTCTGAATAAAGAACATTCAGTTTGTGTCCCAACCATAATATATATGAGGGTGCTACGCCATCTCTTTATTAAGGTAACATTTCAAGATACCCCCAAGCATATTATGATAAATTACCTGTATTAAGTGACTGCTCGAAAGCTGCTTTCATCATCTAGCAGTTAGAATGAGACATGAGTTTCAAGCTTATTAGACACCCACAAGTCAGAGGCTGTTGTAAAAGATGTTGTTCCAAGATAAGTTTCAAGGGCAGTACACTGGTAGAAGTCCAGGAATCTGAGAAACACCTTTTAAGGTCCTGGAAAAGTCTGGATTGCCTGCTTTCTCACTGAGATGTTTCCTCCGAGCTGCTTTGTTTCCCTTACTTGTTCTAGTTTGGTTGATGTAGTCCTATGACTGTTAGGTACCTGTTAGGTGTTAGCATGTGTTAAGACTTCAAAGATGGTGTATTTTAATCTTTATGGTTTTAAAGTAAAATTGTCAGCTGCTTCTTAGCAAAATACCGTCTTTCCCTTAGCCTGTTTGCGGAAAAACATCTGTGTGGTTTATGCACATTTTAGTATAATCGGCCTGCAGCAGTGTCAGTTTATTACTTGTATTTAATTGAGATCTATAGCCCCTGAAAGCGAGCAGGCTTTGTAAACACACATGAAAGCTAGTCCTGATGCAAAAGAGATGAGGGTGGGGAAGAGATGACATAATGAGAAGATATCAGAACTATCATATACTTAGTGGCAAGCTCTGCTCGCTGCCTGTGTGTTGGAGAGCGCTCTGTCCACTTCTGTTGGAGAGCACTCAGGCACTCCAGCACGTGTGAATCATTGACCTTCGTTGGTCTTTGAGAACAGGTCCCTCAAATCAGCAGGTTGAAGGTAACAAAATTTGATGATCCTGGTAACCGCCTTTACTACCACCTTCCTTTCTTGAAGAACTAATACAACTGTTCCAACTTTTTAGATCTATCACATTAGCTTTATCTTGTGAAGATACGTCTTCTTGCCTTTCCTCTTATCTCTGGGCTGAATTTATGTGATGTTTGTGACAAATACTCGGAAGTGTTTCACATCTACTTGGATAAATTTGCTGCAGAAATTACAGTTTTTTGTTGCAGAATTGTGTTCTCCAATCTAATTATGAGAGCACGAACTCATGCAAACAAGTAAATAACAGTCTTTATAATCACAATATACTGAATTTGCTTTCTTCTGTATTTGCATTGTCCAGTTGCACACCCTGTTAGCCAATTCAGTAACATTCAGACCCATTCAGTAACAGCAAAAAAGACAATCACCATTGCGACGCCCAGCAGGTCTTCACTTATCTTCAGTGAAAAGATTTCTTAAACAATCAGTGGATTTATTAAAAGAATGGGCATCTGCACCTACTGAGAAAAGGTGGTTTTGTTGCATAACTTTTAACGTGGTTCTTTTGTTTTTCAACTGGAATAAGAGAAAGTTAAATATTTAATGTTAATGAAGAGCTCTCTGGTGAATAGCAGTTCAAGGCAACCTCACATACTGTTTTATCAGCTACAAAAACTTCTTTAGGAAACTAGAAAATGTTTATTGTTTTCTAGGAGCTCACTAAAAAGGAGAAATGCCTAATTACATGAGTCTAAGGGAAGTTGAAGAATAGTCCTTTAATATAATCAGAATGGATGTTTGATACCCATTATCAACCATCTTTATAGTATGGGAGAGGAAACTCGCAAGAGCAAAAGGGCAGGTTTTGGTTTGAGGCAATATTGTAGGTTTTCTAATTTCAGCTTTATTAGTGAGTGAGGCTTGAGTTTTTAAATGGACTGAGAGAAATTAATCATTGCACTTCATTGACTTTTCTATTGGAAATGAGCATACACCACCTTTAATTTTTTTAATTTGAAAATTACTGAATGCTAACTGGATATAAGCATTTATATTTGCTTTGTTGTACTCTGTCTTCAAATATCTGTGCCTCATCAGACTTGCAACAGTGCAGTAAGGTTTGACCATATTCGTCATTGCACTAGGATATACAGAGTTCAGAGATATTCTTATGTTCTCTAAATAAAAGATTGCTTATAATGATATATTTTCAGTTCTATCTAAGTTTTGTGGAAGGCTGAATTGGTGGTTTTGATGGTGTTTATTTGCATCAAGAGCCTCGTTTTAGGATTATAGCTGTATTGCAATAGATGCTGTGCAATTATGTGACACACAGTCTCCTTCCATAGGGTTCAAAGCTCAAGTGTCTGAGAAGTGAACGATGTGGAGAATTCTAAGTTGAATATGAACATTTCTTGTAGATTCCCTTTTTGCTAAACTGTGCTTCAACAAGATCATTCCAATTCTTAAGTGAAATAAAATATTCCTTGGTTTCAGTTTGGAGGTGTTACATCATTATTGACTTCTTGTCCCAAGAAAATTAGATGGATTTTAATCCTATCTTATTTGAGTTCATTGACCGAGAAGAGGTTTTTTTCAGATTTCCCCTTTCCTTGGGTTGGAGAAATGTGTATTTGTATGTGACATGTGGAAGATAAGCTCTTTCATTCTCTCATACAGAGATGTGTGCTCTGTGGGTACCTCCTACTAGACTCACAGATGACCCTACTATCTGGAATAGATAAGATTGTATGATGCTTTTGAATTTTTTCAGTTGATATCATATATTTCTCTTTCCTTTCCTATGTAGTCATTCAGACGACTTCTTTACATTGGTTTGAGGAGTTCTGGCTGCCAGATGTCAGTTAGTTATCTGCTTGGGCAACTCTGGAAGGTGGGGACAACACAACAGATTATTTTCCTGAATATTATTTCTGTAGGGGCAGTATTTTTGAACTAATATACTCTTATCATTCATATATGCAGAGCATGAGTAAAAGTCCTGGTCCTTTCAATTCAGGCTCTGCCTTCCTATGTGAGAGGCAAGGAAAAGAATGTATTTTAGTCACAAAATTTACATAGTCCATTAAGATATGTTTAGTTGTTTTTATGACTTCTGGGAAATGACATTTTAACCCTTGGAGTACAGCGCTTAAACTTGGGTTTTTTTAATTGTTTTTTTTTTTATTTTTCTATGCCTGCTAATTTTTCTTCAAGCTCTGTTCTGGAAATTTGGCCACTGTGCTAGAGATAATATCATAGGAATCCCTATAAGTTTTTCAAATTCATTCTTCTCTTTGTGTGTGTGGACTTTCATCCAGAATGTAAGTCTAGCACCATCTATAACCTAGGAATTCAATTCAGCTACTGGAATGGGATCATCTGCTAAAGGCAGTCTTCGGAGCTTCCATGAAAAGGCAGGGAAATTCTGTTCATAGGTTAACAGCTGGCTTAAAAAAAGGAAAGGAAAAGGTAGGAGTAAATAACCGTTTGTTCAGCATATAAAGAAATTATCTAGAAAGCATATAAAAAAGTTACAATGATTACTGCTTATTTTTTTATGCTGTGTATAGAATTGTAGAAGGATTTGATGTGTTGAACAGTTGAGTCATTAGATGTCAGCTGAACTTCAGTGTCAATAAACACAAAATATTGCATATTTAAAAGAACAAATAAGATGCTAAGCGTCACTGGAAAAATTGTTGAGAATAAACTGGAAAACATGATTGCTGAGATGCTTTATCCTGCACATAATAGTATAGGACTTACTGTCTAGCATGTGGGGTGTTCATATTATACCTGCCTTCAGTCAAGTTGCCCAGCATTTTCCTCTCTGAGCATGTTGACAATGGTTGTAATATTTTCAAAGTTCATACACATGATTTAACACCATTTTGTGGCAGGAAAAGGCCATCATATGGCTCTGGAAATGCTTGGCATTGCTGGTCCGCGATCCATGGTCTTGAGTCCATCTTTTTGCATGAAAGAATGAGGCAGGAGACGTCAGGAGAAGGAATCGCCGTGTGGGTTAGGTAGCTGAGTGTTGCCCTACTTAAGGAGATTTCATCCCTGCATTTACCGCAGAGTTTCTTGTGAGGCAAGGCAAGTTTCTTACAGTACCTGACAGTTTCTCTCTATCTGAGTGTCTAAGTCAAGATCTCCAGAGTCTGATTTACTGCAGGTAATTTACATCTGCAGATAAAACTCTCAGCATTCAATTGATATGGAATAAAATAAAGACTAACTGCTTATCCTGTGTGCTGAAAAAATCTGTAGTTATTTAAGGGAAAAAAAATTGGTATCCTGTAATGAGCACAGCATCAGAACATGCACAGAAAGAGAGAAACTAGTACTGTATAAATAATCTTAATTTTGGGGATTTTCTAACATATTTTGAAGAGCAAGCACTCAAAGCATTGCTCTAATCTATCAGATGTCTAAATCTAAATAGGCTGTAGGTTTTAACAAGCAATGGCATCAGCTTGTAGTGTGTAGAGTTTCCTGAGTCTGGAAATCTATGCAGTCGTTTGCAAAAATCTCTGTTCCAGTTCCGCCATGGTGGGATTCATAATTTCTGTTTGCTAGTCCATGCTTTTCCAGAAGGCCGGGGGTTTTGCTTGGCTTCCCCGGAGCATACCTCTGCAATAAGTGTGGAAGTATTGATTATTATTGAAAACTGCTGTTTTCATCTTTGAGATTGCCTTTTTCTATGAGTATACTGTTAACTAGGTTTTAAAAGCAAGTCAGAGTTCCGGCTCTTCATGAAGAGGAACAGAAAGCTCAAGTGAAAGATACTGTTGTCTTTCCAATGCATGGAGTAGGTTTTTGAAAAACCGACAGTCTTAACTCAAGCCATGAATTTAAAATAACCATTTTCCTCTGCAGCCTTTCTTCCCTGTTGCTAAAATAGATAAAATATACTCGCTGAACAAGATAAAATGCATTCACCGTTGGACAATTTTCATGTGAATGACTGTCCTTGAGCTAGTACAGTAATACACAGTAGATATCCATCCAATTAAGACTTGGCGGTACTATAAATGAAGTAGCTATTACAATTTCTTTTATACCTATCCTTGTGTTGACAAATTTTGCTATCCAAAAGCACTCCAGAATCCTGAAGGATTACTTGGGAATGAAAACCTGAAAATCAATACTGAAAGTGAACTGTAGTAATTCTGCGAAGAGAAAGGTTTGAATTTTTCAGGAAATGAAACTGTCTTACGTCTAGTTGTTTTTTATGTGTTGTAGTATGTATATTGTATAGCATAATTGTAGTTTCTGTGTGGGTATAATTAAAAAAAGCCAACTTTATCTTTCCTCAAGTCCTCACCCAGCAGGAATAATTTATTATAACTGTGAAGTGGCGTGTTCTGAGAGTTACAGTACACCAGGTTCTGCTTTTGATCTACATGTGGATAATTCAGTTTAAAAAATGGTTTCATATCAATGGTATTTTAAGCAATAAAGAATGTTTCTTTAGCAGTGTTCTAAGTATTTTTCACCTCATTATAAGCAGTAGATACCTTATCTTTAAAGTGTAGGAAAAGTATCTGCTTTTGAATGAAATAGGCAGCAAAGCTAGCCAGTCGGGAAAATAAAACCCCATCCATTTTAACTGGTTAATTCGCAGGAACCTACAGTCGGTTCTTTCTGAGTGAGGAACGTTACTTGGCTCACTCAATTTTGCAGCATTTTGCTCTTTTTTACTGGTTGGGTATGGGATTTCAAATACTGCAAGTATCACTAGCAGTGGGAGAATCACATCAAGTTTTACAGGGGAAAGACGCTGCTCGTACCAGAGAGAAGAGAGGCAGGGCAACTGGCAGTATCATAGATAAGGAAGGGAAGGGAGAAGAAGCAAGTAGCAGGGAAGATCTGCAAGAGTAGAAGGTAAATATAGGTGAATAGATTGTATGAGGAGGGGGATCAGGTCCTAAGTTTAATCATGGCTTGATGCAGAAAAGTTGGACTGGAAACTTAAAAGAATGTTGTAATGGGCAAAAATGTGAATTGTTAAAAGGCTAGAGAAACCGAAGAACTTTGCTAAATAAAATCTTCCTGATTAATTGATTTTTGTTTTAATTTATTTACAAAAAATCAGTTCCTTAAGATAACTCAATGAGAGAGGGGTAATGGAATAAAAATAGGGATTTGAATGGGAAAGGACTAAAAAACTTGGTGAGAGCTTAAAACCAAACAAAAAGATGCTAGAATCATGGACAACTGGGATAAGTCTTTAAAGCTTATATTTAGTGCTAAGGGTATTGCTCAGGACGGGTAAAAGGACTAGGGACGCAGGGTTTGGGTAAGTGGCTGGAAAAAGTTCATTATGAGTTGGGGATAGGAGCAATATGCAGTCTCAGTCACATTCTTCTTAGTTTCTGAGTCAATATTACACTAGCAATTAAAAGGAAAAAAAAAAAAACACTGAAAAAACTTTTTGACGTGTTGCGGGTAAATTCTTCTCCAGCTTTTACAGGGCCAGCTTTTGGTTAATGCCTGGAGCAAGGTCAGACTTCCCAAGGATCCGGGCCCTTATCCCCACTGCTTAGTGCTGCTGGCAAACTCCTTACTCTTGTCTCTGGTTGGATTGTATTGCTAACTACATTAGATGTAAATGGCAATTTTGTTTTGGATCGATCAACTTCTAATCTGTTTTTAGTAAATTTTATGTGATTAGAGAAATCTAATTTTATTTCTTATAAATCATCAAATGACAGAATGTTTTGATGAGGTTAGCCCACCAAAATCTGTTAAAATGTGGTATATTCACCTTTATGTTTCTACTTTATTTTTTACTGGAATACTTTGTTAAATAACGGAAATGAAATTTACTGTTTTTCAGCACATTGAGGTAATAGTTTAAATAACGTGTGAAAAACATCCTGAAGACCTAATGAGCAATGGCCCAGCCAATTTTCCAGCCCAACAAAGCCGCAGATGCACTGCCGGGTTAGGTTTCATCTGCGAAGGCTCCTCTTGTGCAGCAGAAGTAGGTCTTTGCTTTCCCCGGAGTACGGACAGAAATGGTGGGGACCTGGCTGTAGCGGCTGGGTGTTGCCTAGCAGCATTACTGCAGCAACACACGGGGAAGCTGGTGTTACAAAGGAAAGGATGCTCGCGCTTCTGAAAACCTGGTATCGATACCGTGGAGTAGAGCAGCAAAAAAATAACTTGCATGCGACTGGGTGGTGGGTCCAGAGTCATTGTTTGAGCTTCCACTCCTAATTTGAGAGGCGGGGTGAGAGGGTAGAAAACAGTACATCTGCTGTCAGACTCCCAACAAATTCATCTCAGTCAAATCAATTATATGATTTCTTAACAAGACTGTAATAAAAGCTTGCCATGGAGACACTGCTTGTGCTTTGCAAGTATACACTTCTAGGGTTAAGGTGGTAACAAGATCTTTTAATAAATGATCTTCTCCAAACTTGTTCCTTACAGAATCTGTACCACTTCCACTTCCTTTTATTCTAAAGTGGCAAAGTAAAGGAGAACCTTGTTCACAGCAAGCCATTACAGGTGTTACTGTGAAGGTTGTCGGACCCATTTCCTTCTGAAGAAGGCTTTGTTTGAGAGAGGAATCGCACGCTGAAATATAATGGTGTGAAGTGACAAAAATGGAGATAGTTATCTGTAAGAATTTGCACAGGATGGTATGAGGAAACACTGGCAGCAACAGGTCTGCCTGGGAATAAGTCTTTAGGAAAAGTGGAAATGAACTAAACTTCTTTTTTATTATTATTTGAATGGTTTTTGTGACAGAATTAATTTGAAGATGCTTTGTCCTCTTACTCTTCCTCCTCCTTCCAAGATGGAAGGAGGCTTCCAGAAAGCTGCGTAATTCCAGTTCTATTTGATTCTCTTAACGGTTTCATTAGAAAAAAAGATACACATGACTTGAGGTTGAGGCTCTGTTTTGGGCATTGCCACCCTTTTTCCCTCCATTGTCTATCTTTTCATTCTTTTGCATTTGAACTTGCTGCTTTTTTCAAAAAAGGGAAGTTACAGTAGCAGAACTGAAGACATCTGGGGGGAAACACAGCTCCTCATGCCAGGCTGCTTTTCAAGTCTTTTTATAAGAACTTCTACTTTTTTTTTTTTAATATCTTTCAGCTGCCTATACCACCTTTTTCTTACCCCGTGAGTATGTAATTCTAACTGGACCTTTATCACTAATAAATCAGTTACTGTCAGCTGCTTGAAAATACTCTAAAAGTGCTAAAGATTTCTTTAGACTGAATTTGACATGTTATTTCGCGAAATTAAAGTATGCATTGGAAGTTTAGTGTGTGAAATCTATTTTTGGAATTTTATTGTTTTACATCAATGTGCATCTACATGATGCTGTGTTAAATGGCAAGGTATGAGAATCTTCTCCTGGGAAAGACTTGACATTAGAAAACCATTCATGTTTACACTACCATGTGAAATGGCATGATGATATTTATGTAGAACTGTCTTGCAGTGTTTACATCTAACATGCACTTATTAAAAGATGGCCAACATTTTAAAGGTGACCCATTTTTTTCTCCATTATAAGACCCTGCTCTGCCTTGCTTACAGCTTTGCCAAACTTTAATGATTTGTATTGAGTCACCGAGTATGTGTGTGTGACTTAATTGTTTTGTAAAACTTCATCCAAGAATGCTCAGTTGCTTATGAGAATGTGACTAAGAAAAATGTTTTCCCATATGAAAATGCTGGTATTGTAGATTTCTTTTGTTGGGGCGAGGGGCTGTTTTTCTGTAAATATTCCATCTCTAGGGCAAACACAAGATTTTAGTAAGAGAGATTATGTTTCAGAAATGTGCCTGCTCTTATCTTGGAAGAAATTCATCCAATTTGGAGGTCTGAGGCTGGAACAATCTCAGTGAATTCTCAAGGACTGAGAATAAATGAGAGTAAAAGGACTGAGAGATGGATTTGATACAGCATCTATGAGAGTTGTGATGAACTGGCAATAGGAACTAGGAGTGAATAATGCTCCAACTGTTGGAGGTCTTTGCTTTCTGTTCAACCCATGGAATACAATCTGGGAAAGCAGGTTGGAGGGGGCATGCATGCAGACAAAGAAAAAATTGTCCCGCGGGTGAGGGAGCAATGCTGCTCTGGAGAAGTGAAGCTTCTCCCTGCCTTTGCCACAGGATTCCTCTGCTGAAAGGGAGATCACCGGGAGCAGAGTGGTCACCACGTGTGTGCTCCTTATTTACTGGGTGTCCTGCTTGATACCCACAAGGCCAAATTGCAGAGTTCCTAAGTTCTCTGTTAAACCAATTTGAGATCAAGCTATCTAAAATTAGGAGGTGCTTGCTTCAGATCCTTGTCTGTAAAAGTGGAGTGTTAGTACTCCCATACATCATTAGGGTGCTGCGGAAATAAATTTGTTTCTTGACATGAGATGAAAGTACAGAAAAGGAAACCTAAGTGTTTTAAGTTCAGAAGAATAAATAAAGGATGGGGTCAGACACTGCAAAGAAAACTAAATATTGAATAACTGCTGACTAATTGAGTAGCTTCAAACTGTGCACTGAATAAAGGAGGAGTACAAGGGGGAAGCTAGTATTTTAATGTTTATTTAACCAATGATTTTAGACAGATCTACAGGAAAGCTGAATTGAGTTTGGAGAAGTAATCTTCATTCTGACACCTCCTGATTTTTTGAGAGCATAATTTTGCAACCTTAATGTTGAAGAGCATTTTTGTGTGACTTGAATATACACAGACTTTTTAAATGTCATTATTGTTATTTGGCTAATTTATTTAAAGACGGTCCTTTCTTTGAGATAGACGCGTGGGGAGAACAGCACTTGCATCCAAGTTTGTTGAATTAGGTTCTGGGGGAATGCAGAAGAAGGATTGAGATGTGCAGCCACACTTTTCCTCCTTGAAGCACTTTACACAGTGTGCCAAGTTCTGCAGCAGCTTTTGTGCAGTGTATCCTGAAAGGATCTGTAGTGGGTTCCCCAAAAGCCAGGTGTATGGAACTGCTTTTTATGAGTGTTTATGAGCATTGTGCAGTGGAACACACCGGCTAATGCCCGTGTGAAAGGTGTCCAAGAGAAATTGGCTTGTTATGCTGAATCATGATTAAGCTGTGCAGAAATGAGGTGTACCAATCTCCCGTGACCCAGGGCTTGCGTGACTGATGATACCAATGGTAAATCACTCTGTTACAGACCTAAGTGTTTCAGGAAAATGTCTTCATAAAGAAGAAATCTGAAGTAGGAGTGTATGAGGAAGGGATCTTTTACTTGAGGAAAGAACAAAAAATAGAAGGGGAGTGCTAGTTCCAGAAAGTCTTGGTCTTCAGTGAAATTTGAATTTTCCATAGTGTGTATTACAGCATCTTGGACACCAACTGTTCATCACCAGACTCAGTTTTGCCATGTTTTTAGGTGTATACATTTTCTGTAGCCCACCTCAGAAAAACGAGATTGGCTTTCTGGAGGGTGTGCTTTGTGTTTGATTAGTGAAAGAGGCTGTTGTCTGTAGACTTGTGGCCTCACTTGCTAAGGAGTTTGTATGGCGGATGCAGGAGAAGATTGCAAGAAGAGAAGGAATTCATTGCATAGCGAAGGCAGGACTCTGGGGTCATTGGGAGCTTGGTGGTATGCAGCGATTGTTCTGCTGAAGACTCAAAAAGTTAAGCTTTTAAAATTGCTGTAGATGGCATGCTGGATGAATTGCTGACTCCCGGGGTACTGGGAGCAGCACTTTGCGAATACACTGAAGTTTCTGTTCATGGGCTATGCCACAAACAAGAAAAAGCATATGGCCAAAAAGATGTTGACCTAACCCAGACTGTTTGATGCTTTTTTATTCTTTTAAGTTAGAACTAAAGTTAGAGATGAAATGGTATTTTCCTGTTTCAGAAACAGGTGTAGATTTTGAAAATGTCGAAATCAAATGCATGGATTTTTGATGAACTTTTTTTAAAAAGCCTGAGTTCACAAAAACGTAAATTGTGACTGAGTTGTGTGTTGATGGCAAGAAGAGAAACCCTTTCTGGTTTTTGATACCTTCTTCACGTAGCACCGTGTGAGAATTTCGTGCATCCCAGCCCTGTAATCATCTTCAAGCAGTAGGAAGCGATCGTGAGTGAATGCAGTTCCCTGGAGCCTGGCATTCCAGAATCCCAGGGTATAAATTACAACGTCTAGCAATCCATAGGTTTGCCATTGCTGCATTTCCCCATGATTGTCTCACCAGCCCAATTAAATTATTTTCCCATCTTGCTCTTTCCAAAAGCTGTAAACAATTAGCGTTTATACAGGATAAAATAAATCAAAAGCAATTTACAGGCAAACTTTTTCGGCCTTTCTGTGGCATTTGGAAGAAGTGGAGGTCTCTCTGTGCTTGTCTGAGATAACAGGTCCAGCTGCAAAAACCAGTGTGGCTTGCATCTTCCTTTAGCCGTGATATAGTTAAATCTTCCAAATGAGCGTGAAAAATGCCTAGAAGTCTGATGCAGAGTGGTGCATCTCTGGTGGTTTTTTGGGCACAGTCAGAAGTAGAGGCAGAAGCCTGATCCACTTCTACGAAAGGTTTATCAGAGTGCGACTCCGGGAGGCCCACCACAAACACAATTCACTTGGCTGCTGCACTTTTCTCACTGACAAGCTGGAAGGGGTCAGACTCTTGGAAAGATGCCCGGTTAGAAGAGTAACAAGATGCTCCATGTGGAGCCAGCTTTGTGAACTCTACTCTTTACAAAGTAAGTTCTGTCCCAACAGGCAGGGGAAATAGTTCCCGGGAAAGGCATTTTAAATTCAACTGAAAGTGGTATTGATAAGGGATAGGGGTACATTTATTGGAGTATGTTTGGTGTCCCATTAGCAAACAATCTTTTGAGTAGGTTTTCTGCCAACTGTTTGCTGAAATGTTTCATTTCAAAGGACTAAAGAAACGCTTTCCCTAAATGTTGATATACTGAAATTCATAGGTGTTGGATTCATTGTGTTACTGAAGGAAAGGCTGGAAGCATTGCTTGAGAAGATAACTCACTGGCAGTCAAAGTAAGCCTTTTCTTTCTTCACCTGGCAGGTTCCAATCCATCAAAATCTTAAAGAGCTGCTCACCATCCGGACGGAGCTTCAGAAGAAGGTCGAAGATTTGCAGCGGGAAGCTGCCACACGATCCATTTCTTCCTCCTCTGATAGAGGTTCATCTCCTTCCCATTCAGCCACGCCGGTGCACACCTCTGTGTGATGTGTAACAAAAGCCATGTGAAAAAATTTGTGTCAGGTAATACAGAGAGGAGGGTGAAATGCTTCTCCCATCACAAAAGGATTGTGAGTGACTTGTAATTGCTATGATCTACATGCCTTACTGTGTGTCTGATATTATCATGATGAGGCCAAAAAGAGCTTCAATAGATGTGATATATTTTCTTGTTGGCAGTTCCCACATGTGTTTTGACATCTCTAGCTAAATCACCAATTGTGAAATTAAACTCTGTTTTGAGCAACTAACAATTTAACCATTCTAGAAAGGAATCCATCTGCCAAGCAGACAGAAAAATGCCTCTCACACTGCCTAGGGTACCATGCCTAGTTGAGAGAATCAGATTAAATGCCACATGATGCTTACACAGAACGTTTTTCTGGATGGGAGCTCCTCATTTCACTCAGTAATTTTTTTTTTTTTTGCTAGAGCAATTTATTTTTTTTAGGTAATTAATGCACTTGGAAATTGATTTTAAAATAAATGTTTTCCAGTGTAGTCAGTTTTACATTTCAACTAAATATGCCATTAAAAGTGGATGAAGTTAAGCTGGATTTATCAAGTACACCACACTGACTTGTATGATGTAATATATTTGGTGAAGAGTGTATTTTAGGTTTTTTAATGCCTTTTGTACAAGTTGAAATAAAGTCTTTTGACTGTTTAGCTTAGTGTTCAGTTTGAGCCTCCTGAGCGAGGGATAAACTTATTCATGTCAAAGTCTTGTACAAAGTAAAGGTTTTTTTCTAGCAAATGGTAATATTTGGGGTTGGAATGACACCCAGCTGTGTAAATTGTATAGTCTGTATAGCTCCACATTTTGTTAAGTGTGTTTTGTTTTAAAGTGTACACACAAAATGCAAAGCTGTGTCCATTTATACACATGTGTATGTGATGTTAAACATATGCATACTCCCGAGGTTTTAAGCTGTAAGTTCAGAAAATGGATCCTGCCTGTCCAAACTCTTTTGAAGACCTTAACTTGTAATGACTTTGTTTGACAAAGTTTTTAAATAATATGATCTTAATTGGTTTTCTTGAAATAAAGCCTCTTGGCTTTTTGTTTTTTAAATTGCTGCTAGCATTTTTTTCTATAAAGTGAATAATTTAACTGTTTTCATATATACATTCCCAACTTTCTTTCATCTCCCCTCCCAAAATATTAATATCGGAGAGATTTGATTACTATAACATCCAACCTTTTAAAAAATTGTTCAGTGGCTTTCTTGGAAGGCCCAGAAACGGTGCGTGCTGAAATTTTCCCTGGATTGTTTTCCTTGCTGTGTTTCGTGAGAATCTGGTTCTTCTCCTTAGGGCACTTAAATACTACAGCTCTGCTTTTTGACTCGTGCTTGTATTGCTCCAAGTTCTGCTGGTGGGATTTAAGCCCCGTTCCTAAGAGCCAATTGATTCTATATGCCGATTGTGGTTTTTACTGTCTGTGAGTATTCATTTATTACTGCGCATTTGTTCTTAGTACGCGATGGCGCTTTCCTGTTTCTCTGTATTCATATATGTAGTGTATAGTTAATGAGTAAGGTGAGCCGCTGAGCACTTTTGCAACTTCAACTGGAAAGGCTAATGTGCTGTAGCCAGTCTTACAAGTTTACTGTGCAGTGCAGGGTATTTCAACATGTCCTTTTTATTATAGTGAATGCTTTTTTATAATAGATACTCACCTACAAGAACAAAGTTTAGGAAGGCTCGCAATGTTCCATCTCTTAATCAACCTCAGGCTTTTTATAAATAGATGAAAGATGTTTTCCTGTAAAAATGGTTCTGCTGAACAGTATGCCAGCAGTGAATTTTACATTGCCAAAATATGTTGAGCTGGTATTGAACTAAACTCTTCCATACTTTGGATTTCCTTGACATTTTAACTGTATATTAAAGTAAAGCACATTATCTCTAAAAGCAGTGCTAAAGAAAATCTTTTGAAGTTTTCCTCTTTATTGCTGCTAATAATCGCAACATTTTCTCTGTAATTATTGTAAAAGTGATGACTGGATTAGCTTGGGCATTCTGAGATTTTTAAAGCTTAGATTCCTAGAGCTGAAATCTGAGAATTTGGTTTTGCATAGAAGAATACCAGTTATTTCAACTGACTGGCTGTTTATCCACAAGTTTCAACATAGCTCAGTGAGTCTTCTCTGATCTGAAGGGAGAGCACTGGGGGAGGGGTCCTGCTACAATACGTGCAAGCACAATGGATGTTTTTGTATGTACTTTTCAAAGGTGTTATATAGCTCATATATGGTAGTTAAAGCATAGTTTTATATTGAAGAGACGACTGTCTTTGCGCTCAGTCTGATTCCCGATAATCAGATTTTTTCCTATTGATTTAACAACTAATCCTGTCATTATTTTTTATTTTTTAATAAGGCAATATTGAACTGGTTGAGGAAAGACCAGAACCCTGTTCCCTGTCTGATGCACCTTAGACAGAACTATTATCTTCTGATTCAAAAGCTGGGATCTTCTTTTGCTTTGGTTTTTGGTTTTGCCTCTGTTGAGTATAAAGAGAATGTGCAAAGACAGCAAGCAGTTAAATTTGACCTGTAGGATTTTCCTATTGTCCCAGAATGGGCTGAAGCCTTGGTAACCAACTGAAACATTTTCTGATTCTAAAGTAAGTTAAGTGAATCATCAGCATCAAACACTTTGCCATTTTAGTGAATTACACTTTTTCCTCTTTTGTAGGTGAAAGTAATCTTTTTGTTGTTTCATTAAAATGGAAGAAGGCTTTTAAAGCTGGTAAACACTCCTATCTGCCTGGTTTTTTTCCTCTGCATAGGCAACCTTCCTCTCAAGGATTTAAAACTTTAAACAAGAAGTGTTTGATTTTTCTCCTATTTTCCGAGAAAAGCTGTACTAATTCATATGCTGTACGTAGTAACATCAAAAATGGCTGGTTTTCTAAAAGCTGGAAATAAGGGATCAACAACTCCCATTCATTGAGCCCCACAGCAGAGGACAAAGTAAAATGGGCAATTTAGAGTATTCCCCACATGAAGCATTTATGTTAAAAAGCAAAAAGGAATGTCCATTTGCTGAGAAATCACAGCTGCTGAACTAAGTGGGTATCATAGTGGCGATCTTTTTACTGCCAGTCTTTGTGCAGTTGGGAAGAATTTTATTTCTACAAGAAGTATGAGTCAGAATTAGCTACTTTGAAATATAAACCACCTTTTTTGACTGTGAGACTAAGCACTGCATCATTATACAAAGGTCAAAAGCTTAGTTTGCACTGCCTGGGAGATTCATCTACTGGATGTGAAATTCCAAAGAAAACTGCAGGAAACCTAGGGCAGCGAAAAGGACCAAAAACCAGCCGTGCTGAGTGCAGCCAGGGACACGGGGCACCACCTAGAGTTTAGTTACTGGGTGAGCCGAGGAGAGCGTGTGCGTGTGTGTGCGCAAATACTTCATTTTTACCATTAAATTAAAGTTTTCATAATGATACTTGTTTTCTCACAAAGTCCAATTTGTTTTGTTTTTTTAAGTAAAGTCTTTAGTGTAGTTATAAAAGAGGTTATGTACAAGACAGATATAGCCCACCATTTGCAGTTTACTTCCAACATGAAAAAACCCACAAAACCCCAAGTCTTATTAGTCAACTTGTTTTATTTGGTGTTTTCCAATGGTAGTCAAATTCTGATTTTTACCCCCATGATCCTTACATGCACATTAGCAAAATGAATCTTACTTTTCCTAGCATAACGTTCAACCTTCATTTGGTATAGATCGCTTCTGCATCAGCAAACAATATGCCTTGCTTTTAAGTACAGACTTCACTCAAAAGAAAGGATTCTTTAATTTCACAACACCATTATTTCTGAACTTCATTTGTTCCTGAACCTCCTTTGTTGCAGAAGCAAATTTTTAAAGCCTTAGCCTATCGACTCATCTTACTTTTTCAGAATTTGAAATGGTATTATGGACTAATTCCGTTTTTATCACAGCAAATGAGTAGTTAAGAATGACAATATAGCACTTGTAAGGGTTCCTTGGTGGGGTTGCATGAAAATGACTGAACTTATAGGGCCAAAATATCTGAAATTCATGTCAGAGTATTCTCAACTGAAGAATCTAAAACGAAGAAACTACTACAGTATTGCCAAATCTGTCATGAAGAAAATACTACAGTATTGCCAAATCTCACATGAAGAAACTACTACAGTATTGCCAAAGGAAAATGCAAGTAATTGATAGAATAAACAACAGGAAAAGAGCTAGTTAAATTCTTTCAGTTCTCCGTTTTCTCTGTAATTGAGAAACCTTTTATGAATCACTTTATTAAAAATAGTTTTAGTTAAACTGAAGAAGTGAGGCATGGTAAAAAAAAAGGCCTCACAGCACAGGTAGTACATAAACTCTCAGCTGTACATATAGTTTTTGGACTGATGAAGAAAAAAAAATCCCAGTTTTACAGTGTTTTATGGCCTTTTTTGTAAAGGATTAGGAAGTTCATACCGTGTATACAGAACCTAAGCGCAGGATTTTTAAAAATTCCATATCCAGTTTTAAAGAGAATAGATACTAATTACATGAAAGTAGTTAAAGAAGTCAGTGCTGGATCAGTTGTTTCAGAACTTGGATCACTACGAGGAAAATACACAGGAATCCTCTCAGTTGCTATAATGCCTAAAATATAGATGATGTATAAACTCCCTATTTCTCAGAGACTGGTCTGAGAGTTCAGATGGAGAAGGAGACAGACTGCAATAAAAAAGCAATTTGAGCCTTTACAGACATTTAGCACATGAAGACTTTGACTTTTGTCCAGTTTTGAAGAGGAAACCAAGTTTAATTTCTTTACTCCAGTATTTGTCAATATTTTCATATTTGAAATCCTAGAGAAAGCGATTTTGAATTCTGTTACTGTAAATTTTTGAAAAAGCGTTCCCTTTCACTCTGCATTTATGGTTTTCCACATACCGAGATATTACGCTAAAGCGCAAGTATTCACCAAAGTCATAGAAAAGGCCTTGGGGAAAGGACCAACTTCTGAGTTCTAAAAACTGGGTGGTTTTTTTCAGTGAAATGGCTTTTTAAAATTTTTTTTTAAACCGCAGTATTTGTGATTAGTCACGTGTTTCTCATATGTTCTAGTGTAAGCGTTTCCCAAAGGAGGGATAGGCGCTATATTCTTTAAGCAATGCTGGACACGCCATTGCACTGTCCGCTAGACAAACGGGGAGGGCACGGTAACAGAAATGCAATAAAACTGATGATCTGCATCGACAGAACACATGGTCATCGCCGAAGGAGAAACGGAATTACAGTCCCTTGATCTAAGCTAGGAAAACGGCTCCTGGTTATCAATGCTGTGTTGTAACACTTCATCTACGGTAACTTTCTAAAAACATTTTTCATGCCACAGCTTTCAAATGTGTTTGGCTAAGAAAGAAAAACAGGTGACGGTGTCTGGGAATGGAGATACACACACTCAGCTGCGTGGCTTCGTCAGCATCTGCACGTGATGCTCCCAGCGCAGCAGACCACGCTTCCTCCACGAAAAGCCTTCTCTGGGAGTAAGCAAACACAGAGCGCGTCCCATCTCTATTTCCTCTGCTTCCGCTCTCTGAGCAGCCAATAATTAAATATTTTTGTTTTCTAATCCAAACACATTCATGAAACAAAGCAGCAGCAGTTCGTAGCAGTATTGTAGCCTAAGTGTTCTAAACACACGTGACGCACCATATATCCCTAGAACTCGTCTCCCTTATAAAACACTGTAGCTGTTCTGCTAGAGCTAGTGTTAAGGCTTTAAAATGCAAGTGTTAAAAAGAGCATAGAGAATTGTGCAGCTATTGCAAAATACTTAACCATTTTACTAGGCAATTTCTTTTCAAATGGAGCTGTTAGGCAGCAATGCTCCTAGGCTGATTCACCTCCTGGCAAGGCCTTCGGTAAGTCGTGTCTACCTGAAAGCTGTGAATTTGTACAGCAAACTTAAAAGTCTTTTTTTTTATACACAGTCACAAAATATGGGATTTGCAAAACAGTACAAAATGCACACATTTCAGGCTTATATATAAATAGTGAGTACCTTTTACACCACATAAAGTGAATTTTCCTTCACTTGAGAGCATGCTTTTTAAGCAATCATTGATTTGGATACATGTATCAGAAAGTGGTAGCATCCACATTTTAGCAGCAATAAAAAAGGGTTGGGGAGGGATTAGAAACATAAACCCAAATTCTTGCAACATAGTGAAGGTCAGGTCTTGACACTGGTACCACACTGAAGAGGGCTGCACGAGCCCCGGGGTGGGATCGGGGTGCTGTCCTGTGGCAGCCCAGTGTCCTGCTGAGCACTGCTCGCAGCCCGACGCTTCCCAGAAAGCTGCAGGAACCCCACGCGGGACGGTGATGGAGGACCCATCCTCTCAGGAGATTCTGCCTTTTTTAAAGGTTAGTCGGTGACACAAAGGATGAAGCTTTATATCCTTTTTCTGCCTCGGGTGCCAGGGGTTGCTCTTGATAGTTGCGGTAATGCCTGGAGGAGAAGCGGGGGGGACTGCATCTTGCTAAGCTTGGCGTCTCTTGTGGCAGTGAGTGTTACAGGTCTTAACGGATACCTACTTCGTTTATTTTCTTTTGGGTTAAATGTGTAATTTGTTTTAGTGTGAATGAGATCTGAACCTGTCCTTGGAAGGTTTTCATTTCGGTGACAATGTAGGTATCTCATGTCACACAGACAAACTATCGCTTGGCAGCTTCAGCTCCATTCTGATCTCTAGCACAGCCAAGCGTTCAAATGGTATTTGCTAAAAGTGAACACTGCGCACGCTGCTATTACCTGTATTTATGAAAATCGGGCCCTTTTATGTGGTTAGAAGCCCAGCGCTACATGGTGGTGAGGCATCCTCAATTGCTGGCTTCGGAGCAGGGAGTCACCTGCCTCAGCCCGAGGCCCCACCTGAGGACCGACCCGTAGGCACTTTATTTTTAGGTGTAGCTACGCTAAGGATCGCAATCTACCCTCAGGAAACGTGCGGTTTTCATCACCGCCGTTGGAAGCGACATGCCCACAGCTGATGGCAGAGTTGTCTGGAGGTGCTTTACAAAGGGCTTCGAATGGTTTGCTTTGGGTTGCTATTTACAGGCACTTCGCTGTCCTCACGCCTCTGAGCTCCTCTGCTCCTTGAAAAAGACCTTGTCCCTTAACCGAAAATTGACCCCTGCTGAAGCACCTTCTGTTGGTTTGCATACAACTGGACATCAAACCTACAATATTACTTCCATGTAAACATATACCTCTTTGCAAAAAATAAACACATACTACCACTCTAACCCTAAAGCCTAGAGCAATAAGAAGCCAGTTCAAGCGTAAGTACACATTAAATAGCTTTGGAGTCAAATTAAATAAAAAGCTAAATTACAAGCATGTAAGATCTCCGTTTGCTGCTGACCAATTCTTTTCTAGCCACGGGTCATGCTTTACATCTTCGCACTGTCTTGTTTTGGTGGTTCTGCTGACTGTGTTTCCAGTACTGAATATTTAACTAGGGAGAAAGAAAAAAAAATCATGAGTACAATAGCACAGGATGGAACCAGAGCGCAAGCAATGGGTGCCCAGTACTGGTTGGTTGTATCTGACATTGGAAAAGCCTTTGCAGCAGCCTTGATTATCTGTCATTGAAAGAAGGATCATGCTTTTCTTGTACAAGACACTTGATGGCTGAAAACGTGAAAGCTAAATATTAACTGCCACCGTTTGCAGCGTTAGCTCCTTGGTCTCTTGCCGTGGCTTTCCTTTGTGTGCAATAAAGGGGGAAAACACCGTGGTGGGTGTTTCACAAAAAGCTGCAGCATCACCTACGTGGTGTCTTCATCAAAGAGGCAGCTCAGTACAGCACGAGGGACTTCAAGGAGGTAAAGCTGCTTTTGTGGCCAGACGCAGGCAGGGTAAGCAATGCAAGCTTCTCACCTTGGGGTTCCTCGCTTACGACAGCTTCCATGTTTTCTCCTTTCACATATTCCGCGTTAAGTCCCTCTGAGAAATAACAATAAAGACAGTGAGATGGGAGGGTGGAAACTAAAAATTATTTGCTTTGATGCCTTAAAAACTGGTAATGGGCCTGTAAAAGCTAAGATGCCTTTTTGCAACCTCCTCTGCATTAACAGCAGTATAGAAACATCAGTAAACCATAAACAGTGCTAAGAAAGCGTTGCTGGATTTTAAAGTGACCAAAGAGGCTTGCCTAGAAGACACAGCTTCTAGCAAGCAGCCCTGTTTTCTGAGCCTCTTGCTTCATCTTTATCACGCGAGGCAGCAAGGCTAATTACTGTGCTAAGGCGCTCAGCTAGAAGTGCGTGGAGGAGGTACGTCTTCCGGACAGGGCTGCGTCTAAGCGTAGATAGAGGGTGTCCTTCTCATTAAAAGCTAAGTTATGCAGAGCTGCCAGAAGCAGTTTAGAGCCGGGCTGTGGTGATGAAGCAGGATCCCAGTGGGGCGTCAAATCCTGAAGAGGTCCCTTATTTAAATGCAAAGAAGTTTGCAACAAGTGCAGCCCAGGCCAAGGGGCAAGGCTGGGCGCTGCCGGGCAGGCGGGTGGCTGCAAGGTGCAGCAAGGGGAAGGGGTGGCACCGCTCGCCGTGGTCCAGCTCAGAGCTGCAGAAGATTAAGACTGTCTGGGGTGTGCCATGGACCTCAGTTGTCCTCCACAGCTGCTCTAAAGGACCTCTTTGGAGAGAGGCAGAGATGGGGGTGCTGTGCTAACCACCGTGTCCCGTTAGGGAGGGACCAGGGAAGGGGAGCGGGCCGTGCTGGTTTGCAAAGGGAGGCTGAGGCAATCCCCGCTGCGGCCATGCAACATGCACTTTTTAGGCATCTAACCTTTATATGCATCTAAACGCAGCGCAAAGTGTGGCAGAGACACCCTATGCCTCACCACCAGGTTTTGGTGGAGCTCATCCGTACCTCACGGGGAAGGGGGGAGGCAGGGAACGGTGCCAGGGCCGAGGCAAAGCAGCGCGATGGGAACCCTCATGCAGCAATGGGGCAGCCGCAGCCTCCAAGGTATGCGGGAGAAGAAAAGGTTCTGCAACTGGCTAAAAAGCCCCATAAAACCCCACGCCAGCAGAGACACCGCGGTCTGTGGCCGGCCAAGCCGTGGAGGCAGGAGAGGAGGTGCCGGGGCAGCACTGACAGCCCCCGGCCTGCCCGGGCGGCCCAGGGCAGAGGGACCCCGAGAGGCTGAGCCACAGCCAGGGCAGGGCTAGCGAGGGGAGACGCGGGGTAAGAAAACAAAGTGGGATGAAGAATATTAGGCAGCGTTGTACGCATCCTTTAAAGGAATCGGCAAATGCTCGTCGGAAGAGGCTCAGAACTGAGAAATGGAGCCGCAGTCTCGCCACGGCTGGGCAAGGAGAAAAGCCGAGCCTGTTCCTCCGTGCTTCACACGAGCGGTCATTACACGCCACCGCTGCCTCCCCCAAGATATGTGTTTTGCTGGGATAACACCAAACGCAATTTATGTTTTTCAATAAAAAGCCACTTTTGCAGTGGCTGACGGCTCTTAGATTTCTGTCATGCATTGCAATGCATTGAAGGCCTGACATTAGCCCAGCATGCCATGTCTGATGGCTTAAATTAATCCTCCTTTATAATTAACTTTAATTTCCTGCCGCCTTTCTGGGGCTTTGTGTCTCTCAGCTTCCCCCTCATCAAAGCCTTTACTCTTGTTTTTTTAAAATTATTTATTCTTGCCAAAATATCATTTAAGTGGGGGGAACATGCAAGGGTGTTTCATTCCATCACATTCACTTGACTTTTCCTGCTGATCTAATTTACCAAAACGCTCCAGTTTATTTCAGGCACAACTGGGAAAATAGCACGATTCCAGCAGAAATTTCCAACGCTGAACACCCTTCCCCCAGAGCAAAGGGGACTCGCAGGAGATTTCATTTGATTCATTTAAAAAGAGCTTTTTCCAGCTGTTTGCAACCACCCCTGCCCACCACAGCCAGGCCAGTGCCATGGGATGAGGCTGTCGGGACACCTCCTGCAATGCTCACACCGAGCAACTTCATGGGGCAGCTCGTGCAAAAGGCGCTTTCTGGGAATAGGAAGCTTTGCTGCTTAATTTGCACTTAATTGCAGTGATTGCTGCACACCTGTGGGAGGGTGGGGTGGGATGGGATGGGGTGGGGCGGGGTGGGGCGGGGCGGGGTGGGGTGGGCTGGGCTGTATCACCCACGGCTGTAGCTGCTTATGGCCCCCAGCCATGGTGGCCGATGCTCAGTATGCTTCCCTTGCTGCTGCCTGGTGAGTTTTTACCTCTTGCTGAGATTTTGGGTTTTTTTTGGTTTGTTTGTTTTGGGGTGTGGTGGTTTTTTCCATATTTACCCTGTTTGGTGTCTGTGTTTTGATCTTTGGCTGTGACTGTCAGCGGGTGCGTGCGAGGGGCTGCGCGCACCCTCCGGCACGGCAGCAGCTCCTGGGGCTGTTGTTGCTGGGGGGTTCCTGCCTGTGCAATGCCTGGGGGGGCCGGGGGGCTCAATAACCCCTGGGGGGGGGCTGGAGGCCTGACACCCCCTCCTGTCTCCAGGCTGGAAAATGGCAGCAGGGTTCAGGGAGCAAAGAGGGGGGGGTGCTCGCTCTGTGCCCCTGCGGCGGCGGAGGGGGGACTTACGCTGGATGCTGAAGCAGAACTTCTTCTGCTGGTAGGAGATGTAGCTGGAGACGGCCCCGATGAGTGCCATGGCCAGGGCGCTGGCGATGCCGGCGATCGTCCCCGTCTCCGCCACTGTGCCTGTGGGGCGCAGAGAGAGCGGGGTGCTGTGCGGCGGGGGGCACACGCACCGCCCGTCCCACCCCACTGCCCGCCCTGCGGCCCCGGTGGTACCCACCTCCGCTGTAGTCGCTGTCAGTGCTGCCCCCGGCACCTGCAAGAGACATGAGCCCGTCAGCGGCCCCGCGCCCCTCTGCTCGCCCCGCTGCCGTGCCAGGCAGCCCGGGAGGGAGCAGGCACGCAGGGGAGGGGTGGCAGCGCAGCCCCAGGGGCACCCCTGAGCTGGGGGCGAGCCTGTGCCACCGTGGGCACGGTGTCTCTGCGGCCCCGCACCTCCGCCCGGCTGCCCGGGGCGGCTCGGCGGTGCTTCTCAGAGGGGTCCGAGGCTGCTCCTCTCTCCCGCCGCGCGCTTGGGGGAGCTTTGGGGACAGCCTGTGCGGGGACACCTCTGCCCGCACAACACTCGACCTCACCTCCGCCCTGCCCCGCTCTCGGCGTGAAGAGAGGATAAATGAAACGTTGTCAGACAGTCACACCGTTACTTGAGCCGTCACAGGGAGGTGACCGGCTAAGCTCCATAATGTCAGGGAACCTTCACTTGGCTTGAAGTCTATTTTAACATCATCTTCCCTGGAGAAACAGGGCTGGGAGGAGAAGCCGCTCCTGCTGGAAGCGCAGTCCTTACCGAGTCACTTGCATCCTGAATTTATGGAAGCAGGTCAGCATTGTATTAATGCCTCCGATGTGGTTTGTCCTTGGCACAGGGATTCATTAAATGTTGATTGGGCTCGTGGTCTTCATCTCTTTACTCGACTGCTTTTAATATTTAATGCTGTGGATCCTCGCAAACGTGCAGGCTGATCCAATTGTTGCTGGTTTTCCTCCTTGTTTCAACCATCGCTGGTCGCACGGTGGAAGGCAAACGAAGGCTTGTGCCCTCTGATGCCCAGGGGCGGGCGTCTGCTTTTGAAGTGGTAGGGGAGATGGGGGTCCCATCTGCCCTGGTGGCAGCTGGAGCTGCAGAGCCTCCACAGGACCAAAAACAAGCAGCTCCAACCGCTGGCACAAGGTGTGACTGTGGAAGCCAAAAACTATGTGTTCCCCTGAGACACCCCCTTTCCCTGCGCGCATGCCCCCCTCGAGAAGGCGAGCGCCGCTCCGCACGGCGCAGGCTCTCGGAGGTTGGCTGATAGAGCAGTTACTGCCTGAGACGCGACTGCTAAAGCAAACGAACGTACGTAGGTCACCGCTTACCTTTCTTCTTGTCTGGGCTGTAGCCGCCATCCACGATGCCGGCCAGGTCATCATCTGAAAACGCTTTAAAAATAACAAGAACAAATGGTGGTTGGCACCCGAAGGCAGATGCGGCCCCACCGGGAGGTAGCGGCCACGGGCTTCCCCACGGAGAGCTGTCAGGGCTTCGCGTGCGCCCCGTGCAGCGGGGAGCTCACCCCCTCAACCTGCAAAAGCCAAATTTGCCCAGCAAAACACCAAAGCCGCCTTCCTGGGAGGGCAAATGCAGCCAGCGCTGCCTAGAAAACAACTTAAGGGGAAAGAAAAATAGTGCGTGGCTTGCTTGGGATGAGAGGGATCCCCAAAACCGAGTGCCCTTGGATGGGCAGGGCCTGGAAACGGGAATTCTGGGGGGCGGGGGGTCACCTGCGAGCATCACGCACCCAGCGTGGGACTGGCCGCCTGCAAACCCCCGCTCCCGGGGAAATGTTCCTTTGCCGGGCAGACGGAGGCTGCTCTATTCGTTTGAGTATTTTCTCTGAAACCCTCTGTCTATTTTGAAGAGCCGTGTGGGGCTTTCTGTGCAGCAGGGCCCAGAGCAGGGGTCTGCACGCCCATTTAAACCAGCGGCTCCCAGTCAGCCGGCTACTCCTCCCCAGCAAGGACACGGACCGGTTAATAAGCAGTTCTGCTTCTCTCCCAATTACCAAACGTTAACAAAACGTTTAACCCCAAATTATTTTAAGCTCATAAAAGAGGTAATAATTGACTTTAAGTCTAGCTTGAAAGAAATACCCTTGAATCAAAGTTTACATGTATTTTTTTTTTTTTTAACCAAAATGACTGATGTATTTATGAATTCACGAAACGTTTTGGCTGCTCAGCCTCAGCTGGCGGAGGAGGAGGGAGGAAGAAGCGGTCTGTGTGTGCAGTGGCCGTGCTGCCGGGGGCCGGCGTGCCCCTGCCCTGCCTCTGGCCCAGGGTCCTGCAGGCGGGGAGCTGACTTTCCTCCTTCCCGGCGGGACAGAGCAGCTCCCGTGGAAGAACTGAGCACCGGCACAGCTCGGTACAGGTGAAAAAGTTATCTCGGACACAGTTGTAGTGGGAAGGTTTAATTCGTGCAGGATAGGCGCAGAGAAACACGGTCTGGGAATCAGCAGCTGAACGAGTGGAGCTGTTGAACCCCTTGGCTCCGGTCCTGGGAGCCTCGGGGCGCAGCAAGGCACGTGGTGGGAGAAGAGACCCAACGCCGGGCCAGCAAAAGGCTCCTTCTCTGACGCTGTGCCTTGGGAAGGGTTACCTTTGCCTTAACGGCCTGGAAGAGAGTGCCTTATTCACCAGCTCACCACAAAAAGCAGATTTATGGGCTTAGTAATGAGTGTAAAAAGAAAAAAAACCCTGACTATGCCAGAACTGGGAGAGGTCCCAGGCCGTCCAGGGCGCAGCAATGCTGGGGGAATGCGTGTGCTGGTTTGTGACCGGTGCCACGTTCCAGCAGTTCAACGCCTCAACCTTTCCTGCAGGATTCTAAAACCTCAACAAGCCCAGAATATCAAAGTGCAGACAAGTCACCTAGTTAATACAATCTAATAAAATATCTGACTATTAATTACACGTGCGAGCAGGGTATACGGCCATCTCGACATCAATAAACTAGCCGTGCAAAATCTGTTTTCTAGCTCAAGCGCTCAAGGGAACAATCCTCGTAGACAAATGATTCATTCACCAGAGTATTTTAGAGATGGAAAAAACGTCTCCCAGCCCATAGCGTATGTTATGCCAGGACTTAAGCCTGCTCTAGATTTATGTCTTGGCAATGACCACGAACCCCAACAGCACATGCCCTGGGTTAAATAGCTGTCAGGTACAAGGACGAGGGGAACTTAACACAATCACCGCAATTTAATGGGTCAGAAGAGACCCTGGGAAAGAAACCTGCAGACAGGCAACAGGTCCTTAGGCAGAGCCCCCCTCTGCCAGCGACTGCCGAGGCGGGGGCTCCTTCCCTCCCCACGGCCCCGGAGGAAGGGGCTGCGCTGCCTGCGGAAGCGTCCCCCGCTCCGGGCGGGCAGGGCAGGGGCAGCGGGGTGCTGGCTGCGGGCGGGAGCCTCGGGCACGGCAGCGCCTTTGGTCCTCCTTACCCCGTCACTCAGCGGGGACGAGAGCTGGCAGCGAGAGCCTGTGCCGGGGAGGATCTCCGGCAGGTCCCGGGGACGGCGCAGCTGGTGGCAAGTAGGAGGGAGAGGGGAAGTCAACGTACCTTCACCCGGCCTTACGTCTGGCCTCCCACCATCTTTCCCATCGTTCTTATCATCAAGGGCATCAGCCAAGTCAAAATCCATAGGATTCTTTGCTAGAAAACAACACAGGGGTTGGTTAGCAGTGCTGGCCGCAGGCTGGGGAACTCTGCGATTAATTACTCGAGGAATGCTCAGCTTTGCCAGGGGAAAGTGCTGGAGGAAGACATGAAGCCCCCGACACAAGCACCTCCTGGTTTCGCTATGCAGCGTCATGGCAGATCTTCCGAACCCATCCCGTTCCCTGCCCCCGCGCCGCTGTGGTGAGAAACGTCGTGTTCTTCCCGCAGAAACAGGCTCGCGTGCCGGGCAATCGGATAAATCAAGCTGGGTAGAAAAGGTCAGAGCCAAACAGGGGCTCCCGCGGGCCCAGCAGCGGCAGTGCCGGGGGATGCCGGGGAGGGGAAGGAGGCGGCTGCGCCGCGCTGGCGTGCCGGCTGGAGCGGCTGCGACTTGATTGCTCGCTGTTATTTTCCTCCGCGAACCTCCCAGCCGGTCCCCTGAGCAGCCCGGCTCTGCCAGAGCAGCTATGGCCTTCGCTGAACGGCGGCACGGAGCCAACCTCAGCTGCTCAGCCCTCTCGCCAGCTCGCACCTTAGTTTATTCCGATCCAAAATTGTTTGTTTTGTTTTGTTTTGTTTTTAAAGCCTGGGAGTGCCTTTTGCCAAAACTCTGCCTGAGCAGGCAGCAAAGCGCCCGGCTGACAGGGTGCCCTGAGCCTGTGGGACGGGTGTGCCGGCGGAGCCCGGCACGCCTGGGCCCTGCTGTGCTGTGCCGGGGGGGGACAGCAAGCCCACAGCCTTAAAACAAGCAGAGGAATGCAAAACGGTCCAGGAGCCGCCGAGACCCCCAGGGAAGTGCAGGGTAATGCCGAGATACCCTCTCTGCCGTGTGGTGGGTTTTTTTGTTTGTTTTTTTTTCCCCCTAGGTGCTTCATGTGAACAAACAGACTAAGGGCTGGAAATACCGGGGCGAGGGGCAGTGCCGCCGTCACCGCACATCCCGAAGCCTCTGCCTGCGCTGGCAGCGGAGCCGGGGTGAAGCCGCGGGGGCTGGGGAGCTCACGCTCACCTGGGTTATGCTTGGGGGGGGCCCTCGTAGTTTTTGGCTGCTTGGTCGTGGTGGTGCGGATGACATCCCAAAAGCTGTTGTCTGAAGGGAGGGGAAAAAAAAAAAGAGACCAAAATGACGTTACCCTCTGAAACGTGCATTCAGACGAGCGCCGGGAGGGGAACCCCCTTTCCGCAGGGAGACGGGGGCTGCGCTGGGACGGTTCAGTGCTCTGGCTTCTCCACAGCTTCAGCTGCCCCTGACACCAGGGGCACCCCCTGCCTGTCGGTGCCCAGAAGATGCTCGAGCTCTCAGTGTGGGTGGCGGGTGACTTCACGGGGATCCCCTGCACCAGGGCATGTGTCAGCAGGGCTTGAATTTGAGAAGGGGACAAGCAGGGCTGCCGGGAAAATCCCCCCCAAACACGCTGCCGGTGGGACGCACGTCACCGCCCGCTCACGGGCGCTCTGCCACGGCAAGGGCAGCCCCACGCCACCCCTGCCAGCTACCCACGGCACGTCGGAGCAGGACCAGGCGCTGCCGAAACGATACATAAGGATGTGTTACTTCATCAATGAAATCTCCCACCCAACAATAGCTAACGGCTCCGTCCCGGTCAAAAACATTTTATAAATGCTGCTCGGCAAAGCCCGTGATACGGCTCGGGCAGGGGTGCGTGGGCAGCGAGGGAGGGAGGACAGCGAAATGCTGGTGCCGACCTTCCTGGCACGTTAGCGAGAGCCTGGAGCATCTCATCTGCCAGCTCCGCTATGACAGCGGAGCAGGAGGAGGTGGTCACCAAAACTTGCCGGACCTCATCTGTCAACACCCGATCCCAGCCTCCCTGCTGCCGGGATGGCTCCCGGTCACCTCGGGGAGCGTTTTCCCCCGTCCGGAGCCCTGAAGGCGAGCACGCGTGCACCCTCCCCGGGGTGCAGGGGAGCTCCGCAGTACCTGGCTTCCCCGGCCTGGGGAAGGGCTTCGGAGTCGGCTTGGCTGGTTTGGTGGTAGTCTCCAGAGGGGTGTCAAAGTAATCAGCCAAATCAAAGCCTGTTGTAGGAGAGAAGGGATTGTTAAAACCCCCATTGTTTGTGGGGACGGTGTGAGGCTTTCGGCATGCATCCCCTGCGCGGCAGCTCTGCGGGTGCCGGGCGAGCGACGTTGCACCATAGCTGGCGGCCACCGGTGCCCGCGTCGGCGTGGAGCTGAAAAGGGCGTCCAGCTGCTCCGCTGCTCAATCGCAACCGTACTGCAGAGCCTTCAGATCAGCCCGGCCATCCTTTAACTCTCACCATCCGAGCTGTGGCTGCCGCCCACCCCCAGCCTGAGCAACCCCAAAATAATGCGTTCTGGGGGGAGACCTGCGGTGTTCTGAGAGCGGCATCTCCCGAGAGGGGGAGGCTGCAGGCGAGAAGGTGCTGCGGGGATTGAGCTGGTGGCTGGGACCTGCTCTGCTCCCTGCACAGCCGCCCACGAGTGACCCTGGCCCGAGCGGAGCATGCCCGGGAGATGGGGCCAGGGCACAGGAACCCGCTGCGGGAGCCCCTCGGTGCCAGCACTCATCCAAAGAGCACTCCCCGGGGAAGAAGAAACTCGCCGAGATGAGGCCATGGCTTCGGCACGCGTCCACTTCCCGGGGAGGGTTTATTGGATCAAACGGCCTCTCATTCAGGCTGCGATCCAAACGACGAAGCCCTGTGCACGCTTCTAGCACTTGGCTTTTCTTGTCCCTAGCAAAGATCACGGCGGCCAAGGAGCTGGACAGTCGGATTTGCTTAAATTTGTGCCAAGATCCTCATGCAGGGGTGAGCAGATTCACTTCTGAGCGCTCCCCTGCTGCAGTTTATTTCAGGCTCGTCTGGCGGGGTTGAGCAACCCTCGGCTCTTGTGACCGCACTATATTTAAGTAGGTACGTTTGGCCAGAGGAGCTGCCGGCGATGAAACTCGGGTGAATTTAAGGGAGCTTCCTCAACCGGGACAGATGCTGTGGAGCCAGCCAGCACGTCTGATGGGTACAAACAGTCGGAGAGACATTTTTCCTTGGATGGGGAAATGTCACCAGGCTGGGCCTTTCCGTGGAGGTCGGGGATATCTTGGAGTAAAAAAAAGGAAGGAAAATATCCTCTGGGCTCCCTCCCAGAAGGAAAGCTAGCAGGTACCACGCAGCCAGCAACAAAAGCCCTTGTGTAGCTGAGCGGTGATTTGTGTCTTTCCCATTAGGATACTGCAAAGTGTGCGAAATTCAGCCTTGGCCGTAAATGCTCCGCTGCCACTCGCCTTCAGCATGGACAGAAATATCAATATTGCATTTACTTTGGCCGTACGGGAGGAGTGCACGCACGCACGCCGGCACCAGCTTTTTTACAGGGAAGCGAAGGTGTCCCAAAGCCTCTGCTAAGGCAGCAGCACCCAGCCGCACACGCGCAGCCGGCGGGGGGGACGTGCACGGTTCAAACCCCCACGGGAAGCAAACCCCGCGCGGTGCTGAAATGATATGCACGCACGGAGGTCTCACCTGTCCCACCTGCCGGCTTTCTGGGGTCCTTGGGAGTGGCTGTGACAAAACAGACGGGGAGGAAAATGTTAGTCATGGGCATCACCGAAAATGTGTCACTTCTGCTTTGAGAATAAATGGCAAAGATTTCACCGCGAGCTTTCCAGCTGATCGTCGTTGGTCTGCATTTGTAAACTCGCAGCCCAGAGCCAGAAAACCCATGGCCACAGGGAGCGCGGGCGAGCGGCTGCAGCCCCGTGCAGGATTGAGCCCAGAGCTCTGCAGGGCGCAGCTGCGCCGAACGCTGCCTCCGGGCAGGCCAGCATCCCGCCGAGCGGAAAGCAGAGAGCTGTAATAAACTGCTCCGAAGTTAAGATTCCGAGACAGCAGCAAACAGAGCAAGGACGGATACTGTACAGAACAGCGTGGAAAACAAGAGTAAGCTGCCAATGTTTTGTTGTCCCCTGCCCGGTTGGTTAGTTAAATGACAGATAATTTCCAGTGCTGGATTATGTACGCAGGTTCCCTGTCAGCTGGAGGAATTCTGGTGACGCCCCGATGCTCAGATCCCAGCTCCCCTGGCCGCTCCTCGGCTAAAATAAGCTACAGTCAGCCTTTGGGAGGGTTGATTATTTATTTTTTTCACCCCCTGTAAACCACTGTCTATTAATAGTGGCTAGCATTACCAAGTATATGAATAAATTATGAGCAAGAGTTGTGGCTGCTCTATTCCCATTAATTTCCATTTGCGTCTCTGAATACCGAAGTGCTTCTGCTGGGCTTCGTTTCCAGTGTGCTGGTACAGTTTGATGTGACCTGACTCCTGACCCTTCGTTTGCTTTTATTCGGGGGCTGCCGCGATGAAGCCCAGAGCGGGATGCAGCAGCCGGGGGAGGCTGCGGGGCCAGCGCTGCCTCTTCCCCCCGCTCACAGCTGGGACTCCAGCCTGGGGAAACGCTGCTTTCCCTCTGCACGAGGTGGCCGTTAGGCGTTTCTAACCAGGTCTCCACACATACCGTGTTAAAGGGCTTGCAAAATCCTGGATGAGATCCCTCAGACCCGTCACCAAGTCTGACACCCCATGGTCTATCCTGTCCCCCTCCTGCTGAACCGGGCACGCCACAGGAGAGGTGCACGGAGCATCCTGACTCTTTATTCCACATAAACTCGAACGTAACACAGCACAAGTGTCTGTGTGTTGTTAGACTATAGAGTCAGAGGTTTCAAAGCCTGTTACAGCTTTCCCTTAAGTACTTATAGGTGTATTTTGTGTGATCACAGGGGCTGGCATCGCTCGCAGAGCGCTCCCCGCTACCGCCCGGCCGGGCGCTGGGTCTGGGGACGGTCACCACGAACCACGTGGGGAGGGATGGGCAGAGAGGGGTCCTGGGCTCTGGCGTTTGCAACTCTGCCCCGGTGCCTCCGTGGCCGGGCAGTGAACGGGAGCCGGCGACGTGTCCCCGTGCAGAACCGGCTTGGGCTCAGCCCTCGGCGCGGGGGGGAGGCGTGCGACGTGCCCCCGGGAGGGAGACGAGCCTCCTCCCTTCCGCTGCTGCGCTGGCGGTCAGGCTATCTCTTTCGGGTGTACAATGGGAGCTGCTCCGCTGACTTTCCTTCCCCCAGGGTGGTGCAAACCCCCCCCACCGGCCCCCTCACCTCACTGCTGTTTCTGCCAGGCCCAAGGCTGAGCTCTGCAGGCACCGCTGTCCCCTCAGTGCCGCAGCCCAGCCCTAACTTATATAAAAATTGTGTATTTCAAAGCCAAACATTAAATATCAGCATGCCAGCAGCCAGGCACCCCCTTCAGAAATGGGTTCTTTAACTGATGGGTTACACTTGAAATTAAGCGAAGCAAAGCAACAGCCCAACGCGCCGTTTGCTTTCCCCGAGCCCCATCTTGCAGTGGGACCAGGGAGGGACCCGGCGCTGCCGCTGCCCGCCGGGCTCAGCGGGTTGCCTTCCCCGGCTGGAGAAGGAGAGCGGTTAATGCGTTATCTTCCAGGCAAACCGGGGCACGTTCGATGGTAGGTGTTACTAACGCAGGCAAGGAAGCCAAAAAGATGCGGTCAGTGCTGTTGCTACGTCAAAGCCCTGGTGTGTCTCTGCGGTTTGCTCTCGGGAAGCAGAAAGCGAAGGGCACAAGGGCAGCAACCAGCTTCTCCAGGACTATTCCCAGTCCCACCTGTTGGCAAGCCTGGACGCTGCATCTCCCCGGGCAGACGATGAGGTAGCCCGTATCCGCCACCACCCTCCCGCCGGCATCAGATCCCAAAGAACAAATTGCATCTATTAACATCTATGTTTTCTCCTCTTTAAAAGAATAAATAAATGTGACTTACGTCGCTTGGTGCTGAGCTCATACAGGGCATCTTCTAGGCTGAAGTCACCTGGGTCGTCCCCATGACCTGGAGACAAAGAATCAGCACTGGTTGTACTCGCGCTGCACAAACGGCCTTTAAATACGGCGCGGCTAGACTCATTTGCTCAAATTGCTTTAGTTTTTAGAGGGCTTTCTGCTTTTTTCTGAACCTGACCCATCATCAGGGATGAGGAAGACATCAGCCTTCTCCGAATGCTGTGACTGTTAAATTGCAGAGCAGTCATCTCCGGATTTTCCATTTGTCTGCCCTAATGGATGCAGTATAAAAACACATGCTACGCTTACATTTGTCAAGGAGAGCCTACCAATTCATCTCTCGAGCTGCCACTCATCTGTAGCCGTGCTCACGATTATACGTTTGCTAAACACCATGAAAACATTGGGACAGCGCAGACGAATTGGGTGAAAAACAAAAAAGCCCTATGCACCTCTTCTTTGCAAGTGCCTTCCAACACCAAAGGCTTCGTATCAAAATGCTGCTGCTGGCTGCCAAGCACCACTTAGCATTTCAGAGACCGCCCGCATCATTCTGCCTCGGTAATGCAAACCAGGACCAAACCCCCGTCCCAGGGATACAGCTGACAGGCACCGGCAGATTTTTTTGTTAGAGATGCCTCATCACAACTCCAGTCAGTTTATAATATCCCGGGGATAACTCGGCGCTACACCGTGTTCTCCTGCGATAGGGCCAGCTAATCCTTCCTTTCTCCGTCTTATTTTTTGCATCGCGTTAATTACTGTTGACTTACCCTAGTTCTGAATGTATTTGTCTTGATAAATTCATGCTTTTACATCTCAGAGCATGCTGAGTAATTAATATCCTTTGGGTTTGCTAAGTACTGCAGCACTGCAAGAGAACATTAAAATGGCTTTCCTCTTATTCCTACTGCTAAATGGATTTAGCTATTGCCACCTGAGCTCCAGCGTGCTTCATGAATAAATTTAAAGCTTTACTGACAAGGACAATAACAACGGGAAGGCACCAGTCCATCAGAAAGCAGGTATCAGCATTTCGGTGAAAAACTTCTACCGAGAGTGGTCACTAAGTACCGCAACACCTCCAGCTCCGGTTTCACTTACTCGCACATCACATCTCGTTTCATTTGCCGTCTATTAAATGTATACTCAGCAAACCTGAGGGTGATTTAAATGCAGGGTCTATGGCTGGGAAGTTGCTACGGGCTTCTCTCCCCTGGCAAAGCGCTTGGCGTTAAGCTACTGCTGGGGGGGTGTGCGTAAGTAACACGTCCCAGCCCACGGCTGCGTTTCCCATCGAGATGAAGGATGCCAACGCTTCCCCCGCGAGCCCGGAGGAATGGCCGGCAGCAGGCGATGCCCCGTTGCAGGTGGAGCCCAGTTACCACCGTGTGAAATCCGCGGAGCGAGGTACGAGGACGAGCCCCGTGCTCAGCACAGCAGCGCGGCAGGGCTGTGCTTGGCACCCTCAGCCTCCCCGCACGCCCCTCCGCTCCCTTGCCAAAATATTTGCCTCTTAGGCCTTATTGCTGGCAAAATATTGGCACCGAGAGACAGGCGATGCTCTCCCGCTCCGACAGCCTGAATGAAGCCGCAGGGTTATCAAGTGGTCCGTCGGTGCAAAGGAGCAAAGTAAGGAACATGCAAGACGATCGACGGCGCCAAAAAAACACCATTCCAGCCCTAGTGCTTGCACGGGGCGCTGCCGAACCACCAGCACGTCCCTGCTGAGACCCCACAAGCTCATTACTGCTGTAGCCCACTGTCCCAAGCTTGCTACTCTGGCAATTTCACATAGGCTCCCTTTCCCAGCATGGCTCTTTCCCCAGCCTTTACTGGATTTTCAGGAACCGGCGGGGCTCCGTCATTCTTGTCTTTCTATTTTAAACTGTGTTTAAAAAAAGGGGGAAGGGGAAGACTGCGGCGTCTCTGGCGGGATGAGAAGCGCTACAAACCCGACTGGGGGAAACGCGCCGTCACTGCATTTCGTTTCGGTTCCCCACCTCTGCGGCGGGCAGGGCGAGCCGGCAGGAGGGATATGGTGGCGGCACCAAGACTCGCATTGGTATGCTGGGAGCCGTCCCTTCCCTCTCCCCCCGCTCCCTCTGCTCTCCGTGATTAAGTAAATGTTAAGGGCGCTGATTTGCTGCACGCTGAGCCCTGCCGTTACTGCATCCTCCCCGAGCTTCACCTTGACGTAGGAGCCCAAATACAAAGTGAGGGGGAGCGGGCAGCCCCGGGGTGTGTGCAGCTCGCCCGCTCTTCTGCTGAAGGGCCACGGGATTCCTGGGGCTGCACGGAGATGCCCCCCTGGCAGGGCAACGGGCCCTGCAGGGAATGCAAATGCCCCAAAAAATGGGCTCCCCCCTGCCTGGCTTTGGGGGGCTCACCGGAGCCGCCAGCTGAGCAGCACTTAACACCTCCCCGGGTTTGGTGACGGCTCCCCTTGGCACCTCTCGCCACAGGATGAGGAGGGTGCCGCTTTCAAAATCACCCTCCAAAGAGCCAGCTGGCAACCAGCGGGTCCGGGGTGGGTGAAAGGTGCTCAGGGCCCTCCATCCTGCCGGGGCTGATGTAAAACAGCAACCGCTAACATGTCCTGCAGCTGCATCCCGGGGGAATCCCCCCCGCCGGGCAGAGGCATGCCCGCAGCCCGCGTGAGGGTTAGGAAAAGTGTCGACGCACTGAATCAGCCGGTAAAACCTTCCCTAGGAGCTGCGGCGCTTTGCACAGCCCCTTTCCCAGGGCTTTCCCACCGCTGCCCATGGCTAACCGAGATCCTTTTCCAGGGCAATTTAAACCCAGGAATCCCCTAGGCATTGGCAAGGATTAATAATAGATTGCCAGTTAATTGAAGCTGACAACATCTTTATTTCATGCAAAGGGTGTTACAGAGACGTATTACACCTTTTATGGATCAATAACAGCGCCGCCGTCAAAGGCATGCAAACTCGCCTGCTCGCTCCGACAGATAAGAGCTGAACGCTTTCCTCCTTATTCTTTTATTCAGTTATTAAGCAGCAACAAACCTGGCACTTCACAGCCTGACGCTTAAAACCCAACCAGCACTCGGTACGCATGTTTACCTTGCAAATGCAGTTTTTCGGGAGGCAGCGCTGCTGCTCCCTGCGCTGTCTCATGCAAATCCCTTTGCTCCTGCGGCCCTGGTCCCGCTTCGCAATCGCTGGAGGAGTGGGTCTCCCGGGCTCCCAAAGCCCATCCTCTGATGGGAACCCTCGCACAGCACAGAGTATCTTTATAGTAAGGGTTTATAGTCTTTGGGAGAAGCTGGGGTACGTCCCTACATACTAGAGCTCACAAGCAGCCTGCTGCTGAGTTGCAGAGGTGTCTGTAATGCATGCTCAGCGGTCAGGGTCGTGCATGCCCTGACATTTCACCTCCCCTGTGGGACGTACCCACGCTGCCTGCAACCTGTTACAGGACCATAAAACCACTGATATGCAAAATCATCCTCCGCCGGTCGCTCGGTGTCAGGGAGCAGTACAAGATCTTCGCCGGCGTTGATGACTAGGCTAGTTTGGGGGTTTTCTTCCTCACCCTTGCACTGGGTCCTTGGAAGAACTCTTGTCTCTGGCTGCTGGGAGCAAACGCACATCCTCAGGGGCAGCTTGGGAGGCGATTTAAGCCCTGCGTGCCGGCTGGCCAAGGGCACTGGAGCATCTGCAGGACTGCAGGTCTGTGGCGGGGGGGAAAACAGGCAAACGAGATGTGTTTTCCATATTTTTCTTTAATATGACAATCAAAAGAAACTGAGCCAGGACATCTTGTGATACCTAATAGGAATCCCCCAACGCCAGAGCGGGGAGGTGGGGGGACCCCCCAAAGCTGCAGCTGTGCCGGGTGGAGGCTGTAAAAGAGAGGTGAGAGTTATGGCCGAGCCAGCGCCGCAGGCTCCCCCGCCTCTCGCCGAGGACCCTCGCCTTGCCGAGGGTATTTTTAATCAGAGCTAGTTCTCTTTGAAGGTAGAAGGGTTTTGTGCCTTAATGTAGTCTCTCCTCATTATTTTCTGTAGCAGGCAGCTGAAACGCACAATTGTACTCGTCAGCTTTTTAGTTTCTACAATTATATATATATTCTAATTAAGCCCCACTGTTTGACAAAGCTTGAATTACAGTATCATAATTCACACCCGGTATATTGCTAGGCCGTCTGCAGCACCCCGAGTGAGGTGTATTCCATTTTTAGCGCCAGCCCACAGATCTCTTTGTGCAATATATATGTGTTTAGCTTCCCTGGGAATTGAGAGCCTGCGACGGTACGAGATTGACAGCCCGCGAGATTACGGGAGAATGCAAAGCAGGTACAAGGGCAGCGGAAAGTAATTCAAACTGCCTGACTTTATGCATCTACCTTAGGAGCGACGCGGCGGGCAGCGGGTGGGAGAGCAGGAGGAAAGCACGTGCCGAGGTAACCAGAAGCACCAGGGTCTCCCCAGCGACCAACCTCGTTTGGCTCTGAGTTACGGTGTCGGTGCTGGTGGTTCCCTGCGCAGGGCACCCACGGCTGTGCTGGTACCTCTGGGCAGGGTGCTGGGGATGGAGGGATTTTGGGTGCAGGGCCGTGTCGAGCTGCTGGTGCTGGACTGCAGCGTTTCCCGCTGTCTCAGCAAAGATACAGCCCCAAAGGTCTGCGGGGAGCAAACGGCTGCTCCTCCGTGGGCGCAGGTCTGCTCTGCAGCAGCTGGGGTGCCTCCGGCAGCACCGGGGCTCCCCGGGGATCTCTCCTGGAGCAGGCGACCAGAGCAGCGATCCCGGTCAGCACAGACCAGAGCTCCAGACTCGCCAGTGCTCTCCACCATCGCTGCCAGACACGTGGGAAATTTACTTGCAAGTGCCAAGTTGCTTGCAAATCTCAAGTTCTTGCTGATCGCTAAGACCAAAGCACAGTTCTGAGAGCGTAGGGAGAGCAGAGCTCCTCGAGCTGGGGCGTTAGGGACGCTCTCTGGCAGCAGTGCTGGCAGGCCAGGCGGGTAAGGACAGCTTCACTGCAGCTGCACTTCTCTCCAGAGACATGACCAGGCTGCCTCCTGGGCTCAGACCTCCTCCTGAAGTTAGTTCCGCCTTGAAAAGCAGACTCTGAACTTTCTCCAGCTCCTCGGCCGCTGTCAGGGAAGACAGGCTGCCCAGCGACGTGTACAAACATCCCTGTCGGCAGCCCGCCGGGGCGAGGGGAGGCAGGGATCTGCCGGGAAGCGAAGTAGGGGAGAAACTCAGCCCCCTGCGCCCGCTGCAGCAGCAGGACCGACGGCTGAGGCCGGGGGTACATCGCCCCGGTCCGGGGCACGGCCAGCTGAGAGCGGTGGGACGCAGCCCCCCGGCTGGGACGGCCCCTGCTCCTCGTGGGGGACGAGGTAACGCTGCCGTCCTCGTTCTCCATTCCCAGCGAAACATTTTGATTTCCAGAAGTACTAATCAAAATCACTCTTGATTATGGCAAAAACAACCTCTGCTGAATTTTTTTTTTTTAATGCAATTAACAAGGGTATATGGTAATTCCAAGCAATCTTGCTCTTGAGATTAAAGGAAAGCCTGCCAGGAAGCACATGAATAAAGCTTTAAGATGAGAATTTGCATAATGAAGACTTTCTCTTTGTGGAGGGACTAATGGTGGTTATGTTTGAAACCTATTAACGGAAATAAAAGCCTCCGCTAAAGCCAGCGCGCTGCCGCCGTGACCCGCGCAGCCCCCGCCACCCCCGCTGCCCTCTGCGCTGCCGGGTCCCCCCCGGGAACCTCAGCTCCACAACACCCCCGGGTTTGCCCTCTCCTTGGGCCGCCCGAGCGGCGGGGTGAGCCGTGCCGGGCCGGGCACGCCGGGTGGGGCAGGACGGGCCGCCCGGCCCCCGCACGGGCACTGCTGTCTGCAGCTCAGGGCAACGCACCTCGTTTGGGCTTTTAAGCCACAGGATAATTCTGCATTTCTGTGCATCGGGGCAGCCGGATGAGAAGCAGACGTCTGTTGCAATTTGATTTCAAGGCTTACCAGAAATAATTTAAATTATTTGGCGGCAGCACCCGATACGCTTGGCACCCAGCAAGAGTGATGGAGGTGGCGAGGAGAACGCGACCAGCAAAACCAGCCTGCAACTGGTGGGCTCCAGGCTCCTTCTCACCAGACACTGTCAGCACCACGATGTGGGGCCGGGCCAGAAGGGCCAGCGTCCTGGTGAACAGCAGAAGGCAAGCCCTTGCTGGGACCTGCCCTGCCAGGCGCTGAACGCTCGAGGAATGGTGGTGCCCATCCGCCCTGTTCCATGCCGAGGGCTGCCCGAAGGTCCGAACGCATCTTCTCCTCACCTCGGGTGGAAGGACAGACCTCCAGGTTGCTCCCAAAGCACCCGAAGAAGCAGCACAGCCCCGCACACCCCGCAGTGTCCCAAGCCCCGGGGAGCAGCCGGCGGCTCAGCCTCCGCCGCCGCGGCCACACCGGGAGCTGCCGGCAGGTCACTCTGCAGAGACCAGACAAAAAACACATCGGGGAGGAGTTTCTCATCTGCTGCCATCTTGTGCAGCCTTCCTCACTCCTCCACAGCAAGATTTAAAACCCCGGAGGGAAGCGCCCTCATCTCCTCGTTCCTAACAGCCGCATCTGGTAACCGGCTCGCAGACAGCCCGCGGTATTTACCAGGTGCGCCTGCGTGGGGGCTGCAAGGAAATCTCGAAAGCTGAGGGCTAAGGACAGTGCTGGCCTCTTCCTGCTGAATTTTGGCACGTGAGAAGAGCCCCTGCTCCAGACCCGTCTGCAGGAGGATGAGCTTTGCCACCAGGCTGCTCTTCCCCCAGTGCTGTCCTTCTTGGAGCAATGGCCACCACCACCCAGCCTCCACCACCAAACTCACCAGCCTCCACCATCAAATCCACCAGCCTCCACTGCCAAACCCACCCAGCCTCCATCGCCAAATCCACCAGCTTCCATCTCCAAACCCACCAGCCTCCAAGACCACCCAGCCTCCACCGCCAAATCCACCAGCCTCCACCATCAAATCCACCAGCCTCCACCACCAAACCCACCAGCCTCCACCATCAAATTCACCAGCCTCCACCACCAAACCCACCCAGCCTCCATCGCCAAACCCACCAGCCTCCAAGACCACCTAGCCTCCACCACCAAACCCACCAGCCTCCACCATCAAATCCACCAGCCTCCACTGCCAAACCCACCCAGCCTCCACCGCCAAACCCACCCAGCCTCCATCGCCAAATCCACCAGCTTCCATCTCCAAACCCACCAGCCTCCAAGACCACCCAGCCTCCACCATCAAATCCACCAGCCTCCACCGCCAAACCCACCCAGCCTCCACCACCAAATTCACCAGCCTCCATCATCAAATCTACCAGCCTCCACCGCCAAACCCACCCAGCCTCCACCACCAAATTCACCAGCCTCCACCATCAAATCCACCAGCCTCCACCACCAAACCCACCCAGCCTCCATCGCCAAACCCACCAGCCTCCAAGACCACCTAGCCTCCACCACCAAACCCACCAGCCTCCACCATCAAATCCACCAGCCTCCACTGCCAAACCCACCCAGCCTCCACCGCCAAACCCACCCAGCCTCCATCGCCAAATCCACCAGCTTCCATCTCCAAACCCACCAGCCTCCAAGACCACCCAGCCTCCACCATCAAATCCACCAGCCTCCACCGCCAAACCCACCCAGCCTCCACCACCAAATTCACCAGCCTCCATCATCAAATCTACCAGCCTCCACCGCCAAACCCACCCAGCCTCCACCACCAAATTCACCAGCCTCCACCATCAAATCCACCAGCCTCCACCACCAAATCCACCCAGCCTTCATCACCAAACCCACCCAGTCTCCACGACCACCCAGCTGGCTCTCGAAGGGGCAGAAAGCACCCTCAAATCCAGAGGCGTTTCTTCATGCTAAACTCTCGTCCCAACTTTCTCCTTCTTCCCAACGTTTCTCTTTCACGCGCTCTCAGTCTCACCAACTCCAACCGGTGGTGATTACTGTATTTCCACCTTTTATTAAAAAAACGAGACGAGACAGGCCACTAGCGGAGTGGCTCAGTTGCTGCCAGTTGATTTTTTTGCTTTTCAAACCAGCGCGGGGCTGCCAGCTCGGAGGCTGCAGGAGCGTGGCAAAGGGCTCTTTCTCCACACGCTGGGGATCCGAGATGCAAAGGAGCAAATTTGCTGTTGGGGGGAAACAAAGTGTTTCCGACACTCTGCCGGTGTCGGCGTCGGCGCGTCGCCGTGTTAAAGCTGCGGGCGGGAGGGGGCTGCAAGCGCCAGCTGGCCCTGCGACGCCGCAGCTCTGCTAGAGACGGCCAGCCCTGGGGGTGACGTACCCAGCGCCCGCGGCAGCCACGCAGCATCTGGGGTGCCCAGCCCAGGGCCGTGCGCAAGGTGGAGGGGGGGAGGCGAGGGGCCTGTGCCATGCACCGCGTCACATCGGCCACCTCCACGCAATGTGACAGAAGTCGGTGTAACAGCAGTGAGGCCATGGAGGAGCACCGGTGCCCAGGGGACCATCCTGGTGCTTGCGGCACAACGAAGGGCCCTTGCGTCTCCTTTAATGCGATTCCCACCCCACTCTTTGGGGACACCGCGAGGAGAAGTATGGCTGCACAGCGCCATGAACTACCTCACCCCAGAGGCATGCTCGGTGCAGGGACCACCGAGGGTTGGATCTGCTGAAGGAAAGCGTCTGGTCCCCGGGAGGCTGCAAAGCCGCAGGCTGGGCTGGAGCCCTCAGCTCTGCAGGAGACCAGCAGCTCCGCGACCCGCTTGTGCACCCCAGGCTCCCCAAAAGCACCGGCTGGAGCAGTACCCCCCACCACGGACAGACGAACAGCTCCGGGTGCCGGCAGCAACCCTCGACAGCTCAGAGTGAAAAGCAAAGCCCCATCAAGAGCAGCACTATGGGAGCTAGGAAAGACTTCGCAACGGGGTTTCTCATGGGATGCCTTGGACCTGCAGCCACTGACTGGGTCTGGCCCATCTCTGGCTCCACATCATCATCCTCTCTCTGACCCCACGTGAAGCAAACATTTCACCAGGTCTTCTTCCACCCCAGCATGGTCAGAAAGCAGGTAGCCCTATTCTGGCAATACAAGATGCCAATCAAAATGGTTTTTTTCAGTATCAGCACTCAAAGCTTTCAAGGTTTCCAAGGCTCTCCAACATCTCTGCCTGTAGAGCGGGTGACTTTAATAAGACAATCGTTCTTTGAGGTTTGTGTCAAAGAGGTCTCTGCCGCAGCATTGCCAAAACCTGCTTTCAATGAATCCCAGATCAATTGCATCCGGAGCAAAAGGCTGGAAGGTTTTGAGCACAAGTATTTAAGGTTCCTCCCTTTCTGGGGAGTGCCTGAGCCCAGCTGTACCCGTGATGAGGACGGGATGATGCCCAGATTCCCGTGCCTGGGTTGGGTACAGGGACATTGCGGCCAAGGGCTAACGAGGGCAGGGGGAGCTCAGCCTGTCCCAGCCCTCCCAAGGAGCTCTGCCGCTGAGCCTAGAAAGCAAATCTCTGACCCTCCCTGGGACTCTGGGAAAATGCCCCAGGTAACCCTCAATAATTCAAAGGTGCATCTGATGGGAAAGGGAGTTGTTTCTTCTCTTCACTTTTGCTGTTTGTTTGGTTTGTTTTTTTTTTAAGGAAGAACAATTTATTATACCTAAAGGGGGAAAGGATGTGAACGGCATCATTTTTTTATTGCCAGACCCCAACCACTTTGCAAGTGGCAGAGGGGAAATTGGCACTGACCCCACCGCACAGGTTAGAGAATGGTTAAAGGTGACTTTCTCAGGTCACGGAAGAACCAACAGTGTCATCCAGGACTCGGGTTTGTCCCCCTCCAGATGCAGTGTGCAGGGGTCCGCTGGAGAACTGCATTACTGCCCCTGCAGCAAGGGAAGGGGAGATGTGGGGTGCTGTGACCCTGCTCCCGAGCAGGCACCAGCCCGGTTTCCCCGCAGCAGAGGACAGGTGGCCATGGCCCGGTGCGGCGGTGCCGAGAGCCAGCCCTGCCAGGGAAAGGCAGGCCGGGAGCAGGAGGCAGGATCTGAGCTGAAACCACTTTGGGGGCAGCCTTGGCACCTCCTGCGTCCAGCTGCGCTGCCCCTGGCCTTCGCCCAGCCCAGCCTCACCAGGCGTAGGGTGGTGGACCCCAACTCACTCGGTTCGTGATCCCTAGTGAAGATCAGAAAACACAGCACGTTCCTTTTCCTCCTATGACTGTGGGTGCAGGGCTGAAAATCAGGGTGCTTTCATGTTTTCCTGCATGCTGTCCACCCAGAAGCGTTACGAGGTATGTTCATATTAGCCGCTTGATTTCTGCTTACACGTTAAGTAATGACTATGAATTTGCCTAGGGCCAAAGACGCCTGTTTATCAACCAAACAACAAATTGTGGCATGAAAGCATTTTGTTCGCAACCCAGCGCGGAACAACTGATGACAAAGCCAGCGATGCAGGAGCCCAAAGAAAACCGAAGCGGGAGATTAAATGCTTATCACCTGATTCCCGATGGAAAGAGATTGCTCTCATCAGATAAAGATCAAGAGAAGATGCTGTAGTTAAAAGTAGGTAAATAGGGAATCACACGGTAAAAATGCTGGTTCATCACTTGGGATGTGCTGCTCCTGTTGTACTGTGCTATTTAAAATCGGAAGCGGAGCGGTAGTGGAAATGAAGACTTGGGCGATGCTGACAGATGGAGCGAGGCCCTGGGAGAGCGTGGGGGGTGACAGCCCTCTCCTCTGGCTGAAGGCATCTGTCTGGCCCCTGTCACCGCAGCCTGCAATGCAGGGCTCCTGCCTGGCTGCTGCTGCGGCGCAGCGCCTGCAACTGCCTGCTTGCCTTTCCGCAGCACCTCACCGTGCAAATATTGGGTATTCGGATCAGGGCGGGGAGTTGTTTAGGATCCAGCCTCTGCTGCTCGCCGTCTGCACCCTCCTCACATCAGGTGCGCTGGGACACCAGCGCTCGCCCGGCCGCGCTCCCGCTCCCCCCGGCTTTGGGCAAGGTGGCTCCGCGGCTCCCCAAGGGGTGCTGCCAAGGGACCGCACTGTCCTGCTGCGGGAAGGGTCTTCCAGCATGGAAGGGTGGGGGGCTGCACCCCCCGCAGTAGGAAGCAGCAGCAGAGATCTGCTGGAGGTAATTTTGAGCAGCTGGTGCAGGAACGGGCAGTGATTTTTGACCACCGGCCGCGGCCAGCTGGGCCAGGCCACCCCCGCCCAGCCCCGCAGCTGCAAGGACCCCCTCTCGGCTCGCCCACAGCAAGGGAAGCCGCTGGTCGAGCCTGCGGTGGCAAGCCGTCCCACATCCCTCAGCCTTTTGCACTGGCTCGTTTTCAATAAGGTGGGTTTGGCTCCTTGCTTTCATAGAGGAGGTTGGAGAAGTCCCCTGGGAAGCGGAGTTCGAGGCGTGCATCCACTCCCTGCTGCTTCCCGTGCCCAGCACAGGCTGCGTCTGCAACCGGGGAGGTAAAGCCAGCTTTCCCCAGAGCCTGCCTCCCGCAGCCGGCCGGTGAGCACCCGCTGTGTTCCCATCACCTCCCAAGTGCGCTTCTAGGAGAAGCAGCAGAGTCCTGATATGCAGGTGGGAAAGCTCTGCTGAAATATTTCTGCCAGGGGAAAAAAGTGTTTCTGTTAAGTTAACGACAACTTATCAGGACAAATTCTGAAAGTTTTTGTTACAGAATTTCATGGGTTTTCAAAAAAATTATTTCATGACTGTAATTTAAAATGTCCTTTTTTAAGTCATGAAAGACAGCTGTTTAATCCTGAGATAAAACACTCCTCTAGATGAAGGAGGTGCACAGCTACCTGGTTTTGCCTCCCATCACCAGGGGAACAGTTGCCTTATAACCAGAGCACCGTTTGCTATTGATGTAGCATGAAATAATTTAAACATAAAAACAGGAGCTCACTGAGCTCCAAGAGAAATCCACCAACAGGTCTCTTGCTCTTTCTGACCCTACTTGTGGAGGAAATAGCCCCAACATTTACAAAACCAACGGTTTGTAAACTGTTATTTTCATTCAAGTGTTACAGCTCTGAGATTTCCTCTGCAAAAGTATTTAAATAATTCACTCGGTTAAGACCATCATTACAAAAGAGAAAGAAGGAATATACCTTTTTAACAAATATATGCTATAACTTCACTGAAAAATGCTCTATTTTCTGCATAAGGCCAAAGACGTACTGGAATCTGCGTGCATTTTTGAGCCCATACACGTGGGCTCAAAGCTTAGTGCTGTCCCATGCATTTTTGGAAATAACAAATTCTGGTTTCCTGGCAAATAATTACACACAAACCGCATGGCATCCGCTCAGTGCCTCTGACAGTGCGTGAGACAGTCTGTCACCAGCAGCAGTAGCTGATGCCCGGCGAGCGGGGCCAGGCTGAACACCCGCCCCAGCCGAAGCACCGGGGTTAGAAACCAGCCTGTTTCTGGGTCAGAAAGCAGGGCTTTGCCGGGGGGCAAGGAGGTGCTCAGGGCAGGCTTGCACCAGCTGGAAACATCGCCTTGGATGGTTCGGCTTTGGGGGGGCTGCAACCTCTTCAGCCCGGTGTTGCGTTGGGGTCAGGTCACATGGGGATTTCTTGGGCCAAAAGAACTTCCAGGGTGGGAAAATGTGCTGGGCAAGGTGGAAGTTTCACCAATTCTTGGTCCTTCTACCTCTTCATGGCACAAGAGCATACCCTGGGGTACACTCAGGCTCTGTAGCGAAAATTATGCAAATCTCCGAGAGGAACGCTATGTACCGGATGGCAGGATGGGACCCAGGAGGTTTTTACTCCGAATGAGGTAGACCAGGTCTGGCATTAGCTTCGCTCAGATCGTATTGTCTGGAAAGATGACCCAAGTCCTGCAGTAGCGGGGACACCTGAATGGAGGTGGCTGGTCATCACGGAGACATGTGCTCCACCAAGCTGCTTGCTTTCATCCTATACAGGTCATATAGAGATCTGATACAGAGATAGCGACTTTTCCCTAAGCTCCTACCCCTAGAAGCACACGTTTGTCAGCAGACAACGCTTTATGAGCACAGATTAATATGCTGTTCAAAATCTTATCACATATCTAATGTCCTTTCTGCAGCACAAGCACCTCCTTTGTCACCCATAGCTGGGAAACCTCTTCTGCTTGTTTAGCTTTTGCCTCCCACCCTGCTGGAGCCCACGCTGCAGTTACCCCTAAACACCCCGCCAGGAGCGTGTCCTTCTGAGGCTGGATTTCAGTAAGATTCTTCCAACTTTGACAAGTTCTTTCTACCCAGATTTCTTTGTGTATGGGCAAAGAGAGCATTTCAAAGGGCAAGCGAAATGCTGAGCAATTCTCTTTTCCCCACACCTCGTTTGCTGGAGACAAGCCCGTGCGAGCCACACGGCCCCTCACCTGCGGAGCCTTCCAACAGCAGAACGATGCTGTTCGCAGCGTCCCTCCTCCCTTGCCTCAGCCGCCACCTCCAAAATCTTGCCAATGCCTCTGGTTTTGCTTTCTTTGGCTTTTCTACAGATATATGCCAGCACCGAACCCCTACGGCAGACCTGGCCCACTCCTTCCTGAAGACGCTGCTCATGTGGTTGCGTATCTCGGAAGAGGAGCTTGCACTCAGCATCAGCTTTTTGCTTGTGGCCCTGGTACTCCTACCACAATAATTTTCTGCGTTTCCCAGACCAGGTTGGAAAGCAATGAAAAAGGATTTTGGAGGGACAAGACGACAGTTTCGTAAATATGTATTAGCGTTAACTTTATCCACATCGCACCAGTAGGCTGAGCTTCAGAAGATCAAAACCGAACCTGACCCTGTGCGGCTCCACGGAAATCCCTGCAAGTGAACAGAAAGCGTTCGCCTCTCGCTTTGCGACGGCTAACGGGCTTCTATCGGGGCTCTCTGTCTTCTTCTCAAAAGCGTCGTTCACTCGGCAAACACGTTCTTGTGCTCGCATCCCAAATCACAGCCAGTGACTCCAGCATCTGGATCCCCAACTTTGAAGCTTCCTTTTGAAAAAAAAGTCCTTTCATGTTCTGCGTTTTGATATGCCACGTTCCTCTTCTCCCACTTTTCAAGTTCTTCCACCAGTTGTGAATTATATCAGTCAATCAGATTACAAAGGAATTATTGCAAAGGTTTTCTCTTTGTCATCCATGTTACGTAGTTTATTAAACATATGTTTTGTTATTAGAGTGGCTTCAGAAGCACTGTCGTCTAATAAAATCCCAGTTTTTCCTTTAGTTAATTGTAAAGTCAATGCCTTAAACCTCCAGGAGATATTTTTCCAAGGAGAAACAAATTTGTTTTTAAACTGAGCAGTCCTAAAAGTTTATTCTAGTCAACACTGGAGATCAATAGACTCTTCTGTTTTATGTGCTTTAAGGGCTGAAACGGTTGCAACAGATGTAAGGAAAAAATTACATTTTTGTAGAGGGGAAAAAACCTAAGAGTTAAATGGCCGTTTCCAAGCATAGGTATCACTAGGCTGGTAGAAGAAAAAGTTCCTAAATACAAGCAGAAGTATGGAAATTAATTATTTCCAAAGCTCTGTACGTAAATATCTGGGCATGGCACATTTAATTAATGCATATTTGTTCAAAGATCAGAGATAATTTGTAAGAAAACCAATTTAGCTTCTCCCGCTTTGTCATACGCGATAAAGACACTATCAAAGTAAAAATTATTCTTTAAATGTATTAGTTTGACTCGCTGCTGATACCTAGTAATTATAAATTTAATAACATAATAATGTATTATACCAAAGATTTTTAGCGCAGGTAAACGCTTTACACAACGCTGCTATCTACTTGCGCTCCGACAGCAGTGCCGAACCAAGGCTTTCCCTTCTGCTCCAAATAACTCCTCCCTGCCACTCTCCCAGCGTAACCGTGGCGAGCGACCCTGGCAAGCGATGGGTGCAGAGCCGGCGGGTCACCTGGCACCGGCACCCCCTTTTCTATCAGCTGCGTCCACCACTGCCCACCGCAAAGCAGAGCCCAGACACCTGGAAAAACATCTGGAAAAGAGCTGGCTCCTTTCTGCTTTCTCTGTGCTCTCGGTTGGGCACCGTTGTGCAGAGACTGTGCAGAGGAGCCGCCTGCAGTGACTGCAGCCATCTGTGCAACAGTTATAAATAGCTAATTATACTGTCTAATATTACTTTCACATTTAAGTAATTATTGTAATTGCTGGTGGGATATTGTAGTCACACTTGAGAGGAGAGGTGATCTGTGAGACGCTGTCTATTAAGACACGGGATGACAACAAGAAGAGTCGCCCGTCACTGCTGATATTGCAACTTTGGAGGACATGCCCAACTACTCTCATTGTCGGTTTGTAATCATGAAGTTTTTCTTCAAGCTTTTCTTACAGAACGTAAAGCATAAAATCTGGACGTGCCCCTTCTGCCTGGCCTGTAAGAGGTAACCTTGCGCTCCCTGCAAGAACGCTGACCTCATACGTCAAATTTGCCATCTTTCCATGAAAACTCATCGGTGCATTTCTGTACTGGCTTACCAGGAGAGTGAGGACAGGAGCGGGGAAAAAAAATGCCCGTAGAAAGTTCCTTGTTTGGCTGTTTTCCTTATCGTTTTGCACAAACTAACTAACCCTGGATTTTGTGGCTAACCCCGGATGACTCAAACGTAACTACTTTCTGGAAAAGCCACAGATCTGTGCATTTAAAACATCATGCAATGTGCCAGCATAGGGAATGCTTGCTGCTGCTCCAGCTGCAGCGAAAAGGCTTTGCAGGGTGTTTGGTTTCCTCCACCACCTCAAAATACTTTTTTGTAATGCTTTTGCCCCCCACTGCAACTGTGGGAATACGCCGGAGTTTAGCAGCACTGGAAAATGCCCTGCGAGCAATTCCTACTTCCAGCATTGCACCCACGGCCAGAGGGGTGGTGAGGGCGGAGGGAGCACGGCAGCTCGGATGCATGGATGGATGCTGCACGGCTGTGTCCAACAGCCCACCGGGTGCTGAAGCGCACAGCCGCGTATTAAGGGAAACGCAATGGAATTTGACCAAAGAGAAACCCAAAACCTACCATATTTTTTCAATTAAAAAGTGGGGTTTTGTTCCTGCTTTGCTGGAGAGCCACAGCCAAGATGTACGTTATTCTTGTGTCAGTGGTGGATCTGGACCTCAGCTGCAGGATTCACGCTAACTACCGATTTTGTTGTCTGGTTTGCTTGGTTCTTGGTAATTTGTAAACCTCCGAGCTTGCAAGAGACTGGGCTGTCTGTGACCCACCATCAGCAGCACTGGAAAGACTGTTTCAGAACAAGAAGCCAAAAAAACGCCAGCGAATAGAGGCAATGAAGAAATTTGATTTCTGTTGCTGCTGTACTGAGGAGCTGGGGTACAAAGCCCTGCCTCGGAAACCCACTTCCTTACCACCACCTGCTATTTTCCTGTGGCACGGGATGACGGCGGGGAGGCCACCCTGGTACCCGAAAGGCCAGTTCAGTGCTCAGGCGGGGAAGGGCTCTCCGAGCCTCTGTCAGGGCGCTGCAAAGCTGCTCCAAAACATTGGGGAGAGAGACAGAGGGAGGAGCAGGCACCCACCCGTGGGTCGGGAGAGCCACTACCGAAATACCGAAACACTGGGGGAGGAACCGGCGGCCACGTGGAAGGGCTGAAGCTGCACACCAGTACCTCATCTCTACACGTCCGGTGTCAGCAGGGCTCTGTGCAGAAGAGGTTGCAAGCGCAGAGCCCGCTTACCTTTATATAGTTATTTCCATGGAGAGGCAATTTAAAGCAGCTCAGACAGGAACTGAACTTAATGTTGTTCAATTACCTGTGAAGCCTCGTGCTGGCAGGAATGATTTATGAATGTTTCAGTGAAATTCATTTTGAATCAAACACAGCCAAGGATATTTAAGAGCTGGACCCTGCAGCCCAGTGCTCCAAAATGAAACATAACAGCATTTTTTGTGGCCCACAAAAACAAACAACACAGAATGCAAATAGCTTTACTGCTGACTAATCAGATTTTTTTGCAAACAACACAGAATGCAAATAGCTTTACTGCTGACTAATCAGATTTTTTTTAATTTTAATCCAAAATCAGGACTTTATGCACAGTCGCTTAGCTCTGCCTGTCAAACTGATAACCACCAATTAAAATGTAGCCGCTAAACTGGTGAGCATAAGCAACTCTGTACCATGCTGTTACCCTTCCAGGTGCACGAGCAGGTAAGTACCTAACGCAAACGGAGACTAATTCCAGGCTGCCTCATGGTAAACCTAATCTCTTCCAACAGCAAAAGCTGCTCGCGGCCCAGTTCACTCTTCGTTTTGATGCTAATATCCTCTAACCAATCTGTGTTTGATGGGTGCCTCCTAGCTAATAGCAGATTTTTTTAGAAAAACTTTCCCAAGGCCTTTTACATAATTGCTGTCTATTTTCTCTGTACAACCTTTAAGAGTACTTTTTTCTATTTAAACAAACAAACAACTTTTTAAGAGTACGTTTTTTTTTAAAGAAAACAAAGACTTGTGGTAAGCTTTACATTGATTTTCATTCCCTCCCTCCCCCCCAAAAAAAGCAATTTTTTTCCGCTATCTTCCTAGTTACTGTCCAGCTGGGACTGATTTCTGGGTTAGACTATTCTGATGTGCAGAAATAGCAGGGGGACTAAAAAAGAGTGAGAATACAATCAGCAGCCTGAGAAATTTGGGTCACACAGAGAATCTGCTAATCCAACAGCTCAGTAAGCAGAGAGACAAAACCAAACTGCTTTCATGACGACTCTGTGACTCCCTCTGTTTTGGATTATCCGAGACACAGGCTGCTACAGAGCTTTATACCTGCAGCATCACACATTTTGTTTGAACATCGTTGTGACACTTTCTCACAAAGAGGCATATGCTGCGTTCTGAGATGCTTTAATCACCAGTATTGTCATCTAATGATGATGATGGGTTTAGAGCCATCATAACTGTCAGATACCTGTGCAGGAGCATCCCCAGCCGCCGAGCGGGGGGAGAGGGGACAAGCGCTATCGGGGACGGTAAGAGCCAGGCGTGGGGGGTCCGGGGGGGAGAGGGGGTGACTAGGGAATGGCTTTGGCCGAGCCGGGCCCTGGTGCACAGGCTGGCGACCTGCCATCCGCTGCAGTGTCGGGGTGCTCTGCGCAGGGTGGGGCCCCGGGGGGGTGCAGCCCTCCCCAAGGGCCATCCCCCGGACGGTGCATCCTCCTGGGGGCCCCCGCTAGGGATCCTCCTCGGGGTGCATCTCCCCGGCCCCATGAACCCCCCGGGGAAGTCTGCATGCTACCGGGGGATGCATCCAACCGGGGGTGCCCCCACCGCGAGCGGGGGGCTGCAACCTCTGCGGGATCTCCCCTCGGGGGTGCATCCCGCGGGGTGACCCGGGCGGACGGGGAGGGGGTTTCCGCCGTGTCTGGGCCGGGCCCGGCGCCGCGATCATGCGCAAACCGCGCCGCGCCCCCCGCCGCGCCCCGCGGGACCCCCCCCCCGCCCCGGGCCGCCCCCTCCCGCTGCCGCCCCGCGGTGCCGGCGGCCGGGCCGCCCTACCTGCGCCCAGCAGCGCGGCGAAGGCGAGGAGGAGCCCCAGGAGGCGGCGGCCGGCCATGTCGCGGCGGGGCTGCGCGTCTGCCGCGGGCACGGCCGCCTGCCTCCGCCGGGGCGGGACGGGGCGGGACGGGGCGGGCGCACGGCGCCGCCGCCCCCCCGCACCCGCCGGGCTGCGCTCTCGCCCGGCCCCGGCCCCCAGCGGGGAGGAGGCGCGTCCGGGAAGCGGCGGAGTCCCCGCCCGGCGGGAGCTGCGGCTCCCGGGGGATTGCTGAGCCCCGGCACCGGAGGCTGCCGCGCTGGGCGGCTCCGTGCGCTGCCCGCCTCTTCCCGTCGCGGCGAAAACGCGTTCCTGTCGCCCCGGCGCCGGCGCGCATCCTCCCGGGATGGGCTCAGCCCCACAGTTACTCACCGAAGCGGGGAGAATCCGCGCTGCAAATAGCGATGAGGAGATGCGCAGGAAACCTGTGCGGGGGTTTGGGTTGCTGCTGCCTGCATGTGATGCGTTGTAGCGGCGGGCGGGGCGGGGAGGGCCCCGCGGGCAGGACCCCTGGGGGCTGTGGGAGCCGTGCATGCCGGCGGGCAGGACCCTCGGGGGCCGTGGGAGCCGTGCGTGCCTGCGGGCAGGACCCCCGGGGGCTGTGGGAGGCAGCACTGGTGCCGCGATGGGGCGATGGTGCCGGGCGTGGGTGCTCTGCCCCGCTCCCGGGAAGGGGCTCCGCAGAAGTGCAGGGGAGGGAGCTGCTGCAATTTCACCCTTTAATGCCAAGTTTTTAATGTGGAGGTTACGAAGCCATAGAAATGTGGGCTGGAAGCGACCTCTGGAGGTCTCTAGCCCAAACGCCCCCTCGGAGCGGGACCCACGGACAGCAGGTCACATCAGCCGTGGCTTTGTCTGGTGGGAGTTGAAAACCTCCGGGGATGGAGGCTCCCCTACCTCTCTGAGTGACTTACAGCAGTGCTGCCCCACTGTCCAGTGAAGGAGATTCTCCTGGGTTCAGTCTGACCCTCCCAAACCACTTCTTTGGCCATCACCCCCTGTTGTGTTTCTTGCCACTGCCAAGAAGGGTTTGGCTTTGTCATCTTAATAATAGCCCTTAAGTAGCTGTAAGCTGCGATTAGATCTGCCCTCAGCCGCCTCCTGGCCAAAGCAAACAAGCTGGCCCCTGTGGTTCATGTACATCGGGTGCTGGACCCTCTTCTCTCCATCTTTTTTAAATGGGGGGAGTTTTATTGTTTTAAATGTAACAATACAGTAAATATCTTCTTTGTTGACATTTATAGGTTGTTTCACTACAGAAAAGGGGGTGAGGATGCCTCCTGTATTTGGGAGGAATTCCTAAAGCCTTAGTGGGGACTGAAGCCCGAAGAAGTTGCTGGGTTGTCCTAGTGCCACCCCACCTTACAGCAGTTGGGAGATATTGCCCCAGCTGCTCCAGCTGAATGTTGGGACTGCCTTGGGTCCACTCAGTGCTTTTTGTCCTTGGTGGGAACATCACTTGAAAAGATAATGAGCAAACAGATCATGGAGGAGTTACACTCCTCTTTAGAAGTGCCCAGGTTGAAGGATGTGGCGGGATAGCAGGGGGAGGGATGCTCTATTGGTGATTTTCATCTATGGCCACGCAGAAGATTACAGGCTCCACCGCTCCCCGTGACTTGCCTTCCACAAGCCTTCCCGGGGGAAGGTCTCTAAAACCCGCACCGGCACGGGTTTCAGTAAGTTAGCGTAGTTCCGTGTGCTCGTATCAAGCCATTGGAGTTGCAGATGCTTCTATACTGGGCAATTCTCTCTGCTGCTGCAGCAACTAACGGGAGTAACAGGGGTCCCAGATTACAGAGAAGCTAAGCTGGAGAAGATGCAGTTCAGCTGCTATACAAGGCCGACTGTGCATTCACAATATTGCCTCTCTTCCTATTTATACAAAGAGAAATTCAGGATTACCGTCCCGTTTGAGTCAAACTAAAGGAAACTAGGCAGGACAACATTTGTACCTTCCCAGTCTGGCTCCCCAATAACCTCTCCATCAGCTATTTGCATTTCAATGGCTTTCCAAGCCTCTGGTAATTGTTAGGGGAGGAGGCGGGTAAAAAGGCTATTATATGAGAGTTAGATCAGCTTTAGCAAGCCTGAAGGCAAGAGAGAGCATCGCAGCAGCTGATGCAACCCGTGACAGTATATTGTTTGCCGTTCTGTGTGAGCCTGGGGTGCGCACCAATGCTTGTGAGTTGATTCATAATTACAAAGAAATGTATGAATGTAGCATTTAATTGGCAGGAAGGCAGCAGCAGTGCTGCGCTCCGAAGCTGGAGGGAAACGGGGCGGTACGAACTGGGAATTCATGTTGGAACCACTCATCTGGCTAAATCCCCCCCCCCGACATCCGAGGGTGCCGTCCCTGGCCGGTCATGCCCAGCCAGAGCTGGGGCTGTGTGCGGCGGGCGCAAGTTGTGTCTTTAAGGGAGGCCGAGCCCAAGGCAGCTGGAGAGCCTGGGGACTGGCCAGCAAGTGACTCAGCATCGCCTGACCTGTGCCCAGGAGTCCAGGCTATTCTTGGTGTCGGGTGTGTTTAAGGCAGGCAGCCGAGGCTTAAACGCTTCCAGTTGCTCGGCAGAGGATGTGCCCGTGCCGAGGCTGGAGCCTCGCACACGTTGTGTTGCCCAGGGGTGCAGTGCCGTCTTCCTGTTGCATGGCTTTCCTCCAAGCTCGAGGGGGCTACGACCTTTTCATTTTCTTCTCTTGAGCTAGATTAAAGCTGTAATCTTTAACGAGTGGAATAAATAGCCATCGGAGAAACTTTCAGTGGGAAAATATACTTGCTTCCCATTATGTTTTAACAGGTATCATGCTTAACTCCTCTTGCTGCCTTTGAAATTCTGCTCGCTGGGCTTAGCACGCTTTTGTCTCTCTGAGCGAAGATATGTTTAAAGGGAAGGGGAAGCGCTGATCAGGAAAGGTAATGCTGGGTCAGACAAAAATCTGATTTAGAATCTTTTTCTTCCTAAATCTATTCAAATAATTTAGCAGGCTCAGAACATGTAATCCATTAGATCTCAGAGCCCCTCGCAGGCACTAATCAATTACCCTTGATAAGTGATGGACACATAAAAAGCATCAATTTAGCTGCTACTGAAGTGCTGCTGTTTTAAAAGCAGAATGAGCTGTCATGTAGCAGTGCATAGCCTTGCTACACAGTTATCTGTGATGGAAAATGAAAATACTATACACAATTTAAAATGAGCAATTTCAGAGGCTGAATTACATTTCCACCTGTGTCCATCTCCTGCCTGAGGTATTGTTGTTTTATGGCCCTGTTTCCACATACAACAATTCTTTTTTAAGTAAAAAATTTGCTAATTTGGAGGTCTTTTAAATTCCCTTATAAAGCTGGAACTCATCTGGTCAAATTTTCTAAATGCTTTGTTTTCTATAATCTTGATTAAAGTTATGATCCAAATGATTCCTTTTTAAAAAAAAAAAAAAGCAAACGTTCCCATCTCTGGGAATGCTACAAACAGCCCTTCGCCCGCACCACCTCAGCGGCCCTGCGCTTAAAGGACTCGGGGATATTCCCAGTCTTTCCGTCACAGCTGCATCACCGTGGAGAAGGAAGGAGTAGGCTTCCCTGGGCAATGGGCTGGCGGGTTGCCGTGCTGCTGGCTCTGGTCCTGTGCCAGAGCTGAGATCCAACAGACTCTCCTCCTTCAATGCCAGCAGCTGAGCTGAGGGAAGTGGCTGGGGGTCTTTGCAGGCTTTGGTTCCCCCCCAGCCCGCCGGCGTGCTGTGGCTGGCTGCAGTGGCTTGCCTGGTGGAAGTCACGGCTGAGTAGAGCTCCCCGTAAACAGACTTACTCCACTTCTCACCGCCTGCCAAGTGCCGAGCACTACTCGCTGTAACCATCTTCCCGGAGAGCCTCCAGTCTGGTTCCTTGCAGAACTGATGCATTGGGGGATATTTGTACAAGCCAATTTTAAGTAAGTATGTTGTTTCTCTGCCTAAATTAGATGTCTAGACTCCTGCTATAATCCAAGGTGAGAGGCAGGTTCCTAATTACAGTGCTCTGAATCACACCCTAAAAGATCCCTTGTCCGTATGGGGAGCACGGGCGCCTTACGTAGGTGCTTAAAATGGGCCTGAATATTCCCTGTTGTGTGCTGGGTTTGCCACTGCTACCGCAAACAAATACAGAACCTCCTCGCCTTGCGTAAATCAAATGCTTTAGCTGCACTCTTAAAGGAGAAATGTCAGTAGTACTCAGATGGAAATTAACTGGAGAGTGCATTTATTTTTGGCCAGTCCCCTGGGAGCACCTGCCAAGCATTACCTCTCATTTCAAGCCTGGCTGTTCCTGCTGAGAAAGTCTGATGGAGCTTCGAGTCTGGGTCAAGGTGAGTGCCTGGCTCTTTATCAGCTGTCTGTGCCATTTAAAAGGGAAAGAGGGAAGCAAGCTAAGCAGCAGATCGGGTGTGAGGAATGGTGCGCTCGTGCTAGAGAGCGCAGGAATGAGAAGAAACAGGACTGCTTGGGTATGGTTTATGTACTGATTAAATGCACCTGCTGGTCCCTAAGCATCAGTGTACAGTTTTAGAATAAAAATGTTGAATCGTAAATTAAATAGAGAAAATTAATTCTGGCCTCGTCTACTCCGGGACGATAGCCAATTGCTTAAAACAAGGCTTACGTGCACCTGTTTGAAACCAGAGTAACTGACACAAGCCACGGTGCCTATGTAAAAGGTTTCCGAGAGTCATTAAAGCTGTCGTGTGGACACGCTCAAGTGTCGGCGATGGGGACTTTGGCATCAGGTGGACCAGGCTCTCCCCTTCTGTCGGAGCATGACCGGAGCGTGCGCAGGGATGCGCCTTGCAGGGTGCCTGGAGGTCCCCAGTCTGAACGGGAGCCGGCGCAGCCAGGCTGCCTCCTGTCCCACTTCCCAGCATCGTGTCGCTCGGAGCACGCTGGTCCAGCACTGGGCGCTGCGCTGCTCTTCTGACGGCAGGACTCACGGGCAGAGATGTTTGGGAATTTATTTTCTCAGAATAACTGTGATCTCAAATGGAAGGATGCTGGGGCATTGGAGTCAATTCCCATCTTTCACAAATGCATTAGAAATCCATGTTTGTCCTCGAGATTCCTGAAAAGCAGAAAAACCTGGTGTTTTCATTTTTTTTTAATTTTCCACCAGGGACAGAAATTGCTGGCTGAGAATCTGAGGCCTGAACCCAAAGAAAACATGTCTCAAGAAGCAGCATAACTGCTCTGGCCAAGGTTTTTCGTTTTTTCTCAGCCTACTCCAGAAGTCTGCAGAATCCAAAAGGGGCTACAGAGTGTAAGGTGGATCAACGAACAGCTGTAAAAGAGCTTTCCTGCCTTTCCCAGCAGTTAATAACTTCGTTGCACAGAACTTAGTTTGTCAGAAAGACCTCATGTGTTTTTTGGCTGACTAAGGACTGGCGAGGAATGTTCATAGTTACAAACGGGGGGGAATTTATTATTTTTTAAGGGAAAAAAACGCCAAACCCTCAAACAAACAAACTTGCTTTCACCAAAATCTTTGTCCCTGTTGCTGAGAGTGTGCAGTAGTACCTGCAGTAATAAAATGGTGCATAAAGCAGCCTCATTCAGACTGAGAAGTGTGGAAATTTGAGTGCAGAACAGGTAGTGTCAGGCAATCAAGGTGTCTGTTTTTTTTTTTCCCCTCGCCCTGGACAGGCGTGATCTATGTGGCTGGGTTAATATAACGGTGGGGTGGGCACTGGCAAAAAGCAGGTATGACCCAGGGCTGATACTGCTTGGGAGGAAAACAGTTTTGTTGCCAAACCCTGGATGCTGGCCCTTGCAGAAGGGAGATGACTGTATCTTCTTGGCTCCTGAACCTAAAGGAGACTTTTAGCACAGCTAAATTGTACGTGTCCCTTGGGAAGGGTTTTGAGGCCAAAACCACTAAAAAACCCAGACTCTTTCATCTAAATACAGTCCTAGGAAATTACTGTGGTCTCAATCTAATATGCATTCTGTCTTATATGATGTTAGCCCTCTTCTGTAAATAAGGTTTTGGTTGTTTACTCCTCATTCTACCTGTAATGGAAAAGTTCCATCAAGTGTAACAGAAGTTGTGTAAAAAAAGGAAACTAATGCTTATAAAATCCAAAAAGTTTGGGATTGTTCTTGAATTATTGTGTGTGGGTTATTTTTTTTAACCATGCCATAAAATTTTGTAATTTTATAGTGATATTATTACAGTGATTTTATATTAAATTTTGTTACAGGTTCAAAACCCTATCGAAAAGTGCTCATTTGTCTGGTACTTTCTCTGTGACTCTCCTGTAAATGTGAGAGAGAGTTAGAAACCCCAAGTGTTGGAGATGGACAAGTTCTTCTCAGGGCAGCGCACAGTTGTTCCCTTGTTGGGAACTGTTCAGGCTCGCTACAAGCTGGTAATCTCTACCACATTAGCTGGACAGATACGAGTTTGATGTTTTTAACTTAGTATTATGAGGCTAATTTTCTTTTTATCAGACCCTGGGGACATATATTAAATGCTATTATGTGTGACTTAAAAATAGGAAAATCTATAAAATTCAGGCCCTTTTTCCATGGTTTTTGTTGTGCTCTGGTCCCGGCTCTAGGGCTGGTCTCCATCGAATGGAGTATGTGACCTGACCCCTGCTGGTGGACCTCACCGTAACCCGAGTCAGTGTGGAAGGGTTCACTCAACGTGCTCTTAAATGAGGTTATTTGCCTACAAACGCAGTTGTTTCTACTGCTGATGCCATAGAGTGGATCTCCGGGTGTAGCAAAACTCCAGGGCTAGCAAAAAGCAGAGCTGGTGGGTGTTTAACTGCTGACTTAATGAACAGAAAAAGATCTGACACTATTTTGACATATGCCTGAAGTGATTCTGTTTTATGCTTGTGCGGCTGTGAATTTTTTTCCTTTCTTAATTTTAACCCTTTTCCTTTCCCTCTTACTGTTGCTGTGATCATAACGCTTTCCCTCCCCTCTTCCCTCCCCCCTCACCTCCTGTATTCTTTAACATCTTCCTGAGTTTGGAGGAATTTATCAACCTTGTTTCATCCAGTCCCGGGATGCGTACAGCAATAACAAGCCTGCTCAGATGCAAAGTGCAAACGCTACCCAGCAGAGCGGGCTGACACGTCGGGCCGACTGTGGCTGCCGGCAGGTGATTGCAAAGTATAAACCCTGCCCGTAGCGAAGACAGAACAGCAGAGGCGTTGGCAGAAAGCGTGTGTGTGCATGGGTGTATTCAGGTCTACTGCAATGCGACCGAAGTTTTGTCCTCTGCTTGTCAGCCCAGGTGCTCTGGGCTGGTGTAGAGAGGAACTATCTTTGTGCTAAAGATCTTACCATCAAAATAGACTCTTATCGCTAGACCATAATGTAACAATCAACTTCCATGCCCAGACAGAATTCCCAGTGATGTCAAAGGTTTTATTTCGACTGAGAAATTAGTAAGTGCTGCAGATTTTGGAATATTATCAACATTAAAACAACAGTCTGGACTGTGTTTTCCCTGCTGTTGTCATGTGAAACACTTAGGGGTGACTATAAGTGTAAGTCTCTGTTACTCTTTCATTCTGTTCATTTGATGGCAGAATTGCTGTCTGCTCAGTTAATTAATTTCTCCTGCTGTGCTCCGGTCTTTCACACAACACCGGGGAAAAAAAAAAAGTCTTCGAGAATGACAATGTAGCACGAACCCACAAAAGTTCTTAGAGGGACCCGGGGGAGGTGAGAGGTTCTGAAAGTTGCTTTTATAGTTTAAAAATGGTTTTCCTGTAGAACACCAGTGCGTGTGCCACTGCAGAGTCAGCGGTCAGAGCAGCTGAACAGGAAGGAGTTTGGTTGACCCGCTTGGAAACCCATTACGAAATTCTGTGATAATTCACCGTAAGCAAGTTCATAAGCAAAGCTGTTTCTTTCCCACTCCAAGCTGTCAGACATTTTTTACCGCTGGGGTGAGGTTTGTGCTATCTCCTGCAGCTCCGCTCTGGGAGCTCAGCCTGCTCTTCGGACTCCGTTGCCGTTCCTGCCACGGTCAGGCCGTGGCATGTGCCTCGGCGAATAGCACAGATGATAATTAAGTTTTAATTCCCCCATCTTGAGCCAACTGCAGAAGTGTAAATATTGTTACTGCTGTTTTACAGGTGAGGGGAAGACGGGTGGGGAGAAATGTGATTTGCCCAGAGTGCTCAGCCCCGTGGCCGCGCGCTGAACTGAGCAGCTTGCACTGATGGGACAGCCTGGGAGAGGCTGGAGAAAGAGAACCACGTGTTATCGCTGTTCCGGGAGAGGCCGGGGGACCCCAAAATGCCACCTGCCTGGCTCTGTGTGGAACAACACCCGCTTTGACTCGCGTGTCTTTAAGCTGTCGCGTCGCTGGTGGCACGAGCGGCTGTGGTCTGCCTCGAGCTGAGGCCACAGGCTGCCTGCGTCCGGAGCCCAGGCTGGTGGGGCTCTCACGCTGCTCTTGCCAGGTGTTAGAGCCAACACTCACCGCAGTTCTTGCCTTCTTAGCGTCTCTCTGCGGCCTGGGACAGTGCTCGGCCCCTTGCTGCTGGTTGCATAAAGACTATAAAATGGTACATGTCATCTGGCGTGTTTCTGCGTGTTGTGACTCCTTGGGAAAGCTCAGTGCTGGGAGCCTACTGTCTTCCAGATGCAACGTCTACCATCCCTACTCCTCCCGGCGGAGCCAGTGCTGTCCCTGGTGGGAGTGTTTGCTACATCAAAGCCCTGGTTTGTGCTGCGAGCGGATGATTTCTCTGGTATATTTACACTTGTAAGGGAAGATTTTTTTTCCCCCTTGTAAATATCACGGCACTTCTGTTGCTTCTGTGCTGGCCCATCTGTGCACCATTTTCACTTGTACTGACTCATGTTCACAGAATAGTAAGAACTGTCTCTAAGTATTTAATTTCTGCGTTAGAGTGGGCCCATTTTGCTTTTCCAGTTAGCTCCTAGGCAGTTGAGCACTGGGTTTTCTTTTTTCTTAATGACATCTCTGGACTTTATTGGGTTGGTATAAACTTTAATGAAGCAGTTTGCATTTTTTCATTCAGATTTTTCAAGACTTCCTTTCCCATGTTTCTGGGGTTTGTTCTCTGTAGTGAGATGTGTTTTCTGGCTGTTTTCTGCGTGACCAGAAGTCACTGGGTGTGTACCCCTTCTGAAAGTGGGTACAACATCTTTAGTCTGTCATGAGGTTTCAAGTTCAGATATTCCAGAAGAAAGAAACGTTAGGTTAAGGTTGTTCGCGCAGATTGTGTGGAGGCCCGTCGAGCTCTGCTGTGCTCTTTTTAATGAGTGATCACGTACTCATTTTCTCCACCTCCGTCTCTTTGGGTAACCAGAGTAGACCACAGCTGTTTACTGAACAACTCTTGAATATTTTGCCTTGTCTTCGCTGCACCCAGGGTCGTCTTCATTGTCTACAGGTCAGACCTTGCTCTGGAGGTAGGCTGATCACAGGCTCTTTTTAGTAGCCACTTCCCTGGTGTTCACTGATATGTAGTGTCCGAATCCTCGCTCTGCTTGAACGGTCTCCCAGCTCTCTTCTGGCCTGGTACCACAGAGGGCCTGCAACCAAAGGGCACATTTGCAATGAAAGCTCTGCCAAACCCTGCAGCCGCAGGAGCATCCTTGGTCACGGTCGGATGCTGCATGTGTTGCCTGACCGGTGTGTCTGGCACAGTGGGGCACTGAGGATAGTCAAAGTAGCCGCTGGATCTCTGCTGTACATGTGTAAACAGCAAATATATATCTACGAAGTCTGAGGCTGAAGACAGCCAAATTATGATCCTTTTTTCCCCCTGAGAATATGAAAAGACATGTATTTCCCAGCAGTCGAATCTGCCAGTACTTCAAGGTACTTCTTTTAGAAGCATGGAGATGTGAGTGCATTTTAGTAAATGACAAAAAGATCCTTTTAAGAGGGGCAAAAGAGAGGCTTTTTCCTTAAATACATTCCTGGGAAAGACTTGAGCCATTTCAGCTGAAATGAAAAAGTTTAGCCCGAGGCCAAACCCAGCTGGAGAAATTTTCAGCCCAAACAATTAATTATAGATGAAGTTATGAGCAACCAAAACTGGAGTTATACAATAGTAAACTGTAGTTACAGTGGTGCTTTCAACTCTGCCTATAACGTTGGCACGTATGTCAGTGTAAGTCCTTGTGACTCTCTCAGGAAGAGCCTTCTTGCAGAGCTTGCTGATTTGAGGGGAGGGGAGCAAACGTTTCACATCAGAAATAATCTGCTTCTGAAAGATGGACTAACCGGTGACTTTCAGAGCACTGTCTTGTCTGTGTTCAGCGTTTGCCCAGGGTCAGGTTTAGCAGGGCTAGCACATGGGAGGAAGGGCGTAATGAAGAGGGAGCCTCCTATGACAGAGAACAGCTCAGGCATGAGCTGGGATGGCAGAGATTAATGGGGCTGCATCCCATCTGTAATACCTCCGTCTGAGCAAGGCTTTCCTGGGAAACTGGAAGGTAACCTCCCGATGATGGAGGCTGTCTGTTGTAAAAGCAGTTCCTTGCGTAGCAGGGAGAACACACCAAGACTGCAAGTGTGTCCTGAATGAACGGTTCCTCGTGGAGGTGTTCATGCCACACACAATCACAGGCGAGCATTTTAGAAGCTTGCACATGGGGGAATATTCTCGCCTCCGTCGGCTGCTAAATTGAGCTGCTTGTGAACTCTCTCAGCAGTAGAGGTAGCGCTGACAAACAGTCATCTTCAGTGATGAAAGGAGTGCAGGTGAGAGGAAATTTTGTGGGAGGAGATCCTGCTCTGAATTTCTTGTGGAAACCGTAATTATGTGATTCAGTGTAGAGAGGTATGAGGGTTTCCAGTGTAAGCTATAAAAAAAGCTTAGGGAAGCAGCCTACGGATGAGGCTGCTCATTCAGACCTTATCTACTCATGTGGGAGCGTGGAATCTTAGCACTCCACCTTATCTCTTCCCCCCTGGGAGATCAGTATTGAGAGAGTTTGACCTCTCGCTTACCGTTTCAAATCAAACCTAGTGTAACAGTGGCTTTGGCCATGCAGTCTCTCAATCGCTTGATGAAATAATCTTGTTCCCTGCCCTTGCGGGTAGAAATACGTCTTGCCAAAATGCCGCTGAAGTGATACCTGGAGGATAGTTGTAACGGAGTAGAGCTATGGCAGAAACATCCTCCCTTGCTCCAGGCTTTCCCTGCGGGTGCAGTGCTTAGGATGTTGGAGGTAGTGGAAGTTTGCCCCTCTGCTTTGGGGCAGCTCCTATTTTTCATATGAAGAAGATCCCTGTTTCTGTGCTTGCTCCTGGGCTTTTGTAGTTCCCTGCAGATTTAAATGAACTTTAAATCAACTTTGATTCAAAGCATTCAGCACAAGGAGATCCCAGATCTGGAATGGATGTTCTCCAAAAGCAAGGGTGCCTCGGTGCCAGCACAGGAGTATCCATACAAAGAGCTCTCAGCCAGAGCTGTTTTGCTTTCTCACACTTGAAGCTGGTATACTTTAAAGGATATCAAGCGGCAAATGTGGCAAAGGGGAAAAATTATTACAGACTGTATTTGGCAGAAAACCAGCAAAGATAAAATACCATACGTTCTGTGCAATGAGCTCCTACATAAATGATTCATTCACTAGAACACAGCTGGGGTCAACACCTCCTATTTGAACAGCCCAAAGTTATGCAAATATTTTTATGTGGATTTTCTCAAAAAAAAAAAAAAGACAATATATTCTGTTCCAATAAAAAAGCTCTTTATCTATGTAACTTTTAAGAATCCAAATCCCACAAGAACAGTGTCACCATGTTATACACATATATAGAGCAGCTGAATACCTAAAAAATGACAAGATATGCCCTAGAGACGCAAACTCTGAAAAGACTGCTTGTTTTCCTCTGTATTGCCAGCCAAGTCTGTTCTACAAATTGTGTGTGGTGGAGATCACACTATTTCAAAATATCAAATTGCTAATTAAAGAAACTACTCAAGGAAACTTTCCAGTAGAACAATATATGCAGTGGGATAATAGTAGTCACTATTTCTTTAATGAGTTTCTATCCTAACCAGAATTTCTTACAATACATTCAGTGCAGCCATTCAGTTAGATTATTATGAATCACATGTGTATTATTTCTGGTTCGGTATTAACATAAAAACTTCTGATGAACCATAGTATTACAAAAACAGGTCTAGTGTATAGAATGGCAATATCATTCCTGCAGATAAAAGCCTGGAAATGAAGGTCCTTATGCAGCAATACAATTTAATGTGTTAGTTTCTAGGTTTAATTTGCAAAGGTGCTGAGAAACTACAGGTCCAACTGAAGCCAAGAAGAGCAGGGTGTCTCTGGATGGTCAGATATGTTGATCCACAGCATAAGCATTGCTCTGCAGTGCAGCATTGCAATCTGTAGGATCTGAATCAGCAAAAGGCAGTGGGAGGGAGAAATCTTTCTTGGTGGGTGTTCCCATAACATTGTTGGTTGAGTTGGAGATTTTCTTAAATACTTATATTTTGCTACAGCGAAGTAATTTAGCAATGTCATCCAAGGGACAGTGTGTACAAGCCCTCGTGAAATGATGCGGGTAGATCAAGTCAAGCAAAAAGTAGTTTAGTTGTGTAGCAGAGAGAAGAGTGGAGAATGTAAGAGATGTCTTAAATCCTTTCTTCCCCATTCTGTGAGAGAATGGTGGTGAAAATATTCCCTTCAGGTTCTGAATAGAAGTTGACATAATGAGATGGATTTCCAAAAATATTCCAAGATGGTGGACAGCTTTTTTGGTCGCTTGTTGGTGGTAACTAGGTGCCTCATTTGCTATTCTTGAAAATCTTTCTTTCCTGCTTAAGAGGTTCTCTAGTGTCTATTTCATTTTCTCTGGTGAACAAGAATGACTTCTTGATCTTGGATTTTGCATTCCCAAATAGCCATTCTTCGTATTCCCCTCAAGTAAAGAGAGCAACCAACCATTTAAAGCAAAGAATGCAAGAGCTTACTAAGTATAAAGGTAAGGCTTTTCCTCCTCATGTGTTTGGAGCGGTTACCAGGCATTAGGTAAGTAGTCATAGAATCACAGAATCATAGAATAGTTTGGATTGCAAGGGACCTTTAAAGGTCATCTAGTCCAACCCCCCTGCCATGGGCAGGGACATCTTCAACTAGATCAGGTTGCTCAGAGCCCTGTCCAACCTGACCTTGAATGTTTCCAGGGATGGGGCATCTACCACCTCTCTGGGCAACCTGTGCCAGGGTTTCACCACCCTCATTGTAAAAAATTTCTTCCTTATATCTAGTCTAAATCTACCCTCTTTTAGTTTAAAACCATTCCCCTTTGTCCTGTCGCAACAGACCCTGCTAAAAAGTTTGCCGCCATCTTTCTTATAAGCCCCCTTTAAGTACTGAAAGGCTGCAATAAGGTCTCCCCGAAGCCTTCTCTTCTCCAGGCTGAACAACCCCAACTCTCGCAGCCTTTCTTCATAGGAGAGGTGTTCCATCCCCCTGATCATTTTTGTGGCCCTCCTCTGGACCCGCTCTAACAGGTCCATGTCTTTCTTGTGCTGAGGGCTCCAGAGCTGGATGCAGCACTGCAGGGGGGGTCTCACCAGAGCAGAGTACAGGGGCAGAATCACCTCCCTCGACCTGCTGGCCACGCTGCTTTTGATGCAGCCCAGGATACAATTGGCCTTCTGGGCTGTGAGCGCACATTGTGGGCTCACGTCCAGCTTTTCGTCCACCAGTACCCCCAAGTCCTTCTTGGCAGGGCTGCTCTCAATCATCCCCCAGCCTGTACTGATACCAGGGCTTGCCCCGACCCAGGTGCAGGACCTTGCACTTGGCCTTGTTCAACCTCATGAGGTTCACACGGGCCCACTTCTTGAGCTTGTCCAGGTCCCTCTGGATGGCATCCCGTCCTTCAGGTGTGTCAATCGCACCGCTCAGCTTGGTGTCATCTGCAAACTTGCTGAGGGTGCACTCGATCCCACTGTCTGTCATTGATGAAGATATTAAACAGTACTGGTCCCAATACGGACCCCTGCAGGACACCACTCGTCACTGATCTCCATCTGGACATTGAGCCATTGACCACCACCCTCTGGATGCGACCATCCAACCAATTCCTCATCCACCGGACAGTCCACCCATCAAATCCATATCTCTCCAGTTTAGAGAGAAGGATGTTGTGGGGGACTGTGTCAAAGGCCTTACAGAGGTCCAGATAGACGGCATCTGTAGTTCTTCCCATGTCCGCTGATGTAGTCACTCCATCATAGAAGGCCACTAGGTTGGTCAGGCAGGACTTGTCCTTGGTGAAGCCATGCTAGCTGTCTCGAATCACCTCCCTGTTCTCCATGTGCCTTAGCATAGCTTCCAGGAGGATCTGTTCCATGATCTTCCCAGGCACAGAGGTGAGTGACTGGCCTGCAGTTCCCCCGGATCTTCCTTTTTTCCCTTTTTAAAAATGGGGGTTATGTTTCCCCTTCTCCAGTCAGCAGGAACTTCACCGGACTGTCACGACTTCTCAAATATGATGGATAGTGGCTTAGCAACTTCATCCACCAGTTCCTTCAGGACCCACAGATGGATCTCATTGGGTCCCGTGGACTTGTGACCTTCAGGTTCCTTAGATAGTCTCAAACCTGATCTTCTACAGCGGGCAGCTCTTCATTCTCCCAGTCCCTGCCTTTGCCTTCTGCGGCTTGGTCGGTGAGGCTTGGGCACTTGGCGGTGAACACTGAGGCAAAAAAGTCATTGAGTACCACTGCCTTCTCCATATCCCGGGTAACCAGGTCCTTGGTTTGAATCATATTCTCTCACCACACAGTTATCCAGAGACCTGTGGAATGACTGTTCTTCAGCTGCCCTAAAAATTTCTCTTGTAGCTTTTGGTGCTCTGAATGACTGAGCCTCGGACTCGATGATAATTGTAGTGTTGGGATAATGGCTTTGGATGGGTCTTCCATAGCTGGTCCTCACCCTGGCACTGTTACCATGACTCTTCCGCATTTCCTTGCACTGATTGACTCCCATTCCTTTCCAAATAAGAACTGAAACAAACCGCATGGGAATGAATCACTTGGAGAAGGTTTGGCCGTTATTTGAAGACAGTGGAGCCAAAGCCTTCAGGTGGGGGATCAGCACTTCACTGTGCTACGTTCTACACTAACTCATAATAGAAAGATTAGAGAACTTAAATACTTAAAGTTAATATGGTTCTCCATTTCTCCGTCCATTCTGGCCAGCAGAACTGGGCCAGGGTGCTGTTTCCTCTGTGTTGGTTGCATATGGGCCAGTCTGTTAGGAAATTAATTTGTTGCTAAACATCAGTAAGACAATGCTGTCGTCAGGCTGAGTGTGCCATTGTTTTCTTGGCATCTAAGCTTCACTTGGATGTTTGCCATGAGAGTTAGTGACCTGGTGAGCTATTTCCAAAATACGACCTGTGGCATATGACTGAGGTCAGGGAATATGGATCAGCCTAATTCCCATGTGTCCAAAGCACCCTGTCAAATGCTGAGAAAAATATTGGAGAGTCTAACAGGTCAGACTTCACTCATCAGGTCCAGACTTGGCTCTTTTGTCTCTAATGTCTAACAGGCAAGCCAAAATCTCAGTGCAATCACCGCTGTCCTCAGCACCTCCAAATGTGGGTTGGATTCTGTCTACTAGGCAAATCGTTAGTCAATGATTTAAGAAGCAAATAAATGTTGATGGTAGGACTCCTTCATCCCAGGAAGAAGTCAGGAAAGAAAGATGGGAAGGATCAAAGACCAGTGTACTTGTCTGCCCTCATCAGAGCCATCTTCGGGCAGCTTCTCTCCTCTTAGTCGGGAAGTCATAGTGTCGGATCTGAGAGTTACTGGTCTGGGAAGCTGTTGACACCTGAAAAGTGGAAAGCGTAGAGAGAAGGAGAAGTTAATGAAGGGCAGCAAGCGACCACAGAGTCCCTCACCATCGACCACGGACCTCTTTGTTTCTCTTTGTTCGGTGATGGGTACTCCTGCACCACCTCAGATGCTCTCCCCTTCCCTGCCTTGCAGAGCACTGCTCTTTGCATCTCAGTGCATTTATTCTCCTCCTTATCTAATTTTAATTAAAGCTCCTTTCTCCTCTCCCCTCCTCCCCCCCCAAACATAATCAACTGAAGAAAAATGAGCTGGTAAGTCATTGTTTTTACCACTTTGGCAGCAAATGAATGTTATGTCTGGCACGCTCGGCACCAAGTCAGAAAATGAATCAGCAGCTGTTGTGACAGAAGCTTTTTCCTGAATGGGGAAACAGAGACAAAAAGAAAACAGGCCAAGGAGGGGTTTCTGCGGTGGGCATTGCCAGCCCCCCACCGCCGTGAGGAACGTCTTTGCCCTTCGCTGGGGAAGGCAACCCGACCACCGGCGGGGCCTCCCCTCTCGCCCCCGGCATGGCGGCGGGGCCAGGAGGCGCCATTTTGTGACTGGCGTTGGCTGGGGGCTGCTGCCCGTGGCCGTGCCTGGGAGGGGAGCGGTGGGACGAGGTGCCCCAGCACCTTGGCGGGGAGCTGGTGGTTTAGGGAAAGCGAGGGTGACCCAAATCCCTCCAGGTCTTCCTGAAGGCCCCATCTCGGCTAGGTGGGCAGCGGGGCGTTTATGCAGGCGAAGATGAAGAAACACTTACTTGTCCCTGGACTGCACTATGGCGTGGTTTGCTTTGTGCCCATCCATGGGAAAATGATGAATTATTTCTTTGTGTCTTGACAGACTTGGACCCATATTTAGTTGTTTTAAGTGGTAACCTTGCACGTATTATACGCAGCACGCTGTGAGCTGCAAGGTTGTGGATTAAAGAGTGGCTTACGGTACCCCCAGATCATCCTCATCCTTTATCTAATGGTTAACTTCTCATAAGGACTCAGTTTGCTTTGTGACCTTTGGCACCTGCTGCTTCTTTTACGCCAAACATTTAAGGGCACATGAGAAATGCTTTTCACTAATATTTCGGCCTTGTTAATATATTGCGAACTATTTCTACAGGAGCAGCATCGAAGTTTTATCTGCTAAATAAATATTGCCGGGCTAAGCTAATAGGCAGAGTAGATCTGCAGGCATTACCACACTGGAGCAGACACAAGGTCCAGCTGGAGAGCAGCATTGTACAACTGGGCAATGAGTGAAACTGGAGCTTCAGCAGATTTGTCTGAGACAGAGAACCAGCCTCCGTATCTCCTTGGAAAGGGCTGCTTTTGCTAGGGTATTTTTAATGGGAATAACAGACTGAGCCAGCTGAGCTGGTGACTTGCAAACTGAATAGCTTCAGTAAAGTCCAAAGGGACAGTGTGTGGTTGCGAGTCAGGGCAGAGGTTGTCCTGGGTTCCTGGAGACAATCATCACAATATTTATAGCTCCTTTCATGCCAAATGGACAAGTGACGTATTTGTCCTTTCCCTGTCCCTATAAATTCCCTCCTCACCTCTGCAAAACAGTGTGTGCTTTAACGCCTGCCCTGTCACATGCTACCGGTGACACAGGTCGGAGCAGGGTTTTCTTCTGTGGCACAGCTGGAGGGACTTTCTCTACCCCTGGTTTTCTCTTGCTGAGCATACAGCGGTGTTCACAGTCCAGCCCATGGCCTCACCATGCCAGAAATCCCTCCAGGTTTTGGTTGGGTTTTGCGTGGGGTGGGATGGGTTGTTTTATGTTAGTAGGACAGAGTACAACAATTACGGGAAGAATAAAGGTAGGGGTCAGGTCCGTTTGACATTTTGTGTATTGACTGACAAAGTTTTTGGTGAAGTTGCGTGCTCTGTATTTCACTTTCAGTTCCCTTCTCTCCAGTGCCAGCGCCCTCATTCCAATCCAATAAAATGCTGGTTTGCGCCATAAAAACCCGCAGTCCCGTGGAAATGCTGGGCACAACGCGCCTGCAACTCCACATGGTTACCCAGCCGGAGGAGGAGAACGTGGTCCTGACAGCCCGGCCCGCCACAGTCACGGAAAGGTGTTTTAATAGAGATTTATTATTCACTGGCCAAAGCACTGATGTGACAAACAGTCACAGCCTCAGCCATACCAGTCCTCTGAGTCCTCAATTAACCAATTTATATAAGAAAAAAACTCGAGGAAGAGAAATTGCTCTAATAGGTGTGTGGTTACTTTTTCTTTAACTTTGGTTTTGTTTTATGACTTGTATGACTGGTGGATTTACAATCCATCAAGAGGAACCCATCAGACATCACTTTCTAGGAACACTGCTTTTTGTTATCTTATTATATAATTTATTTTCTCATTTTGATCCTGATCCTGCAAAGCCTTTCCATCACGTGTAGATGCAATGGTGTTCTTGTCACTCGTGTGGCAGCAGCTCAAGGGACCCCAGCCCTGCTGGAGCAGGGACAGGACCCAGCAACAGCCCGATGTTGCCCCAGAGGCTTCTTTAGCTCCTGAGTAGCTTCATCCTGAGCTGCTGAAGTCAATGGGAGATGGGCCAGTCCTTCAAAGTAACTTCACGTGAATCATTCCTGAGCGGACTTTAAGTTAATTGATTCTGTTTGCAGATATGAAAAGGAGGAAATGGGGTGCTATTGGTGAGCACGTGCCATGCCTGTTGAGGTGCTGTGGAGGGACCTTTTCCAACCAGCCTCACACACGTAGAAAATATTGAGCCTGATTCTTAAGGTGTGCATGCAGCTTGCTTCGCGGGATTTACTGAAGTCACTCCTGATTTGCTCCGGGCTGTGATTATGTGAGAGGAAAATGAAGTTCATTGATTGTCTGAAGAATCAAAATCAAAGCTGGAGGAGGGAAAGGTGCTGTGAAATTTCAGGACGGACCGGCCATCTGTGCAAGCATCAGCTATCTCCTAACCAGAGTCCATCTCCTTCAAACTGCTGCGCTGACAGCACCGGGTTCTCCCGCATCAGCACGCGCAGGCACGGCTCTGCCGTTTTAAAGGCTTTCAGGATTAGGCCAGGGCTCCTGCACAGCTGCGGTGCCTTGCCCCTATTTTACATCCACGGAAAGATTTTTGAATGGACTTCAGAAGCCATTAGGAACCCAAATGTCGACTTGTACTTGCAAAATGTCTCTGGTTAATGTTTTCCTACTGACGCTCTGCTTTGCTCCCCGCCTGCCAGAGTTTCCTGTGACCTATTTGAAATATCACTCTCCTAAGTGAAAATGTGCCTCTCTTTTTCAAACTTGCAAAACTCACAAAAATAAATAGCCTAATTTGGCCAGTTAATAGCCCTCTCCTGGGGCTCCTCTCAGCAACTAAGAGGCCTTTTAAATACAACATTTGTGACTGCGTCATTAAAGCTCTGCATGATCCAAGCAGACTAAACCAAAAAGAAAGAAATGCCTTATTTGATCTAAGTTTTCTTTTCTTTTAAATAGTGACACTAGAGACCCATTTATTTTTAATTACACAATTGCTTTATTAAAAGCCTAAATCCTGCAGTCCCTAGTCATTGCTTAGGCAAAACTCCTATCATTGAAGGAAGGACCTGTAGGAGTCAATCCTAAAAATAGGGCAGCTGACAAAGTCTGCCTTTCAGAACGGGTTTGCTTTATTTTTGAAGGATTTCCCAAGTCAAAGAGAACTTCCCTCTGCTTTGCTTTTCAGTTCTGCAGCAATTTGAAAGCTGAATGTAGGAAAGCAGTTGCTCCAGAAAGCAAAACCAACCTCAGTTTTCCTTTCAGATTGGCTGTGCTGCCCTTCCCACCCTTAGACACCATCCTCTACGTAGTCACGTTAGTATTTACTGGCACAACAAGGTATGCATGAGAGTTAGCTCCGGCTCTGTCCAGACACATCTCTGAGCCTGAGCCAGCTTTACTTTGGGCCCTGAGCAGAGGTCTCCCTCGCACCCACCCATGCACTGTGCCCAAATGAGCTGCGTGAAGCCCCCAAGCTATCAGCCAGGTTGCCAGCCCCTAAACACCTGCCCCGTGCTCCTACCAAACACAGAGCCTCCTGCAAACCCTCCCTGGATCGGGGTTTGTTCTGCTGTGCAGAATTATGGCACTGCTGCAGCAGCAGGCAAGCCCACCTCGAGTCCTGCAGCACCTCTCTGCAGCCCTGCCTCGCACATGGGGAACAAATCCAGCTGCTGGGAGACTGACAGAGGGCAGGATTGATCCTGTGCTAGTGCACGGGCTGTGCTACCCAAGCGCAGTTATGTCTTTGGGCTCCATGTGAAGGGCAGATGTCCTTGCTAGGTTAAGACGGTGCTGCTAGCAGTAGGAGAGGGAGCAGGCTAGCCAGCCACATATACTGGATTATATTCCTGGGCTGAACTCCAGAGCCTTCAATTTTATTATCTAATTACCCAACCAAACTCATTCATCTTTATTTTTCAGTCTTACCCGCAGACCCCGGTTTAAATGCAGCTCTGCTATGTGAAGTGCTGCCCAGGCACTCTCCACTTGGAAAAATCCACGGTTTTTCAGCTTTATTTGCTCAAACTGTGTTTTCTTAGTGTAAAGGATGCATGGCAGAAATCCCAGCCCCGGTCAGTGGCAGAGGTCTACGTTAGGCTGTGCTGAGACAGAGATGGCTGCATTATCACAGGCAGTTGTATCAGGGGGAACAAGAGAAAGAAAATAAACCTCTAATTTTATATGAAGGTTGTGTAGCTAGATGTAGTCTTCATCACCAGTGTGACGCGTCATTAGATTCCATACAGGGCTCCCTGCGATATATGGCTTTATTACCAAGTATAAACACCAAGAGTTAGTAAATAAAAACAACAGGGGGAAAAAAGTCCCCCCAGAAGTTAATGAGACCTCAGGAAAATATCCCTGGAAACTGGAGCCCAAGTGGGCACCAATCCTGCTGTCCCATCCTTTTCCTCTTCAGGTCAAAGCGGGAGCTTGGCCTTGCACCTCTGTTCTTGAGTGCCCGTGGCTAATGCGTGGTGTGAAACCCTCCAGCCATGCGTGCCGGGGAGGGCTGCGGCGTGCTGAACACGAGCCCTCCTCTCCATATGTTACTATCGTGTGTATATGTAATCCATGTACCATGCTGGGACAGAGGCTCCCTGATTAGCATAACCTTGCCCCTGGGAGGGGCTTAGCTTATAAATGCTGCTTTTTCTGTGCTCCTTGCCTTTATTTCCTAAGGGAATGCAGATACTGGCAGGTTCAGTGGGCATCCGGAGCAGGTAAATGGCTAAAAAGGGCTAAAGTAGAAAACTTTCCTCCAGATCTACCCGTATTCATGTTTGCTCTCCAGTTTGCAAGGGCTGGGAGGGGGGGGAGGGAAGGGAGAGGTGGCAGATGCTGCAGAGCATGAGGCTGCTGTCTCGCCAGCTTGCTTTCATCTTAGAGAGAGGAGAGACATGGGAGAGAAGCCCTCATGCAGTCTTTAGAGGCCTCTTGCAGAAGGAGCCCTTCTGGTGCTGCTTTCCCAGCCCCAGCGTGCAGCCTGCTGGAGTTGAGGGGCTCTGTCTCGTAGGAGGCTGGGGCAGAAACACAGATGTTTTGTGGAGTTCGGTCTGCCCTCCAGGCAATCAACTGCTCCCACTTCTCAGCAGACAGCACGGCCGGGACGAGCGCGCGGCAGGAGCAGCCGGGGAGATGTTGCGTGCTGTGCCGTGCAAGGAGCCTGAAAGCCAGAGCTGCTCAGCAGGGCACTGAGGTTGTGTTGCAACACAGGCAGGTACGTGTCAGGGAGGGTGCTCTGTCCTGGCCTGCTGCGGTGGAGGAAACGCTCTGCAGAGAGGTGGTGGCACCTTCTGCAGGACAGGCCTCCATTCATGCTGAACAGCACATGGGAAGGAGCCTCCTGGAGCACAGCACACGGAGCAGAAGGGGAAATGGAGACGGGTCTGGTCAGGAGGAGGGAATGAGCAGCGGCAGGAAAAGCCGCTACATCTGGTGGTGGAGGTGCTGAACTCTGAGCGCGCCTGGTAAAAACCTGTCGGGCTCTCAGAACTTGTGTGTTCTCGGAGGCTTTGCTCAGGGATGCTTTCACACACGGCCACAATTCAGGTCCTTCCGCTCCTCTGGTGGCAGTGTGGCTTCTCCTCGCCTTGCCTCTCTACCTGCTGTTGTCTAGGCTTTCTCCGAGCAGAGACCAGCTGACTTTATCTTCCCAGATGTTTCTTATGATCTCTCCCATTCTAGCTTTTATCCCTGACCACAAGCAGCACTTGGAACAATTAACACCTTGTGCTCCTAACATCTTACGGTTTACAAGGCAGCTGGTTACTAGGGCAACAACTGCACTTTTTTCTTTCAGTGTATTGACTGAAAATCAACATTTTATATTAAAGGAAAAGAAAAATAATATTCTCTCCAGCCACAGTGAGTTACAACACCATCTCTCCTGTAATCAAGATATTGCTGAATTATGGTGCTATAAACAAACACTTCTGATATAACCACAAACACTGTGGGACATGTAACACATTGGCAGTATATTTCAAGTGACAAACTCATTTATTGTGGGGAGTGGAGGGAGAAAAACACCTTTCCGGGAGCCGCTGCAAGGAATTACAGCAAAGAATGACCGGAGCTTAAGGATACAGAAGCAAAGTAATTCTACCAACCTGACCGGAATAAAACACTTCAAAGTATGAAGAAGATCAGAGCAGTACCAGTAGCTCAGAAGGTGAGGACACAGGACTTGATTATTCTCTCCCTCCCACTGGCATAAATCAAGATTGATTCCATAGCACTTAATAGAATCACCATGCTGTGAGACTGGTGTAACGAAGTAGCTCCCAGGAGGTTGGGGAAGTGAGCCCACAGCTATCCCGTAACGTTAGCAGGCCAGTGTGGAGGCTTCCTTGTTTGCAGGTGGGACTTGAGTAACAATCATGAATCATTAAGGTACATAACTATCTGAGAGATCAAAGTCATCAAGAGCTCTAGATGTGAAACCAGCTCGTGCCAGATGCCGCGAAGGCAGAGAACAGGCTGGGAGCTGCTTGCCAAAGAGGTTTCATCTCCTGCTGTGTTCCAGGTGGCTGCTGGGTCACTTTGGTCAGCGGGATTGAAGAGAGCCATCATCTGCTTCCTCGGTGGTCTGCCAGCCCTTGTGTTTGGTGAGTGTCAGGTCGTGAGACTTCCTTGCCCAAACAGGGTGATTTTGTGTGCTGTTTTATTATGCCACGATGTGCTAGTCTGTTTTGGTAGTGATCTGCTGCCCAAGTTGTTAAATACAGGCGAGCTGTCAGCAGTGACTCTCCCGGCTGTAACCAGGACCATGGATGGAGCAGGGGAAGCAAGATGGGCTGGGCAGCTGTTCAGTAAGTCCCCAACCACATGCAGAAGGACATCCATGCCATGCAGTGGTGATGGGAGAAGGGACAGGGGGATATTGCCTCCGTACATCCTTTAGTAAACCTGCCCCTGGAAAAGATAATGTATATAACCATCTACTGCGTACACGAATTTGATAATGATTGAGCGCTTGTGATCAGGAAGTACCTGTGCCTGAAGTTCATTGACTGTGTCTTACAACTTATGTATTTATACCAACACATAGAGCACGACTAGGTTATCCAAAGCTTGTGTGGGGTTTGCAGGGTTGACTTTGAAGTAAAAAACCCCATGTGTGTAACATGTGAGGTGATCTAGCTGACATTGTGGGTGAGGATGATTAGGGTGCCGTTGCTTCTGGAAGGCTGGGTTTCCAAACGTGCCGTTACAAGAACACTGGGGTTCTCTGCCTTTAGTTTTAAGTGAGTTTGGGGTTGAGGGGAATAAAGCTCCAAGCAATCCCACCGCAGAGTTTGCAAATGAGCACAAAAATGCATTGAATGGGAGCTGTTCAGCTTGCAGACTTCTGATGGTTTTGACAGCGGAGCTCAAAAGTTCCTTGAATAATAGGTCTGTGATTTCTGGCAGCCTGTAAGCGCTGAACTTCTTTGGATTTCAAAGCAAATAGATACATCTTAACAAAGACCACCTTGTGTCAGCTATCCTTAAAATTATAGCACATAGATTAAAATAAAACCTGTGTACTTGTCCCTCCTGGGACACTGGGGAAGGGAAAAGCATTATCAGAATTCTTTAAACTCATCTTAACAGTATTGAGCCAATTATTTTGTTAAATTTGGGTTTGTTTTCTGCCTCTCAATGAGAACATTTGAAGTCTATCATCTCCACCATTTATGAGTTACCAGTATGCAAGTGTAAAATTTCCAATTGGAACATATGGTATCAGAGGGAACGAGGGGGAAATATCTGATTGCTCGCGCTCCCCAAACTCCAAATCTACTGCATTTAGTATTTTGCTCACAGTTCCTGCAGGGGGAAATAAAAGAAATCATCTCTGAGCTGAGACCAAGCACTGAACATTTCACCCTGAATAGGAATCTGTTTGAGAAACTTATAAGCAGCTGAAAAGGGAATAGAATAGAAACTACATTTCAGTTTCTTCACTGGGGTTGCAGCTACTGGCAGAACTTACCACCAGTAACAAAAGCCCTCTGAACCTTCTTCTCTTAAGTTCTGACACCTGGTTTGGGTATGTGCCTGCAGCCCATGAAAGGCCAATTTTCCCTATGAAAGGAGGGCCTCTCAGTGACCGCACTAATAGAGGAACCAACTGCTTCACCTGCGGTAGCTCAAGTGGTTCGTGACCAGCTGCACCATTTGTTCAGAGGCTTGCCGTGGATATGGAGCAGCCTCAGGAACTCGCATGTGGTGTGCCTGGTGAATGAGAACATGCTGGCAACTGATACCCAGCCCGTGGGGATGGCTGAGCTGAGGTGTCGAAGGAGCCGTTGCTGGTGTGATGGTGGATGTGTAGTGTGGGCTTGCAGTCCTCCCTCTGCCTAGAAGCAGAGGATCACTAGGTGGAGTGTGACCAGAGACACCTCACAGCTCCAGTCGCTGTCTCTGCTGAGTGATACCAAATGCTTTGGAGAAAGATGGAAGGACCCAAGGACTGGAATGTCATTTTCTACCCTGAGGTTTTTTATGCAGAACAAGATTTTGGGTTTCTGTCTGTCCAAGCATGGAGACAAAGTAATGCTGCTGAGGCACGCTGCTCCTGCACGATGGCCTTGCCTCCAGCCAGTGCGTGGGGACAGAGCAAGCAGGAGGTCAGAGACCAGTTGTTCTTCCCCCCATGATCACCCCCCCACCTCCCCATGGCATCAGTGAGGCTGGGCAGTTCAAGGGCTGCTAGCAGAGCTGGGCGTGCAGGCAGCGGGGCTGCTGTGGCCTGCTGCAGAGACCTGGAAACACGCTCTGCCTCTGAGCCCTGTGATGCTTGCAGACTGTGCAGGACATCTTGCTGGGCATACCGCCTGGGTTAACCCAGGTCTGTATTCAGCACCAGCCTGAGCCTCACCATGCAACGGTGCAAGCCCTTTGAGACCATTGGGCATCACTCGCTATTAGGCACTGGGTAGTCACGTTGCTCTTGTAAATGGTCAGTCCCTTGCTGGCCTCCCTGTACCACCGCTGAATTGAGTCTTTCTTGCAGGGGCATCCCTTTACCCCGTTACAGAAAATGATTGTGCAGACCTTCCTTCTGCGTGGCGTAGCAAGTGTCCCTCTCCTCTGCTTCCCTGCACAGCAGAGGCTGTTAGCCCTGAGCAACTGGACGGTAGGATGCAAGAAACAAGCTTCTCGCCCTTCATCTTGGCAGAATAAGGAGGGACTGAGCCTGTAGCCCTGGGAATTGATGTGATCAAATCACAGAAGAGGAGCCTTTCACTCAGCAGCACGGATGGTTGTGTAGCGCCATGTGTACAACCAAATCTATCCTTCCTGCCATTCAGACAGAAAGCAGCATGTTTTGGAGTAACTTCCCTGGGAGGGGGAGGAACAGATGTTTGAACCAGAAGCGTATGTGACAGTTGGGAGAGACAGCGTGGAAACGCACAGTTGAAAGGAGAAGTCTGATGGGAGTGTGATGACAGCAGCAGGACTCCAGTGACAAGGAGTGGGAAGGAGAACAAGCAAGGAGGAGTGTTACTTCGAAAGCTGAGCAAAGTGCACAAGAAGATGTGTCAGGAAAGCGTCAGGGAAAGGAAGAGAGGAAATGTGAGAGCAGAGACAGGCTTTGGGATCTGTCTGCGAGCATGTGTGACCTGTTGCCTGACAAACGGAGACAGGAAGGCCTTTTATTCCTCTGCCTTCTTCCACTGAGTTAACTCTTCTTGCAGCCAAGCTAGCTGGCCGGCTCTGGTAGAGTTCTTCAAGCATCCAGTTAGCACTTGTGAAAGTAAAGCTGCCTATGCTGCTCCAAAGCACTGAGGTCCGGGGGTACCGTGCAGCAGGGACTGTGGCAGGGATGCCCGGTGCCTTTGCAGGGCAGCGCAGTAGCCACACGCCTTGGGATTTCTGGATGCTGCAAAAGGAGGAGGAGTGGAGACAATCTCCTAACAGGCTTCCCCTCAGCAATTGTGCAGCGATCGCGAGGGCAGGATGCATGAGGAGAGAAAAAGAAGTGAGGGCGTATTCCTCCTGCAGCAGGGAGGGACCTCTCCAGCAGCGCCTTGCCCTGGTGGTATAAATCACAGCTCTGCAGTGTCCGGTTTTACCTTAGTTCAGCAGATGTGCAAGGCACACTGGGAGCGTGCCACTGGAGTGTAAAGCCCCTGACGCTAGAGATCCTGTAAGCAGGGGGAGGGGGGACTGTAACTTCTCCCACTGAGGGATTTACAAGTGCAGTTTTGCAGACCCCTTCCTGCACTCAGACTCACCGCTGACCCCCCAGTATGCCTTGAGAGATGCAAACTGGCCGCTTCTGCTTTATGTCCTCTTGTAGGAAGGGGAGAATTTCCCTAAGTATGGGGTGAGTCTCGAAATGCATTAACAAAGTGATGGTCAGGTAGACACCAGGAGCTATGCCAGGAGCTGGGATCTGTCACTGGATGTTGCATGGCTGGTGACTCTCTCCCCCTTCATAGAAACACTGGCATTCATTTCTTGCTGTGAAATCCCAACAAATTAGGGGACAGGCAATATCCCCTATGTGGGCGTGCAGGGGGAAAGGCTGCAGCAGGGTTAGGGAGGCAGGTCAGAGTGTGCTGCGTCTGACAGCTCTGGGGGAGAGGGGCCTCACCAGGGAGCAGCAGGGACCTGTGAGTGGTGTGAGCTGTGTAGGGTCGAGGCTCAGCCAGCAATGCGTTCATTTGTTTATTTATTTTAAGGAGGAAACGGATGGGAAGGAACATGAGGGGAAAACACGGGAGACTCTTTCCTCCTCGTTAGGGTGCGTACTCTTGGCTGGAATGATTCATCCCACACCAATGCAATGGTATCCAGTTGTGTGTACTCATTGTGGCAGCCTCGTGGGAGGGCTGCAGGAGAGCCTGGGGGGTGCTCCAGTAACCCTGCTGCTCTGGAGAGAGTGGCCCCCGGCTGGATGATGGCTCTTAGTCCTCTTGGTTGCACCATCTCAGAGATGTGGTGAAGGGAGGAAGGAGAGGCCAGAATCTCCCCTGACCTGCCACGGTCAGGAGCAGCTTCAGACAAAAACAAGGGTTTGGGACCTACTGCGGTTGCTAAACTAGTGGAAAAACTGAGCTTCCTGAGGTCAGACACATTGGTTCTCTCTCCCAGCCAGTACTTATGGACTCCTCGACTCACCTCTGGCTCCTTGTCGCTAAGCCAGTCCTTGTTGGCCCATGTGCCACTCTGTGACAGCACAGGATGTCTTGGGGGAAAGAATTGTCTTCCTTGATGACAACGAGCAAGCTCCCCTTGGCTGATCCCACCATCTGCTGACCTGCTTCTGAGCTCCCACAGGGGCCGGGGGCTCTGCCAAGCGGGTCCTGGTGGCCAGGCTCCATGTAGGGGCAGTTTCCGAGACATCCCATCCCGCAGCTGCGGTCAGTCTGGGTGGTGGAGCCTGTTGGGAAGTGCCCTTGGTCAGGACACCATGGCAGTGCAAGGGTGTTGAGTGCCGTCAGAGAAACGGCTTGGTGAGGGTGTGAAAAACTGAAGGATCTGCCCTTCCTTCCTCACCACGAGCAGAGATGGCAGGCTCACGGCAATCAGCATAAAGGCAACGCAGGCAATGTAAAGGTGATGTAGGGAGCGTAAAGGTGCTGTAGACCTCCCTGGTGCCTGTGCTGATTGACTCAGCTGCAGGACCCTTCTTGGAGCTGGTCTGGGGGTGGTTCTCAGTGATCAGTACTTCTAAAGCCTTCCACGTATGCAACGAATTGGGGACAGTGTGGCTTGCAGTGGCTGTTCTTCCCCCTGAGGCTGTGGCGTGGGGTCTCGCGGCGAGGGGCAGAAGGGGGCCTGCAGGCTGGCAGGGTGGCTTCAGCTAGGAGGAGCAGGCACCTTGGTGTTTTCACCCAGGAGCGATGAACTTCGCAGCAGGATAGGGCTGAGCATCCCCCAGATGCTTGGTTTTGTGTAGCAGAATCACAGCTTTCTTCCCATTACCTTGCACAGGATCTCGGCCCTTGACTTCAGTAAGAGTCAGGATCAGACCCAAGGGTGTATTTTCTAAAGTTACTCGTGCAGCTACTGAAATTAAAATCTCACGAGTGAAGATCTGTCTTCCTTGCAGTCTAAATTCAGAACAACAGAGGGGCCTTTAGTCTCTGGACATAGTTTAAAAACCTTCTCAAGGTCTGTGCTCCTTGTGGAAAAAATAATTCAGACGATACTCACCACATCTGACAGAGTTGCCAGCCTTTGTTCAATACAGTAAGGGTGCTGTGCATCGAATTAATCAGGGATTCAACTCCACGATGCCTTGTACCTGGGAAACGGTGCATCGCCAAACCCTGAAAAGATGCTGGAGTGTACTGGGAAAAGCAGGCTGCAGGAGAGTATGGGTGATTTCTGCCTCGGCCCTGCCAGCCCGGATTTGCGGAGAAGGTTTCCTTAGGACCAGCAGCCTGAGTTCCTCTGGCTTTCGCTGCAGCCGGCTCCTCGCGGAGCAGAGCCGTATATCACCCGGCATTTTATGCGTGCCTGGGAAAGGGAGCCTGAATCCCCTTCCTGCACAGAGAGCTGACAGACTGGGGGCCAACACACAGCCCTCGGCATTTTTTATTTACTATAAACCTCTTAAATGAAGGCTGGGGGATTTTTTTAATTTACCATGTTACTGTATGGAACCAATCACTATAAATTTAAATGGAGAGCTGGTAGGAGCACACTTACCTTTTATATAATAATTGTGCGAGTGTCGCTGCCGAACTGCTATTAGGATTATTCAGACCTTCTCAGATTTCATTGTAAAACATTAGGCTGCGAGAGGTACTGTAAGGGTGTGATTATCCAAAGAGGGTAAGTAGTACTGAGCGTTGTCGGCCAGAATTACTACAACGGGGGAGAAATGCTGAGTAGCTGGGAGTAGAGGAAGCTGAGAAGCATAATCTGCCATTCAGAAATACAGTGGTCTGTGCGTGGAGAAATCCCCCCTGATTTCTATCTGGATGTGCACTGGCTTGACAAGTTTGTCCTTAAATTGACAGCGGGCGCGATCCGAATCCTCAGCTGAGTGTAGGTGGGAGCCCCCGCGCTCCTCTGTAGAAACCGTAACGTGGCGTACCGGTCGCGCTGGCGTTCGAGCCGTGCTGCAAAATACTGCCAGCGTGGCCACGCTGGCTTGGGGCATCGGAAAGTCGCGCTCTTCCTTTGATGGGATCAACTAGTAAGACCTGTCGTAGGTCCGGCCGTGCTGGCAGAGGAGGTCTTCTGTGAGCTGGGGTGGCAGGGGCCGTCGGCCGCTGCCCTGGTGGAAGAGGTGACCTCTCCCGCTTGCTGCCGCTGCTGCGGATGCAGTCCAAGCTCCTTCCGAGCGGTGACAGTTTGTCAGGTGGGGGATAGCTGGTGTAGAGTTGTCGACCTGACAGGAGCAGGGACCCAGGCTGTGGAGTACAGGCAGGTCTCGGAGCAGCAGAGTCGCTGCTCTCCTGCTCTAAAGAGAGCCCAAAGCCACACCGTGCTGAGAAAGGGCGCGGTGCTGGGGGGGTGCTTAGCTCCCCTGCTTTAGGCATTGGCCATCTTACAGCATCGCATCCGTAAGGACAAGGCATTTGCAACTTTTTCGAGGAGGCAGGGAGAAAAGAGCAATGCTGTATCTACGCTCCTCTGTTGCCTTGATTTTTTCACCTGTGATTGAGATTTTAATTTTGCATCCCATATGATTTTCCTGTTGTAACACACGCCTCTTGGCTGTCACTGTAACAATGCCTTTTCTTGGCAGGGAAGGCAAATCTGAAAGGAAGCTCTTGAGCACTCTACTGTGCGAGTTCCTCAAATGATGGCTGTGTTCCTCCCCCTCATTCCCCCCGTTTTCAAATAATTTTCATGCTGGGAATAAATCTGAGCGCGTAACAATCATGTTCAGCATATGATAACCAGAGACAATTGTATATGTACAAGCAGCCACATGGAAAACAAATGAGCTGATGGAAAGGCAGAAAGAGCACAAGATGACCCAGAGACCACAGTTACCATGTTCACAGTAAGACCAAATAACTTTGCCATTTCCATATAATGACATTTCTTTTCCCAGGAAAATGGGATTCTGAAAAACGCTTTTAGTTACTAAATTTTTATCTCATCAGTTTATGCAATGGTGGGAAAAAAACATCTCCCACCAACCAATATACTATGGGCCAATTACACTTAAGCAACACAAAGTTGAATTCTGTCCTGAATTTCATCTATGAAATTCCAGTGAACTCAGTGGGGTTTTGTAACTGGAGGTCAGGATTTGGACACTAGTTCATAAATTAAAGAACAGCAAGGGCTGTGCAGGGTCTAACCTAGTTGGATATTTTTAAATGCCAGATACACTGGGCTGCTGCTGATATCCTGAAAATGTGCTGTCTCTGATGATACAGGGAAGAAAGTTTGGCAGATTTTTGATTTTTATTTTGTTTTCATCCTTTCAGTATGTTTGTCTTTCTTTCGTGATTGAAGCCATTTTTCTTTGAAAGGCATCTACTTTTAGGTGGGGAAAAGCACAAAGCTGAGACATTTTGGGAGAGTTTTATCAAAGACCTTTGTCTTGATATGAGAAGTTGTAATTAAAAAAAAAAGTTAATTGACTTCAGTGGCATCTGTAATGATAGATATACAATACACACCCCGATCTCATTAGACAGTGTCTTTTAAACCTGAAAGGGGTTAATAAACCTAAAAGAAAATTGAAATAGTTGCAAATGTTTTGGGGAAGTTCACCTTCCTTTAACTGTAAAGCGATTCTTAATATATGTATGTATACATATGTGTCTCTATAAAGAATATGTGCACACATAAATTATACAATTTTAAAAACAATTTCACTGTAAATATATTTGCTATTCACTCATTGTAATGTTCCTACACTCCTATGCAAAACAGGGATTAAATATGTTAACAAAGCAGATGTTCAACGAATGTAAAGCAAGAAGAATTCAGGAGCACATGGCAGAAATCTACACCCTTTATTATTAAATTTCCCCCCAAATAAATTTTTCCTTTCACATCATCAAGGATAGATGTAAGCACCTGGTGGTAGCAACCTGAGCTGGATACCTTGTCATCGTCTATGACTCTCCTATGCTTTTCAGTAATGTAAAGATATTCGTGTAAGTCCCAACTGTGCGTTGGACAACACTCCTCTTCCTCTCCTTCATTGCTTCATCACCCTGTTGACTTCTTTATCTCCCTGCTGTCCTGCTGAGCGCAATACCTCCATGGTCTAGCAGCAGGATTGAGCCTCATCTGCTTCAGTTCATGCTCTGACGTCTTAGCTCAGACCCATCCTCTCTGCTGGGCATTGCTTGGAAGTGACCTGGACTTTTGTTCTTTCACAAAATCTCACCCCCAGACTCTGGTAGCTTGGGCACCGTTGGCCACTTGGCCCATGCCAGCACAGAGATGTATGCAGGGGAACTGCCTGGGATGGACCCAGCTGCCCCGGTGGGGTTTGTGGTCCCCGTCTGTCTCCAAGCACTTGAGGTAGTTACTTCAAAAGTAGCTTGGTGTGTCTACAGGAGCTGCTGTCATACCTTGATTACAGTGTAGCTGCATACAAAGTGCAATGACTGAAAATATTCCTGCCTTCTTGATAGTTTAATTGGTGGCATTTAGTTAATTGTGTATATTCTCTTTTAGTGGAATTAAATCTAGAATTATGCAACTGATCATTTTTCCAAAAGCAGGGAGTCACTCAAGCCTGCTGCCGCAGGAGAGCCTACCTGAGTCAGCCAACAACTTCCAGTTGTTCGAGCTGCTGTTTGCTGTCTGTTGCTATGGTGAAGTGATAGCCCCAAACTGGTACCAAAAAGGAAACGATATTTTCTGAACAGATTTATCAGAAGAAAAAAACGTAGAGGGGACAGAGAGGTCATGGGGGAGAGTTGGGGAAGCTTAAGGGACTTTGAGGGTTTTCCTGAGCCAGTGTTTCTCATTCCCTTTTTTACTGAAGGTCCACCTAACCCTTTGAAGACGATCCAAGAATCATCTTGTGCAATGACACCCTGGTGGGGTTTTTTTACAACCAATTAAATGTTCTCCTAAACTGTAAATACTTGTAACTTCATTTTGCATTTTTTCCCTTGCTCTTTGGGAATCTATGTGCATATAGGCAATGTATTCATTCCCTAGCTTTACGGTCAGTTTTGGAGATCTTGTGTCTCAGCAGTGTAGTTCAGGTCACAGATCAAGAAAAACTGCTTTAGTCTCTGCCTTTGCAGGACCTATATCGTTTATGTCTTTTCTGACAATTAGATTTTTAACCCCTCTCAAAGCCCTGTTGCGCTAGCAGCGTGTTTCCCCACCAGGCTGGAATCGCCCAACGCTCTCCTTGTTTTCTTACACCCAGACCTTCAACCTACTTACGATGCCAGCCAGAACAGCTGGTCCGCGCAATGCGCTCCCGCAGCTGATCGCCCGGCAGCCTGACCGGGCAGGGAAGAGACCGAGCGCCTGGTTCACAGTTCCTGCGGAGAAAACTTGTTCCTCCTTCTCTCTAGCCAAGGATTTCGTACGTTGCTCCCCGTCTCAGCGGTGACACAGGCATCTGGAGACAGGCAGCCTGTCTTTAAAAGTTACAAACCATGGCCAGACCCAAAGCTTCATTCAGAAACATGTTGTGAGATAGTGTAGCACCAAGATTATGCTTCCTGCAGAACATTCTCCTCTTTCATCCATCTGAACGTGAATGGTTTTAATGTATCATCTTGTCTGCATGCCACGTGCTGCCCTAGTCCTGTTTTGAAGCGTGGACAGTGGCAGGATGGCCAAAGAGAAAAGGATGTGTTCAGATACTGCTGACTGCGGGGGGGTATTCATGGTTTTGGAAACAGTTATTTGATGATCTGAAAGCAACTCTGACCATAGCAACGTTTCAGGACTGTGAAATAAGTATCCAGTGGCACCTTTCTTGTCCCAGCGCCAGCCCTTCTGATTGCTTCCGTTAGTGTCACTTCAGTGGTGTCTGAACTACACCTTAGCCGTATCATCACCAGCTTCTTTCTAATGTGGGGTCATGCCTCCCTTTATATCTCGTCCTTTGCTGGACTGCTGTTGGGTTGTAATTGCATTGGATTCCTAATAGAGTTTCTTGGTCTGCTGTCACAGCATGATTGCAAGAACTTGTGTTGCATTGAATGTGGTCCTGATTACTTGCCAATTAAAGTGCAAGGAAAACACTTACAATCTTCTCCTTTAAAATTACATCTAGATTCCATCTCCTCTGAAGGCTATGGGAAGCTTGCAGAGATTGTTTCCAGTTGTCCTGTCTTCCTACTTTTAGTATTTGGCTTGGTGGGGTAGGTAGATAAATGCTTATTTTTTTTTTCCCAGGGCCTTTAATTTTTTTGAGTGTGGTTCTTTGCATGCAAAACGTAAGCAGAAACGCCCTTCTGAACTTGAATTTTGCTCATTGCTCATACGCCGGGTCGCTTGGGGTTTACAAGGTTTGGGATAGTGCCTCTTTAAAAAGAAGATACATGGAAACAGATGGTCCTGTGGTAGCTGAGCATGGAAGGAGACGGCTGAAGAAAGTGTGTTGTGGCAGGAAGGATGTGTTAGATGAGGGAGCAGAGACGAGCTGGGAATGTAAGGAGGCAGTATGCAGGGGGCACGCGATTTCCAGCAGTCTGGTGGCGTAGGAGGTGCTCTGCTGCGGTGGCAAATCTCTTGGAGCAGGTGTGCAGGGGCAAACTGCCCGCCTGCCACCCCCTGGGCAGCTTGGCAGTGTGCGCTGGGAAAGAGCCAGGGCCGAGGTGTGAGGGGAAGCAAAAACAGGAGGGGGAGAAGGGAGCGAAAGGAAGAAAAAAGCCAGCAGGAGTGGGGACAACGTGACAAGAAGCGGGGGGAGCCCACCTGTGAAGGTAACCGTGAGTTTCTGTTTATCTTGCCTGTGGTTATACTGCAAGGAGGTTTTGAACTGCTGCCTAATATGACTGTCAATTATTTTAACTTGTATTTCTCACCTCAGTCCCCATGAAGTGCATTTGACAATAATTAATTTTGTGTGTGCAACTGGGAGTGTATCCTACTCCTGCCGAGGTGTCAGCTTAATGGGATATGGCTACAGGGGATAACAGGCTGTGCCACCCCGTTAGGGATTTGGGGGGGTCACCTGTTCATCTGGACTAATATTTTAATTGTTGGAACATTAGGTTTCCCATAGTTGAATTGGGATCAGATTAACCTCTGTCTCTCTGAACTTGCATGCTGGCAAGCTCCTTAAACACCATCGCTAATTTTATTTTCTACTTTCAGCACGTATTTAAGATAACTCTCTTTGTTTCATAGGTTAAAGAGGAAATACTCTCACTGGCTGAGATCCCAGTGAGCAATTACAAATATTTTACTATAGTTACAGGACTTGGAATTCAGCCTTAGGTCGTGGGCATCAGAAAATCCATGCATGGAAATCCCACGTGTTGTAAGACTGGGAGGGTTTCATACGGAGGGATTTCTTCTCATCTTTACTGAAGTCAAACTCTTGATTTTTTAAAAAAAAAAAAAAAAAAAAAGCTCTTGTACTTGTAAATCAATCCTCTGCAAACAGCTTTCGACTATACCAGTTAGAGAAGGGTTAATCGAGCCTCTTCGTCTCTATTGCGTGTTAACACAGAAGGTCAGTGATGGGAGAAGCCGGGTCCAAACTGAAGGCTTTTGAAACAGCCCCCTAACTAGCCTAATGAATATGCTGTTGAGATGAACAGGTCATTTAACACTTTTCATGTCGCTATTGTCCATCCAACCTTAAATGTCAACTCTGTCACTCCGATAGGCTGGTTCTGCTTAAAAAGGTTTCCTGGCTTTGTTAGATTCCTAGGAGGGATTTCCCCCCGCCCTTATTCCTAATTGCTGGCAGAACCCTACGGATGTATTTATATCAGCCTTTTCATTCGGGTCAAGTCTTCACTAGAGAATTTTGCCAGTGGGTAAGGGTTGTGAAGAGATGCGATCCAGACAGAAGTGGAAACGCCAAATGCAGTTGTAATTATACTGCTTAAACTGCAGCTTACCGACCACAATGGAATAACTGGCTTTGCTAAGGGCAGGATGGTTTGATACGCCGCTCCGAGGAACATCTGACGACGTGCCGGGATCGCTGTGTCTGCGCTAGGACCATTTCACAGAGCCGGCGTGCTGGAGTTCGGCTGCCAACCATCCCAGCCCGGTGCGGTCCCAGCCTCGGGGAAGGGCTGTGAATGGGGCTGGTGGGAAGGAGCCTTCTGCTGACAGCTGCCTTGCAGCGAACCCCTCGCAACAGAGGTGGGTGGCCCCCTCTCTGGTGTTTCTATCAGGGCCTTGAGCGCATCTTTAGCGTGCTGACGTTGGATGTTCAGGCTGCTTGAAAAGACGTTGAAAAGCTTGAACCGAGCTGCATAGCTGATAGAACTGAGTATTTATCAGAAATGTTTTCCTAACTTCCTCACCCTGTGAACAGCAAGCGAGTTTCTTCTTGGGAGACTTCTATTTTTCCTGTGACCCACGGCGTTCTGTGGCCTAGAAGGCCTCAGAAAGTTACTTCTTAGCTCAGGAGGACAGCAGGCAGATGGCCCCAGGCTTTCCAGTGAGATTTTTGATGCCTCCTGTACTCCTTGCCTCGAATAGGCTCCCCAGCGCAGTGGTCAGGAGCACAAGAACATGGGTGCTCCTAATTTAACCGCACAGTCATGGGCTCGACATATTCCAAAGCTGGGTAAAGGGCAAAAGGACTAATGCTGTATTGGTGTCTAATGACTCATTGCAGTTATTTGCCCCCGCAGACTTTCTTGGCTTTCTGATACCTGCGTCAGCTGGCAGATAGAAAGGTGGAAACTCGGGTATCAGCACTGGAAAATAAAGGCTGATGGGGTGCAATAGCACATCTCCAAGCATGTATCCTGCAGACCAGAAGAACTTTTGTGGCTATTCCCAGCGATGCTGCTGAACCCGAGCCCAAGAAGCTCCTCGGTAAGGAAACTGCTTTGGCAATGCGCTATGTATTTGAGCTGCCCCTCCAAAATGGGAACCAGGTAACTGTTTTATTTCTCCTGGAAATGATCATGTATGTTTGGGAAGCTTTTCAGACACAGTAGCTCATTTTGAGGATATCATTACACCAAGGACCCTAGTCATTTTTCTGTGACTGGTGTGTTTCTAATTCACTGAGATGCTTTGAAATTTCAATGTGGGAATTAATACCAGCCTCTTCCTAGCTATTAGGTGATGCTACCCCTGATCAAGATAGCCAACACAACAAGCACAATGCGCTCTAACCAATATTGGACAAACCCGGTAAGGACACAACATCAATTCAAATCAACCGTTTGGCTGAAATCATCCCAAGTGCTGAGCGAATGCCTACAGAAACTAGCAAGAGGTCAAGTACAAGTTATTGTCAGGCTAACTTTCTACATCAAGACAATCTGGATTCAGACTGGGAAGCTTGTTAAAGGTCTTGAGGACTAATCTTTTACACACAGTTGATGTCCTCCAGAATCCCTCTGAGGCATTTATTGTCTCACCGATGGGAAGGAGATGGCCGAGGTACAATGTGAGAATGGCTGGATGAGCTGTGGAGGTGCAGGCGGCCAGAAGCCCTCAGTGTTTGGAGACTCCAGCTGGGACAGGGCTTTGCAGTCAATCTTTTCAGCACAAGCTACTGCAAGTATTGGAAGCTGTCTACTTGCTATTGGACCTTGAACCAAATTTTATGCCTCGGTCCTTATATTCAAGATATTGCCTGGCCTGGGTCTCTGCTGTGGGATGCAGGGTATGGCTGACAGTTGCTTAAAAATGTAGCATGTACCTGTAGCAATCATGGTGGGGATCAGGCCAGAACTTTCTGAAGGGAAGGTACAAGATTATGCATTGAGCTCTCCTAGCATTGTTGCAAACCTTGCTGCCTTCTGTGCCAAGAGTCAGGCATCCTGAAATTTCTTTTAGTTTTGGTTTTCTTCTCATGCTTCCTATAGCATAAATACACAGTAATCTGTAATATTAAAACAAACAAACAAAACCCCTAGAATTTGCCAAACCCACACTTCTTAGGAATGTGTCCCTGCTCCTGGCTGTACCCTTCTGCACCTTCCTTTGCCTCGGCTCTGGTACTTGCCTGACTCCTTGGTACCTAATCCAGCAGGAAACTAACCCAGCAAAAAAGGAGGTTGAATTTTGGGCTTTGTTTGTTTATTTTTTGTTAGGTTAGTGAGCTGCCTTGGCTCCCAGAGGGGTCAGGTGAAGGCCAGAGCTGGGGTGTGGGGGGAAGTGGGATTGCATGGCCTGGAAGAGGTTGCAGCAAAAGGTTAGATTTGCTCAGCCAACTTTCTAGTCTGTTTTCTTGGTGCACCGCAGGAAAGCGCTGAGACGCAGGGACCAGGTGCAATGTGCAGGGCAGAGGGCACTGCAGGAGAATTTTTTTCAGCAGTGGCAGTTCTGGGGGTGAGTAGAAGCTTTCCCTATGGGGGTTATGTTCTTTGCTACTCAGCCCTCCACTGCTTTCAAAGCCATGCTGCGAGTGCTAGGACAAAACCTTCAACGCAGCTGTCTCTCAGCTACCAAAATATCTCCTTTGCCCCTTGACCAGCTGTCAAAACTTTCCTGGTCTTCCTAGAACGAGCATCTTAGTGCATGTTTCCCTTGGCCTATGAGAAATGGAAGGGATGCTCTGGAGATGACTAGCAGGACTGAGCATTTGATGCCAGGCGCCTGTCCTAAGCAAGCGTCTAAGCAAGCCTGTCCATCGGGGCTGCCACTGCTCGCTTTCTAATGCTCCCAGCTCGGTGTGCTCTCCAGGATGAGATTGTGGTTCGAGGAAGAAAGTGCTTCAGATCAAAAAATTGTGCAACTCCAGAGCCAAGAAAAAAGCTTTAATTATTCAACTAGTTTGAAACACTTTAAAGTATCCCTAAAAATAGGTGAGAGGGATGTTTGTCAGCTACAAAGAGATTATCCTGCAGTAGTATTGCTTGTCTTATTTTATGATGATGCTACAGAATATAGTCCCTCAGGTAGCCTCATTAATGTTTATGAATGAACCCCTTGTTTTATGCTTTTGGTTTTAGAAGGTAGAAATAGGGCGAGAGGCTAGTAAGACTGGTTTTACCATATATGACTTGGAAAGCCCAAGGACACGGGTGTAAGGTCACTATAAGCCTCAGCGGTTCTGTATATGCATGACAATTGGATTTGGGCGCTCGCTAGACCAGCTGAGAAGGTGTACCCTAAGGGAGAAATCCAGGCAGGACTTTGGCTAAAATCCTGGGTGAAATTCTGCACGCTTCCCAGTGGATCTGTCAGCAGGAGGTTGGCACTCCTCTATGTCTCATCAGTTGTTTTGTTTTGATCTTTTCCGGCAAAGGCAACCTGTGACCATATGTTGTTATAGCCATAAGTGCTTCCACAGGGCAGTATCTGGTAAACCCCGCTGCTTGCCAGCATCTCAGCCCAGGGTGGAGGCTTCTTTTCACTATCTGTTCCTTAAAGAGGGCAACTGTTTCTTCTGGCTATCATGAAAGAAGAGTGGCAGTTACGCCCAGCCCATAACAGTATGCGGTGGTTTCTGAGTCTTACCGCTCCAGCCTTAAAATAACAGCTCTTTTTTCCGAGCCAACCAACAATTGTGGTCAGCCACTAATACCAGTTTAACCATTTGGCAGCTGCCCTATAGGAAATAGCTCTTTCGAGAGAGCCAAAGGAGCCCTTGTCCCCAGAGCCACGCTGGGTTGGTTTCAGTCAGAAGAGCATGTTGACAGATTTCCTTGTATACAACCAGCCTCTATAATAATAACAACCAAATCCTAGAAAGCTAATACCAAACAAATTGTGGAAGTAGGTTAGAAACTGTAATTCAAGTTAATTGTTTTGGTGTTTTGTTTGATGAATGAGTGGGTAAAACTCCCTGATCCCCCCCCAGCCAACACGCAGTTTCTTGCCCTGTAGTTCCTTTTCCATCCATCGTGTGCTGGGACTGTCAGCGGAGTTTATTTTGGGCTCGTTTCCCTCCCTGTTATGCACAGTAGTAACCGGCTCTGCAAACAGTGCCATTCAAACGGGAATCGGGCCCTTAGGGCTTTAGGGCAGAAATTGGCAATAATGGGCTGCTGTAGGCCGGGGGCTCCCACCCTCTCCCCTGGGATGCTGCCGTCGCTGCCCCTCGCCCCTTTTGCTCCGCGTCCCCCTGCTCTCGCAGCGGATCTCATCTGCAACAGGGCACCAAGGCGGGCAGCCTGCGGAGCCGCCAGCCGCCCGTCGCTGCCGGACCCCGCGCTGCCCATCACCGCGGCTCTCCGCTGGGGGTGGGGGCTGAGCACCGCCCGCCGCGCAGCGACTCCGCGCCCGGCCCCGATGCGTTCCGCGGTGAATGGGGCAACCGGCTCCCCCGAGCAGCCGCAACCACGTGGCGAGGGCAGCTTCCCGGCCGGCGGCCGCAGCTCCCGCGCTCCTCCGTCCCTCCCGGCCGGGGCGGGGGCTCCGCGGGGCGCGCAACAGCGCGCGACCCTCCCGCGCCAACTTTCACCCCCCCCCCCAGCGCGCGCCGCCGAGCTCCCCTTTCCCCGGCGGGCGCTCGTTTTGAATGAATGACCTCACCCGCGCCGGCCAACCGCCGCGCCGCCGTGCTTAATATTCATGAGGCGCCGCGCCAATGAGCGGGCGAGGAGGTTGTTTTAAACGGCAGAGCCCCGCAGCCAATCAGGCCGCTCTCGTAGGCAGCCAACGCGAGGCTGAGCCGCGCCGAGCCCCGCGTCGTGCCCTGCGCTCCAGCTCCTGTCCACACTACCGCGAACAATACAGGTACGTGCAGCCCCGCCGCAACTTTTCGGGGGGCGGCTGCCCCCTGCCCGCCCCGCCGCCGCCCCGCCCTGCCCCCGCGCCTTCGCCCCTCTGCTCTGCCTGCCCCGGGCTTTTTTTTTTTTTTAATATTTTTTTTTTGTTTTCCGTTTCTTCCTTCTTCCGAGGTTTTTTTTTTTTTATAATTTAAAAAAAAAAAAATTCGGAAAAATCACCCAAAACTTTCTTCCCTCCTCGCGAGGGGATCGGCGGTGCCGGGGCAGATGCTGCGCGCAGCTGGCGGGGCGGCGGGCAGCGGGCGAGGCGCAGCGTTTGCCCCCCGTCCCCCTCCCCTGCCCCGCCGGGAGCCCCCCCGGCGCGGAGGGGCTACCTGTCCCCGGTGCTGCCCGGTTTCTCCGCGCCGGGCTCCCGTGCCGCCGAGAGTAATATGGCTGGTGCAGCAACTACACCGGGACTAACTCCTCTTCTCCCCCGCATGGGCAGGGATTTTTCTCTGCCGCCTCCTAATGTCGCACGGCAAAACGCGCGGCGCCCTCGGCTTTTATTTGCCCCCTTCCCCCGGGTGGGCTCGGTGGGGCTGGCGGCGGTGGGAAAGTTGTTGGCCGTGCGCAGTGCCGTGCCCGCTGTTTATTCTGCATTAATATGGCTGTCGCTTTAGCATCTGACAGGGATAAACCCTGCGCGCTGCGCCCGTCTGTCCCGGCGAAGCAGTTTTTTTCTCGCCGCCGCCGCCTCCAAACTCCCCCGATCCCTTCGCCTCTGCCTCCGCCGCTCTTCCCCTGCCCGGGAAGGTGTCTCCGGCGGGGCTGCGCCCGCGGCGGGGCCCCGCATCGCCTCTTCCCCGCGCCGCGCCGCCCGTGCTGTGGGCATTAATATGGCTGGCGCTGGAGAGCCCCGGCGAAGGGAAGAAAGACGTGTAAGCGGCATAGGGATGGGGAGGGGGGTCGCGGCGGGGGAAATCTCCTTCCCGGCGCCCCGCAGGGGGCTCAAACCTTTCGCTTTCGCCCCGGCTCCTCTCTCCCCACCGCCCCGCGCCCTCGGCCGGGCGCCGGGGGCCCGCCCCGGGGCTCTCCGCACTCTTTTTCTGGCGGCGCGGAGGAGCGTAGCGGCGGCGATAATGGCTGCACGGGAGCCTTTGTTAGAGAGCGCTGCGCTAGGCAGGGGCCGGGGGGGGGGCGCCTCCCGCCCGCGCCCCGGCCCCGCCGCCCCCGCCGCCCGGCGGGGGGCCGAGCGGGGAGCCCCTTCTCGGCGGGGGCGGCGTTTTGGCGGGGCCGGCGGCCGGGGGCGGCGGGCGCGGGGGGCTGAGCGCGGCGGAGGGGGAGCGCGGCTTTGTTCGGCGGCGCGGCGGCGGCGCCGGGAGAAGCCATCTTAGCGAGCGGGGCCGGCCCTGGGCGCGGAGCGCGGCCGCCGCCGCCGCCGCTCCCGCTGCCGCTCGCACCGGCCGCCCGGGGCCGGGCCGGCGCCCCGCGCCCCCGGCCGCCGCCCGGCCCCCCGGCGCCCCCCGCCCGCCGCCCCGCCGCATTTCAGGGGCACTTTCTTTCATCAGGAGGCATTTCACAAAATGGAAGATGAATTATTGGCGTCTGGCGGAGCCGCCGCTGCCCCCTCCGCCCGCCGGCCCCGGCCTCGCCGCAGGTGCCCGCGCCCCGCGCCGCGGAGCCCGGCCGCCGCGGTGACCTTGGGGGGGAGAAGATGGCGGGAGGGGAGCGGAGCGGAGGCCAGGCCGGCCGCGGCGGGCCGCTCGCCCCCAACTTCGGGAGCAGGCGGCGGCCCCGGCCCCGCTCCGCGCTCCTGTCTCGCCGCTTTATGCCCCGTTTAGGCGGGTTCTCCGCTCCGGCGGAGGGCTGCGGGGCGGGAGCGGCAGTGCCGCCAGCGCCGGGAGCGGCCGGGGCGGGAGAGGGCGGCTTAAAGCCGCTTTGGCTGCACATGGGGGGTTAGTCGGCGCAATTAAATATTAACGCTGTGCTAATAAAAATTAAATTTTCAAACGCTTGAGAAGCTGTAAATAGGAAATATTGCTGCGGGATTTTTTTTTTTTTTTTCTGAGGGGGGGAAAAATAATACGGAAGAGGGGGAAAGAGATACAGCCCAAAAGTTAGCATCATCCTCTCGGTGACTTGCTAATCACATCTTTGCACTGACCACTACGCCTCCGAACATGTGTCACTTGGTGGAGCAAGAGCAAGCGCTGCTCACCTCGCAGAGCTCCACGGGTCCTATTGTGTTTAACGCTAGCCTTTATTTGCACACCTTCTTATATATAAAAGGTTATTGCACTTTTATGGGGGGAGTGAGCTGTCCTGCCTTTCTACCTGGACAGCAGCTGCTAACATGTGAACTCCAGCTACTAAAAAGATAAGTCAGAGCCTGGCACTGTGCATGCCACTCAAGCCCCGGTGTGGTAGCCAACTAAAAGAAATATTTTATATCAGTTCATATATAACTCTTAACGGGCAGGAGTATTTGTATTTAATAGCCTGTCTCCTGTCTTAGACATGATGTAAACATCTATCAATGTAAAACTTAAATCTAGTGACCAGTTTCACTTGGCTCAAGTCTGCAACCTGAGTGTCAAGGAAGAATAATTTAAGTTTTTGTATTGGGGATGGCAAGAGGTGTTGGGGGGAAGAAAGGGATGTGTTACTGATGGGACATCACTTCAGGGGATGGTGGGGTGTGTGCATGTATAAATATATGCACACCATGTATGTATACACACATACGTATACACATTCATCCATGCATGCATTCACCTTGGTTTTTTTTTTCCCTTTTCCCCTCTTCCTACAGAGTCAAGATGGCTAAAGGTGATCCGAAGAAGCCCAAGGGCAAGATGTCTGCCTATGCCTTCTTTGTGCAGACGTGCCGTGAGGAACATAAGAAAAAGAACCCAGAGGTTCCAGTCAACTTTGCAGAGTTTTCCAAGAAGTGCTCGGAGAGGTGGAAGGTACCTTAATTTGTGACTTCCTGAAGCGGTAACTTCTTACGGTATCTGCTAGGATGACGTGCATGTGTCTGAACGTGAAGGAAGCCGGTGCTGTTCTGGTCTGTGTGCCGTTCTTGGCAAGGTGCTGCTGACTCCTGTAATGATGGTGAAGGCTTCAGCCCAGTGTATCTGCCCATTTAGGTGCTTCCACTAGAGCCTGGCATTTTTTTGTGTTCCCAAGCGGTGCCCTTCAGCAGCTACCTCCCTCCAGGCCTGTGTCCTCGAGGAGGGCTCTGGCTGTGCTTGTCCCATTCCCGTTGCTTCCCTTTGCTGAGTTTGGCAGCTGTGGCTGCGGTCCCCGGTACAGGACCTTCGTCCCCCAGGTGGTCCAGTTAGAAAACAAACAAATTCTGAAACTCCCCTATCGAGTCAGTATGTGTTGGCTTGTTTACTTAAAGTTTGCCAGCTATTGAACAGTTGGGTAATCACAGGTTCGGTGTCTTGTTTTTTGGTTTTTTAGACCATGTCAAGCAAGGAGAAGGCTAAATTTGATGAAATGGCAAAGGCTGATAAGGTACGATATGATAGAGAAATGAAGGACTATGGACCAGCTAAGGGTGGCAAGAAGAAGAAGGACCCCAATGCCCCAAAACGACCACCGTAAGTAACTTTGAGGTATTAAATGCACAAGTATTTTGGCTTGTTTTCATGCCCTGTAACACAGCTGATAGGTTTCCATAAATGAAGTAGATGGGGCATACTGTTGGTATAGCAGGATTGGTAATATTCATAGCTCACTGATACTTCTTGTAAATCTTCTAGGCAGCTTGTAATCTTGAGCATGTAGAGCACTATCAGGAATTGTCAGTACTTGGTACCCTTAAACTTGTAGTGATGGAAGACATGGAAATGACCGGGTCACAGTGAGACTTGTGTATCTGAGATGAAATCGGGTGGGGGGGATAGACAACACTTGGCTAAAAACAGCGTTGGGTGAAGGCTGCAGGTCTGGGCCTCAGTAAAAGCAAAACACGTGTGGGTTTGGTTTGGTTTTTTTGGTTTGGTGTGTTTTTTCTGTTAAGTAAAAAAGTGTTTCTACTCAGCGTGTGAGTGCGTGTGTGGATGTTGTGGGTGAGGGATGGAGAAAGGGGGTGCTCTCTGGGCGTGCTGCTGCGGTGCTGACTGTCCTCTGGTGCTTCCCCCCAAGGTCTGGCTTCTTCCTCTTCTGTTCAGAGTTCCGCCCCAAGATCAAGTCCACAAACCCTGGCATATCCATCGGGGATGTAGCAAAGAAACTGGGTGAAATGTGGAACAACCTCAGTGATGGTGAAAAGCAGCCTTATAATAATAAGGCAGCTAAGCTGAAGGAGAAGTATGAGAAGGTAAGGCTAGTTCTCACTTGTGCCTCTTCCATACCGGCTCTTGTGTTGATGCGTTTCTGTCACATAGACCCAGCTAAGGTGGCCCCAGCGTAGTGAGCACCTCCAGCTTCCAGACCTGTTCTCATTGTGCTGTGTGCTACGTAGCCGAACTTTGCGTACGTTGGGACAGAGTAGGTTAGAGAGCCGCGGGCGGATTCCAGCCAGGAGGGAGAGCTTCCCCCAGTGATGCGCAGCAGCGGCTGCTCACCTTGCTCCGGCAAAGGGTTTGCTGTGCTGTTAAAGGAGCTTTGTCCTGTTAGCAGGAAACTTTTAAGAGAGGCTGGGTTCTCTTCTCCTCCTCAAAGGAATAACTATGAACGCAGGCGGTTGAGTACGCTTAGGTGTCTGCATACCTGTGTACTGTAATGCTGGCTGTCTCCCTTTTTGGGGTGCAGCTGTGGAAGGCCAGTCCCTTCACGTTAACGCCCGCTGCTGTACAAATGCTGTTTGTGTTTGCTGCGTAGAGCAAATTAAGACATCCCCTTGACTTTGCAGGATGTTGCAGACTACAAGTCTAAAGGAAAGTTTGATGGCGCAAAGGGAGCAGCAACCAAAGCTGCTCGGAAAAAGGTAGAGGAAGAAGACGAAGAGGAGGAGGAGGATGAAGAAGAGGAGGATGAAGATGATGATGATGAATAAAACTGTACAATACTTGTCTCCATGTGAATACCATAGAGTAGGGGAAACACCATAAATGAAGCACCTCTTATTTGAGATGGTGTCTCTTGCCCTTATTAGGCTTAATTAAAAAAAAAATTTGGATTCCGATCGCGTTGTAGTTTCTAAAAGTGCTCTAGAAATTGTAACTGGTTTACATGAAGTGGCCATGGGTGTAGTGAGCACCCTGAAACTGTATCAAAGTTGTACATATTTCCAAACATTTTTAAAATGAAAAGGCGCTCTAGTGTTCTCCTAACTCTGTGCACTTTGCTGTTGGTGTAACAAAGCATTTAAAAATGTTTCAAGCATTTTTTTAATTTGTAAGGTGGTGTTACTATATGGTTATTGGCTAGAAAATCCTGGGTTATAAACTGTACATATCTATAGTTTGTAAAAACTAGACAGATTCTTGTGGTACATGCTTAGAGTTATGATGCCTTAGAGGAGCAGTGATTACTTGGAAAGGCTGTACGTTCCCCGGGGTGCCATGGCCCAAAGCATGCACTGTGAGGGTAGATCTATTTACACTACAGTGGGCGTCCATTTAGCTTAAAGTTGTCTTTCTGTATATAGTGAAATAGCATTCTGCTGCCATTCTTAGTTGTGGAAGGGGGTTCAGCTGGCATGAGAAGTGTATGGATTTTTTTAGTTAAGTGCGGTAGTTTTTAAACTGAAACTGTAGACATCTCTTCATCGTCAACTAAGTGAAGAGCCAGTGCAGCAACTGAAGTTCAAAAACACTCTGTACTTAAACGAATTTGCAACGTTCTGTTTTTTTTGTATGTTTAGAATGCTGAAATGTTTTTGAAGCAAAATAAACAGTATTACATTTTTAAAACTGTTCTTGACAACACTCTAAATTTCTGGTTTAAAAGGATCTTAACAACAGCAAGAGGTTCATTTTGAAGTCTGTGGCATCCCTCAGGGCTGGTGACTTAGAAAACATTCTGACTCAAGGATTAAAAAAAAAAATAAAAAAAAAAAAATGGTGGCCAGCCAAAACTGGCTGAATTGAAAGAGATGGCTGCTCCAGCTAATATGCAATCGTAACTGTTTATGGCTGAGTGGCATAAGATGCTATGCAAGTTTGAACTTTATTACTTGAACTTGGGAGCCTAAATGAACATTCATGACGTAATTGTTTGTTTGTGTGTGTATATAGCAGCATTCAGAGATGCAGAGAAAGGTAGGTGGCTAGGAATGAGGCTGACACCATGGAATAAGTATAAAAGCATAGTTTGGATTTTTTTTTTCAGTTGTGTTGGGTAAATTTATAGCCCAAATGCATTGCTGTACATATTAAAATGTGCCTTTTTTGTCCTGTGTTAAACTGTTTCAGACTTGTGGTTTTTTCTAGCATCTTAATTCGTGGCAGGAGCCAGGCGCCTAGTCTAACTCCCTGCTGAAGTAGGAGCGTGGCGCAGGTACTTAGTCTGTGTCCTTTCTCTAATGACGCAAGTTTTAATACGAATCGGGTGCTGTGAGGTGGGTTGGGGGAAGGACGCAGGTCTCTCTTTCCCCTTTGGTGACCAGCTGGCTGCGTCGCAGTCTTGCCGTCTTTCCAAATCCAAGCTGGGGATGTTTTGCAGCCCTTGGAAGGGAAAGGTAATACCTAGTCTCTAGCTGGCGACTCTAACCTCGTTTTTCCTTCGCACCGAAACGGCGTGAACTGGGAAAACTGTAGCACCCCTTCCCTGCCCTCGAATTCCTTCCTTGCGCTGCCTGTAGTTACAGTCAGTGTTCGCTTGGCAGCGAGGAGGAGATGGGGCTGTCAGGATCCGTGCATTAATAGCAGGTCAAAGTTGTGGGCTGCCGTGTGCAGCTGAGTTAAGAGGACAGGGTAACTCATTAGCATCAACTGTGGGTATGGGCGGCTGCCACTGCTTCCTTTCAGCCAAACTGCAGATTAATGAGGGCCAGGCTTACAGGCAGTAACTGCTTCTAATGTGGATAAAACGGCTTCGTTGCCTAATGGGGTAGCACATCTGGCTTCCTGTGACTTCCCAACAACCATAGTATCTTGGCAAAACAGTCTGATCTAGTGTTGAGATGGACTAGAATCTGAAAGCAAAACCAAGCAGAACTATGATGGAGCAAGTTAATAAACTTTTACGAAATGTAGTAACATGTGGCAACTTTTTTTTAAGGCTAAGTTACAGTTGGATCGCTTAGAAATATTTCTATAATTGGTTAATTATGGCAACTCTTGGTGTCTTTAATGCACAAAAAAACAAGTGTGAAATTGGCCCCCATTTTATGGGAAGTTGCATTTTAAAAGCCTCAATAAAGCTGCATCTGGAAAAGAAATAGGTACCTTTGTATTTGCTACCCTTTCCGCACGTCTTCTGATGTAAGGGAGAAGATGACTGGAGATTCCAGCACGTGGAAATTTGATGGGGAAGTGGTGGAGCAGAAGAGAAAAGCGATGGCATCATTTCAGGAGCTGTAATACTGTTTCTATTGTCTGGTTGGCAAAATCTCCCCTTAGCCACATATGGGAATTAGTGTAGATCACTGCTGTGCAAATCGAGCTTGGCTTTGAATTAACTGCTAGTGAGCTGAGCCCCTATTGATAGTGTTAGCAAATAAGAACTAGAGCTGACACCTCTTTGTCTTCGTTATATTGGAAATCTATCGAGTTGCAGAGCTTGATTAAGGTCCTGGACCTTACGGTGCACTACCTATTCCTGCTCTGCAAATTTCTAAAATACGGCATGCCTCGGGGATGCTGTTCAATACAATACTAGTGCAGGACTCTGGGGACTCAAATTTGGATATTGCAGATGTAGTGATGATGTTTCTTCCCCCAGTACTCTGCCGTTGATAAATACCATAGTGTGAATGTATATAAATAACACATGATTTTCCCCCCCCACCACTGGTTTTCGTGTTCTGAGATGTCATCTCAAATATTGGGAAGTGCTTAATTTTACCCAGCTCCATTTTTTGATAGAACACCCTCCAAATGCTCTTTCTCTCTGCTTTGAAATGCTTGTGGTGTTTCAGAGCAGACATTTCTGCTTTGGGCTGCTGTACAGCTAAAACTTCTAGTTCGACTTTAGTCCCAAGCCAAGCAGAGTAAATATGTCTCTTATTAGCTCCATTATATGTAGAGTAGTGATAAAATAGATTTGGGGAAAGGGAGGGATGAAGAGAGACGACTCCTTGCATGAATTTGACAGAGCTGACTGTGAGACTGCTTGTGTTCCCGAAATGTGATTTGTCGCGTCCCCCTGTGCCTGCTGAAGTCGGGCTGAGGCGGGCGGTGGGGACGAGGGGCTCGGTTAAGAAAGAGGGACGGTGCTGGTACTGCAGCTGTGAAAGCCTGCTCGCCGCTCTGGGGGGGCAGAGGATGGCTCGACTGGGTGGGGCGGTCCCTCTGGATGCCTAAAACAGTGGCAGAGGTTTGAGAGCTTTTGCTCAAGGGAAAGCCTCTGCCGGTGCTGATGTGGGGCAGAGATGGGCAGAGGCAGGCAGGGTGCTGCCCGGCAGCGCTGACCCACCTCGTGCAGGTCATTTCCCGTGGTCGGTGCCGTTTCATTTGCGCTCAGGACTACGCGTAGCCTTGAGAACACGGTCGCTACCAAAACGCACCCCATCCGTCTGAAATCAAACCAGCTGGGTGGCGATGGGATGAATGGGGCTGCCGAGCTGCTCTATGCAGTGGCACCTGCCACTGCCGAAAATGAGCCCGGCAGCCTATTAGCGCAACCCGGGGAGGCAGAGGAGCGATGCTTTCCCGCTGCTCTGTAGCCTATACATTTCTAAATGCAGGTGAAACGTGGTAAATATTTGGTGTGAGCTAAAAGTGAGCCCTTAGACTCGAGGGGGGGCCCTGGCGGAGGGATGGCATTGGGAAAGCCCCACCGCTGGGCTGGGGTGAGCTCCCCGCAAGCAGTCACAACGAAAACCGTGGTGCAGGATGGTTTCCTACCGTTCGTGTCGGTACCCTAATGCATCTGTGGGGAAGTAGTGCATTAATTTTTCTGTAATAAAATTAATTAAAAATCCTAGTCTAAAATGCATATTGAATCAATTAGCAGAAAACGGCTGCAGCTCTAACAGAGGGCTGTAGGAAGGTGAGAGTCTGCTTTGGGGATCGTAGTGGGGATACAGGCAGAGTCGAAACATCTCTCTTATCTGCGTCCTTTGAACGGCTGATTTTTATATAGTTTTATTCACTCCTAAGAAACCCTGCAGGAACAGCAGCGAGGTGTGAGGGCTCCTGTTGGCTCTGGCTCAGGCGGTGGCAGGTGAATGGCTTTTCGCTTCCAGCCTCCAGCACAATTCTGGCAGCCACCTCGAGTTTATGTTTTCCCTCTGCTCACTCGGGCTGTTGTTCCACGGGCAGAGAAACATCTCCCAAGTAAGCCCTCTTCTGCTGAGGGTTTTGGGAAGCAGGGCTTGGACCAGAAGAAGCGACTGGGATGGGACCTCCCCGCTGGCTTTGCTGGGGCGAGAGCGGGATGCTGCATTTATGGCCGTGCTGCCATTCGCTTTCTGACAAGCCCCACGCTCCCCTCTATGAATGTTAGGCTGAGCTCGCTCTCCTCTAAAAGATAACGGGAGGAACTGTGACAAGTGACATATTTATTTCTTTCTGCTAGGGCTGCACCACATTTTAATGCAATAAACTGCATTGCAAATTACAGCTGCGCTGCGAAACAAAGTGTGCTGGAGACCCCATTACCAAACGGTTGCTCTCTAAATGTGTTTCAGCTTGCAGTGGAGAAGGGACCGAATAACCAGCATGCCTGACGGGGGGTTTCATGCCCTGCGAGGTGTCTTCATCCCTTTTCGGCAGGCTGGGCTCCGGTGGGAGCGCGGCGTGTGCCTGCCCCTGCTTGGGCAACGTTTGGCGACCTGTGTTCAAAGCGCTCTGCAAACATCTCGTCCTTCTGAGAGCTCTGATACGTACGTGCTAAAGTGGGATGTGGATGAGGGGTGGCTCCTTGCCTGTGCTAACGATCTTGATTGGCATTGTCTGCTGCTAAGAGCTCTTCCCCGAGTGCCCTCCTGCACCTGGACCCCTAAATGAGGCAGGAGGAAGCAGCCACGGCCCTGCTAGAGCTGGCAGCTCTGTCTCCTGGGGTGCCGAGTACCTCCTTCTCTTGTTCCTGGACGTGGCATGGCCTCACAGAAACGCCTATGAAGTAGCTACACGAGGGTTAGTCTTTCTGTTAAGCTGGAGCAGAGATGGCAAGTGACCTCCCCAGGACTGGGGAGCCTGGGCGTTGTGTGGAACAGCAAACTGGTGCTGTGGTGGGGTTAAGACCTTCGGAGGCTGGGATGTATAAAAGCAAATCTTTGTATTGTTGATGTTGAGAGATGAAAATGCATTAACTGCGTAAGGGGATGCCTGTCCTGTAGCCGTGTCCCCCAACGCAGTTGACTTTATGTCCCTGGCTGAATCTAGCAGCCAGGAAAATCACAACGGGGAACCGAGGCTTGCTGTGGGACTGGGTGTTTCGATGGTGTTTGCGGTTGACTTTTGAGCCCCTGAAGTGCAGAGTACCGCTGCTCTGCCCCCGTACCTGCCACCTCGTCTTGCTTCTGGCTGGGTGCTCCCCACCAAGACACCCGAGGAGCAGGAGCAGCCCCTCTGCATGGGTGTCGCACGCCTGCGCACGCTGCTGTAGCCAAGCCCGTGTAAGGAGACAGGCAGGTAGGATGCTACGAGTGATGGAGGTGCTTTTTCTTCCCAGCCCCTTGCCTTGTAAAGCTCCCTCAGGTATTTCAAGTCAGAAAAATGCTCTTTTTTTAAGTATTAATCAAACATGGCCTGGCTTTGTTGTTGTAAGAGCTTATTACTTGTAAGTGTTTTTAACTGCTTCTTTGTGAAGCTTAAGATTTGCTTTATGTTAGTTTAGAAAATTAATACGTGTAGAAGGGTGAAGTGGTTTGAGGGATTGCTTGAGACGAATACCTCTTGCCTGCTGGTAAATACTGTGTGATTGCTCTTTTACTATGTGTTACCTGGGATGTACCAGCTATAATTCATGGTCTTGCAAAAGAGGCTCAAGAAAGGTAGAAGTAGGGACAATTTGGTCTCCAGTTTTCTTAAAAAATATGATGGTCAAGTTTTGCTCTCTTTAGCTTTAGAGGTCAGGCTGGGGATCTTCCCTGGGCTTGGCTTCTGCAGTTGCTTAAGGTATTGCTACCTGCAGCTCCTGGCAAAGGTCGCTCCCCAGTAGCAGGGAGAGCAAAAGGAAACATGTGCTGGGTCTCCTATTGCTTTATTTCATTGCTTCATATAATAACTTAATTTTTGCAAGCTGCTGGGAGGTTTTTCAAACCAAGCTCAAAGATCAAGGTGTCAGTAAAAGTCTTAAAGAGAACCCTTTCTTCCAAGGGCTTGTCTGAAAGTGGAATACAACCTGACCAAATAGCGTTAAACTGTCTAATTAAAGAGCTCTTTAACCGTCACTCATGTTTCATTCGTTGGTGATTCCCCACCAGACAGAGTTGTCTGGCAAAAAAAAAAATCAGCTAGACCAGACCTGGTATTTTGAACCTTGAGGGCGACTTACAAAAGGCCTTCGATGGTTTTGAACGTGAGAGGACTTGGCCTTGTTTGTTTTCTACTCTTCCCCGTGCGTCTCTGCAGGACGTCGCCGTCCCCCCTCAGCGCTTTGCCTGGGGAGAAAGCGAAGGCGTCTCCCTTACGGGCTCAGCCCTTCGCCTTGCCGTTAAGGTGCGATTACTCAGCTGTGGGGAGCACCAAGAAATACTCCTGCAGACCTAGGGGAGATCGCCCTTGATGCTCCTCGTTTACTGGAAGGTGACATCTTAAAAAGCCAACTCTCAACAGTGGTTCAGGCTGATCTTTCCAAGTGCAAAGTGGAAAGAAGCCCCCAAACCCTTTTTCTCTCTGTTTGCCCCCTAAACCCTCCAAATAAATGCCCCCCCCCCCCCGGTGCTGTTTCACTGATCCCTTTGCTTTTAAAGACCCTTTTCTTCACTCATTTGTTTCCCCCAGCTCTCCCTCTGCCCAGCGAAGCAGCCGCCGTCAGCAAATGGGACCCAATGGCTTATTTGAGGTGCTGTAATTTACTCCCAAATTTTGGGAGCAGACTGACCTGTGTTTTCCCGCTAGTCGGATGCTTTCGGGAAGATCTTCAGCTGGTGTGGGCTGTTGCTCTGTGCCAGCTCAGACCACCCACCGGTGCCCTTCCCCTGAGATCTTGCGCTCGCGGCAGCGTCGGGGCGAGGGCGGAGGCCACGGCGATGCAGGAGCCGCTGCTGGCTGGGAGCGTGCCAAACCGGCCGGTGCACGCGGAGCCGAGCGATTGGGATGGAGATGGGAAAATGGGAGCGGGAGGTGGCTGAGGGATGCGGGTCTTTGGGTCATGAGCAGACGGCATCCAGCCCGCAGGGTCTCTCTCTGCGTCGGGGACCATATGGTGCTGTATTTCACAGCCGGCCCTGTGAGATAAGGTTCGGCAACTAGTATAGATGAAAGGGAACGGGTGGTCTCAAAAATGTTTGCTGTTGCTTGTGCTCGGGTCTCTGGTGGAGATGGTTATGGCCAACGAAATAGGCTGTGCCGTGGCCGTGCTGGGTTTCTGTAGCGTGCTTATTGGGCTGGGCTGGGAACGCCTTGTGGCAGGGAACAGAAATAGGCTGCTGTGGGTGAGAAAAGGTGTTAATTAACGTGTGGATGGGAAGCACCTTCATATATATTCTCATCCTGCTAAACATGAGTTTCCCGCCCTTCAGAGGCGCTCTGGTAGGGTCTCTTCCCCCTTTACCCCCTTCCCAGGCCATGCTCTCGCAGGGGGTGGCGGGGCTCTGCCGGAGCGCGTTGCAGAGCCCCCCCCGCCGCCAGCGGAGCGGGGACCCGTTGGGCGACAGCCTCTCCCAAAGCAGAGCTGCAAATCTCCGCGAGCCAGAGCGGGATTGTCTGCGGCCCCGCAGCGCAAGGGAAACGAGAGCTGTCCTCTCGCCGCAGATGTGGGTGCTCGGGCAGCCCCGCGGGGAGGGTCCCCTGGGGCAGCCCACCCCGACAAGTGCTTGGGGTGCCTGTGACGGGAGAGGGGATCCTGCCGGAGGAGCTGCGGGTTTGCTAGAAGCTGTCTCCTAAATATGGACATGATTATTTTTATTTATTTATTTGCTTGCTCTGGAATCTTTGCATTTTTCTTTAATCCTGGAGGAAAATCAGTGGTGCCCTGTGTGCGTGTGACATGGCTGCGCACAAACTCCCTTTGTGACTTCTTTCTTTCACGGGGGAGAAACACATTCAGGAAAAAGCAGGGCCCTGACAACAGGAATCAAGTGTTTCTAAATATGGACATCCCTTTTTGGACTAAAAAGTCTTTTTTGTACCATGCATATTTCCCCTGTTAATCATTTCCTTTTGTTCCTCGCAAACTTTGGTCCTCCAATGTTATAGAAGGAATTATAGCCGCTCTGTTTGTAAACTTTCCTTTACGATACATGAACTGACTTGTACGTTAGACGAGTTTGCTGCGTTTTCTTTTCAATGCGGTTGGAAAGGCCGGTGCTCCGGTTACTCACCCTTGGCGCTTCCTTTTTTTTTTTTTTAAAAAAAAAAAAAAAAAACAAAAACCAAAAACACAGTTATATTTGGCCTCGGCCCGTCTTGAAATATTGGGGATTTCACAGGCCATTGAGCTTTGCCTGGTCCTATTCACTGCTTTTGTGTTACACTAATTGGCTTGATAAAGAAGAGCCTGAGCTCTGTGAAGTGCTTCTCCTCCAAGATGAAATGTGAGATGGAGGGGGGAAATATTCAGATGTTCACCAGCAGTTATACTCGCTGGATAATCCGAATGCATCAGAAATCAGCTAGAGCTCAGACAAAGTAGGGGATTAGGAGTCTGAGATGGGTGAGCGGGGTGGACATCTGGAAGCCTGCTGTTTAGCTCGTCTGCTGGGGTGGGTTGCGTCTTCATTATATGGGTTATACGTGCCGAAAATGAACAGCGCGCTGGGATCGCGGTTGCTTTCTGTGGATATATTCTGAAATAACAGTTTCTGTTGTTATTTACGGAGCACCCGGCCCTCCCCAGCAGAGCTCTGTGCGTTCAACGCAACCCAGCGCAGGCGGCGCAGGAGAAGCTCACCCTCTGAAGCCGGAGGGACACGCTCGGGTTTTACGGCCCTGTCTGCACACACGGCCGCTGCCTGCTGCTTTGAGGTTTCGGGGAGAAACATTGCATGCGCCCGTGGCCGGTGTTTCGCAGACGGGATGCTCGGGCCCTCCCTTGCGTGGTGCTCCCTGCGTTTTTGGGCAGGTGCAGCTCTGCAGAGCCCGGTAGAAAAGGCAACGCATGGGAGAGGAGGAGAGAAACCCAAACTCGGGGCTTCTGAGCCCTTCCCATGTGCAGAGCCTGGTTCTCCCAGAGTTGAGCCCATCCTTACAGCACAGGGCTGTTTCTGCCACTGCCAGCATCGGCCGCGGGCAGCACCGTCTGTCCGGGGTCGGCTTCACCTGCCCCGTCCCGCTGCCCCCCGTCCCATCCCTCGCCCTGTCCCCCTGCGGGCACAAGGATGTGGCTCGGATGCAGAGCCGTGGGTGGAGTGGGGACAGATGTGTGGGATTTTTTTCATTTGATGGTGAAATGTGAGTTGAAAAACGCTTTTTCCCTTTTGAAAACGCAATATCAGAGAGGGAATTCCAAATATGTTGTGAACAGAAATAGCCAAATAGTGGTTTGTTTTGCTTTTGTTTTTCCCCCCAAAGTCATTTCTTTACCAGCCTCTCGGCACGCGCTCCATTTCTCCTCCTCCATCTCCAGCGCTTTCCTTTGCTCACGTTTCCATCTCCTTCCCGGACAACCTGCCTTGGCAGCTTCAATTTTGGCCACAGCTGTAACATGCCAAAACATGGCTGCGCGCAGCTGGAGCCTCGCAGCGCTCCCACCCAATATCCACTGCTGCCTGAACAGCAGCACGCCTGCCCACGGGTGGGGAACATCGCCCTGAGCAAGCCCACACCGAGAGGTTTGGGATAGGTGCCTTGTTCGGGTGGGCAGTGTAATTCCCACCCTGCCCCGTCTCTGGCAAAGCCAAAGCGAAGCGGTTTAGGGGAAGGTGAGGGGACCTCCAGGCAATAAAATACATCACCCTAAAGCAGATGCAAGAGCTTGGTGGTGCTTTGGGTCATGCTTGGGATGATAAAAGCAAGGGGATTTTTAATTTAAAAAAATAATCAATGCTGCAGAAGAGAGGCGGGTAGCAGGGCAGCGGGGACCCGGGCAGGGCTTTAATACAGGGACGTGCCAGTCGCTGCCGGACGCGATGCCCCGGGGAATTAAAAGCGGGACTGAGGAGTGAGCCCGACGCAGCATCTGCTGAAAGTGCTGACTCAGTGAAACGTGCCACGTCGTGTCAAAGACGTGCAACATTTAGGGAGAGAAGGAAAGGACGAAGCTTCCATTTTTTGTATTTTGTGGGGGATGTTCTTGTTTTACCTGTTAGCTACGCACACGCTAACCTGGCCTGTGGGCCTCTCGGCACAGTACTGATGGCCGGCAGCTCCTGCTGCGCTACCTTGTTTTATCGTCTTTTTTTGACAAAACTGCCTTTTCTTTTTTGGGGAGACCTGACAGGGCAGCAAAGCCGAGTCCCAGCGGGTACCAGCAGCATTTTTACTTTTTTTTGGGTGCCTTTGTGTCCTACTGGGGTTGGAACATGATGTCCTCACATTTTCTCTATGGGAGGAGCTGCTGGGAGCGATTTGCGAGCGCTGGGCGGTGTGTGGACACGCAGGTAAAGCGGCTCCTTTGCTCGCTGCCGGCGTACCGGGGAGCCTGCATCTTGGTCTGTGTTAGCAGCAGCTTTTGGCTGGAGAGAAGGAGGTCTGGAGAAGCGGTACAACTCCCCGGGGTCACCCGTGGGCCCCCTGGATGCCAAACCTCTGGAAGCCGGATACAAAATCCTCCTTTTCCCCTCCGGGTGGGAGGAGGAGTGTGTTTCTCCTGAGAAGCAGAAAAGCGTTTGTGTGCTGTGGGGGGACTCTGGGTTAGGAGACTTGCGTGATTTTACGCAGACTAAGTGCAGTTAGGTGTTACGGCCCCAATCTTGCTCCATTTTAAAGTAATTTTTCAGAAGCGCTGGCAGCGCAATGCGTTGGAACTGCCCCGTGCCGGGGGGGGAGAGCCCGAGGGGCTGCCCGGGGGCTTTGGGAGACCCCATGGCAGGGACAGGGCCCGCTGCAGCTCCCTGCTGCCCTTCTGGGCTGCCAAAGCCTTTGCTGCGAGGTAGAGGGGTCCAGGTTTGGGGGAGGCAGCCCCGAGCACCGGGGCAGTCCTGACGGCTTCGGCGGGGGATGCTCCTGCAAACAGGAGCCGCTGGGACTTTGCGTTCCCCTTGGCCTCAGCCCTGAAGAAAGCCTAAAGCCTCAGTCAATAATAAGCTTATAAGACAGTAAATCTTGGTAATGAGAAAAACAGAAGACGGCATCTGCTCAACACGATGGTACTGTGTATGGTCTGGTAAACATTGAAATGAGTTGCCTGTTATTGCAGGGGTTACAGCTGAAAAGCCCAATTTCCCTGCGGGATCGGCAGGTTTCGCTGCCCCCAGCCCTTCGGAGCCGCTGCTGGAATCCCATTGAGGCTCAGCACGGGGAGAGGTGACCTGTTGCCCGTGAAGGCCGGGTGCTTGCCCACAGGCACGGCAGCCCCCGCCGCAAAACTGAGGCAAGCTGCCATCATCCTGCGTGCCTGGAGCCTGAGACGGGCAACGGGATGGGACCACCGCAGCGGTTGTCTTCTCCTCCTCCTCCTGTGCCCCCTCCTTGCAATGGCTGCGCTCGGAGATGTACGTACTTTGGAGGGTGCTCTGCAGCAAATGAGGGCTGGGGTAAAAATGGGACAACAGTTTCTTCTCTATCATGTCTTCAGAGATGCCGAAATGAGAGGAGCTGATGGGCAACAGGCACCTGGGGATAAATGAGCTGTGCAGGGGGCAGCAGGAAGGGGAAGGTGCTGGGTCTTCATCTGACACCCACTTGGACGGACCTGGTGCCCACGGGGTGGGAGCTGGCAGCGGTCCCGGTCCCGCTCAAACTGCCTGAAGCCAGGTCTGCAAAATGGGGAGGAGGGGGAGGGGAGAGTTCAGGGGAAGGAATCTGCATATGGTGTGTAATGCTTTTATGAATTGGGTCTTTAATAATTTACATTACCAGTTTAATACTTTGAATACAAATTATCTTGCCCATATGCTGTGCTGACAAACATAAAAATGGAGTAATCAAAGCTGTAATAGCACTACAGCAAAAAGACATAAAATGCCACTAGAAGGCTTAGGATAAATTATTGCATGCACACACTAGCTCTATGGCTCCCTGGTGCCAAAGGATGCATTGCAATTTCTTCCTCAGACTTTGCATTTGGGCTTGAGGACTGGTGCAGTACCAGGAGTACCGCTCAAAATTCTGTGAGACGGGCAGCGTTTAACAAAGAGGAGGAAAGAAAAAAGGCTCAGACCTGTTTGATAAACACCGCAATTTAAATTCTGCTCTGGCATTACATGGGTTGCGAAGAAAATATAGCCCTCTTATTTGTAGGGAGCCCCCTTCTTCCTCCAGCGGGGTTATTTGCATGTATTATAAACTGCAGTGTTGGCTTGCCATCTTCAGGCAGCTGCCACACACTGCACAGCGTCCCTGTGCATCCCTGTCCATCCCTGCGCTGGTTGGAGGTGGCGGGTCCAGCCTGGGTGCCACAAGGGATGCCCAAGGGAGGATGTTCGCCGCAGCCTGGCACCAGGTGACGCAGGCGATGGGCAGCATCAGTCCAGGGAAAACACAAGTTTCACCTCATCCCTCTTCATACCTCTGCTTGCTCCCCCCAACGCCCGAGCTCCGAGGGGCTGGAGGAGGTGGGAGAGGATGAAACAGCCTCTGGCCCTTGGTGCTCCCTCCTGGCCGCCCTTGGGCTGCAGTTTAGGTGCGAGGGAACGGTATGGGTGGACCTGGGAGCTCGTGGGTGCTGCAGGTGCCTTAGTGGTTTGCTTTTAGCACCCTGGCATCTTTTGTTGCACGTGTGCTGGTATACTGGGCATCCCGAACGGCGTGGGGCTGTGCAGGGAAACGAGCAGGTTTGCAGAGCAGAGATGCAAGTTGTGCTCACAGGGAAAAGCTGCTGTTTGTAGATGTCAGTGGACCATGTATTGTGGCTTGTGGCAAAGTCCCTGCTTTTAAATACCAGTCTATTCATTGGTGCCGTATCACAAAAACGTCGCCCCTACAAGCTAATCTTTCACAGAAAGAGCCATTTAAGGCTCACATTTGCATACACTGAATTTCTCAGCTATCAAGGTTACTCCATGCCGTAATCCATTCTGCGCTTCTAATACGATCAGTGAAAAATGAGGCTTCTTCCCAAATAAATCATCAGCAACAGAGGGAATGCTGCTTTTCTGGAAGGTGTAAGGCTCCGGCGGTAGCAACATCTTTCCCAAAAGGCAGAGGAATCGGGGCAGGCTCCTTCTGCGCTGCGGTGCTGCCCGCACTCGCTGCCAGTTGCCCCGAGACCCAAACCCCTTGCACACGAATGCATTTTTCCTTCCTTTGCCGTTCCCAGGATCTGCTGCCGGCTGTCTCCCTGGGATGTGGTGCCAGCGGCTAGGGCGTAGTGCACCCCAAGGGCTGGGGTCACCCATCTTCGGCTCATCCATTAATGCATGTATTGGCGCACACACACATCTCTAACGGGCTGAGGGGAGAGGAGCGGGTGCCAGTGTTTGGGATCCCGTGTCCCGGCGAGCTGGGGCACCAGGGCTGCAGAAAGAGAGAGCACCCCGCTCCTGCGCACCCTGCCTGTCCCTGTGCTCACTTTGCCCTGCTCCTCACGCACCCCAAACCCAGCTCCGTGCCCCCCTGAATCCTGGTTTTCCCTGTAAACGGGGGGTTTTGGAGGAGTCCCAGGTGCTGCAGCCCTGCTCCATCCCCTGGCCCTGGGGAGCAGCCATGTGGCAGAGCAACCCCGTTATTGCAGCCGGGCATGCCACGACTCCAGATGCTCGGTGCAAAGAGGTACCCAGAGCCTCTCCTGCCAGGGGTGATGGGGGTGCCTGGGTGGGCGAAGGGACCTATACGAGCTGGGATGGGGAGGTGCAGGTGGGCACCCAGCCCCCACTGGAAGAACTTTTCCTGTTGCCAGATCTTCTGGAGAATAATGCCCTAACTGATCCTTTTGCTCTGCAAATAAATTGGATGGATCAAGACCACAATGAGAAATATCCCCATTCTCATCCAGAGGGGGATTTTCAGCATAAAAGGCTTTATATGACTCATAAACTCTAACATTTATTTCTGCACGCGAGGTAAATATTTCCCCCTCTGAATGTCTAAGCAATGCAATTTTGTTTGAAGCCTCCATTTGTTTAAGTCTGGAGGTGACAATAATTCACCTGTTTTTCCTTCCTGTGATTCCCCAAGCAATGGCGTAAGCCAAAATAGAGCGAACTCAGCTCCGGCTGTTTGTCACTTGTCAGCTCCTTCCCTCAAATACGCTCAGATGAGCTTTGTCCTGGAGTTTACGTTCGGGCACCTTCTGATCTCTAGCTGTTGGTAAATGGCCCCGCGTTTGCCTGTTTAGAGGAAGAAATACAGCGCACCTGTATGCAGCCACTGCCAGGGCAGGCTGGAGAGAGAGACATAACTTAATTTACCTCCAGATAAATCACGATTTCACAGCGATCTGCCTGCCACAGGCAGTTGAGAGTCCCATCTCCTTGGCACTGTAACAATACTTGTCACTCAATGTCCCAAAGAGACCCGCTGGCGGCCAGAGATCATAGATGACTGAGAAGACGCCTGGAGTTGTAAACACCATCAATCTGGAGAAAACAAACGCGCCCGGGAGCCGATGTTGGGTGAGGATGTTTGAAGGCAGCGCTTGCCTCTGCAGAGCATGGGACGTGTCTATGGGCCACGTGGATCCCTAACCTCAGACCTTCCCCGGGTCTGTCACCACCCGAAGCTCCAGCAAAGCCAGGGAGGCAAAGCGCTGCCTCTCCTCTTCCCCGGGAGGGCTCGGGTCCCCGGCTTTTGGAGGCAGCCCCCAGCCCCTCTCAGGAGGGGGCACCCAGGTAGGGGTTAGCTGCAGAGGCGTTGGGGGGTGGCCTTAATGCACCGGTTGCTTTTGCTCTTTGAGGAAGATGAAAGAGGGATGCTCCTATTTTGGCGGTAGGTGCAGCTCCTGGGCACTTTCTGTTGGAGATATTCACCACCACCGTGAAGCTGTTCAGCTCCTGCCGGGGGGACAGAGAGCCCTGAACACGGCCTCGTCGCTGCGTAAAGACGTCTTGTGCGAGAGCGCTGGGTGGATGCGTGCTCAAAGCCTGACTGTGCCGCTGCCTGGCCACGAGGAGCTGGCGGGGTGCAGCCAGCACACAGCCCGGGTGCTCTCTCAGCACCTCCAATGAGCAGGGCTCCTACCGGAGAGGGAGGCTGTTATGAGAGAAGTGTTTGAATTTTATCTTTAGTTCCCCATCCTGCAGGCAGGGACCCTCAGTGTGGGCAGAAAGCCCCCGTCCCGCACCGGCACATTATGTTTCGGAGAAGCCTCCCACCGCAGCAGGGGCAGCACGTTTGCGGCGCGGGAGCCTCACTTTGCTTTCTATCCTTTTTGGTACCCCTGTGCCTTTCCTGGCTTTGGCAGAGTTGCTTCTGATTTACAGCTGGTGTCACATGAAATCCGAAGCAGGCGCTGCTCCTCCTGCCCCCCGCTCGCCCGCTCCCACCCAGGACCCTCCTCTCCCCCGGCAGCTCCCCGGGCCCCTGCCCGTCCGCGAGGACGTATCCGTGTCCAAGCCTGAACTCAATGCTGACGTGCACAGGCAGTTTCTTTTTCTGTCTGCCTCTTTCTTTCTTTTTCTCTTTTTTTAAAGGAAACTGAATCCAAGGCTGCCATGTAGTGATGATGATGATATTGTTAGTAGTTATTTCTATTTCCATAGCTCCAAGAGGCAGAGAACAGAGTCCCACTGGGTTAAACGCAGCACATGCTATAACAAAAAGACAGTCTGGGTGCCAAACAACTTGCAAGCTTCTTCTTAATGTAAGGAATGTAAAATTAAGATTACTATAGCAACATCTTGCTCACACTGCATACAGATAGGATTTGTTGGTCTTTTTATATATGTGTGTATGTGTTTATATATGCAACATACATATACAAACCTTAAATATCTCTGGCAACTTTTTCCATTGTTGAATTTATATTTAATTTCAAGCTCTCTGTACCCAGCTTTCCCTCAGCAAGCCTTGCCTTCTCCTTTGGGCTCTTTTGGGCATGCTGCGTGCCAGGCTCGAGTCCCCTCTGCCTGGGGAGAGCGCTCGGCCCCCGGCCAGGAGCAGGGACAAACCCCGACCGGGAGGGTTCATTCCATCTATCGGGGGTTTCATTTTAAACGTATACAACCCTGTTAAACTTCATAACTGACTTAACGTCTCCAAATTTGCTTTCTTCAGTCAGATTTTAGGAGAGTGGGGTGAACCTGAGACATGCAAATCCTTCTTTTCTCTTCCCATCTCTCTTCTCTCAAGTTATAAGTTCAACTTTAAATGAAATTTGGTATGAGTTAGGAACCGTGGCTCTCACTTTTCCTGCACGACTGAATAAAACCTGGGCCCAGAAATCCCTGCGGGAAGAGCGGAACCCACCCGGGAGCGGGGGGCGAGGGAAAGGCAGCAGGAGGATGGATGCACCTACAGTTCAGCGTTGCTTAAATTCTCCAGGAAAGTGGCAGAAAATCAAGCACAATTTTCACCTTGTCGCAGAGGTAAGTGGAGTTACTGATAAAGAAGAGTTTTAACATCGCCAGATCTGAGGAGCTGTCTTTGCTTACCAGCCTACAATCAGATAGGAGGGGAAAACCAGGCACCAAACTGTGCTAAAGAGATCTGAAGGGTATTGCTCTCCGCCAAAGAAAGACGTGTCGGAGGGATACCCCTTTCTCGTGAGAAGCGGGAGGAACTTGCGGCTCGTTTGTAACAGCTGTGGAGTTGAATGTGCACAGTTGGAGGGCTGGTGGATTCGCTGTTTTGAGACCAGACTGTAATGGAGATCTGAGAACCCAAACTGAAAACTTCTGCTGGCAGGTCTGGATGGAGGAGCTGGAAAGCAGCCTGAAGTTGCCAGCTGCAGATTTCTGGTGCCTCTGACTTAGCAGTATTAAATACAAAGAAATAAATCATAGACAGCTCTGCCTGCGGGGTCTAGAAGGAAAGCAAGGGGGCTGGGGCGAGGCGGGTGAGCAAACCCCGCTTCCCGGCGGGTCTGTGGGGAAGGCAGAAGTGGAAAGGTGAAAAAGGGACCTGCATGGCATAGAAGGGCCAACTTTTGAAGCCCACCCAGGCAAATGCAATGGCTTTTCTTCAGACAGAACTGCTCTGTGAACAGGAATCAATACCCTTCTGCAGAGCCTGCAAAAATGCTGATGGGTGTGAGCGGGCAGAGCTGATGCCGAGTAGGACATTTCTGGATGGAGCTATTGAAGAGATGGGCAGGATGGGAGCGAGCGCGAGTGACGCTTCCCACGTATGTTGGTGTGGACCTTACGATGACGGGTACGAGGACAGCTGAAGATCAAACCAGGCAATGGGGAGTGGGTTGAAGAGCAGTGGAAGTCCACGGGTGACAATGTATTAGAGGGCAGAGCAAAGTGAACATTGGAAGCTGGGCACTCAGCTTGTTCGCTGCCAGCAACAGGCAGGAAAGCTGTTCCTTCGCTGAACCGGCCCCAAACCAACGCCGACCTACAGGCAGAAGAGCCATCGCTGCCTTCTTCCCCAAAGGAAGGAGTACAGGCAGGCTCAGGGGTCCGACGGGGCAGCGGGGGCTCTGAACCAGGCCCGGGAGGAGCCAGCAAGGTCTGTAGGGCTGAAGAAACCATCTCTGAGACCGTTGGTTAAAAGGCACATCCCCTTTCTCATCCTTTTCTCTGGAATGGGAACCCATCAGGAGGAGGGTCTGTTTATGATGCTCAGCTGAACTTTAGCCACCCTGGACTCCCGCGGGTAAGAGCAGTTGCTGTGGGCAGCGTGAGCCGGTGCGGTGTGCCGGGTAAAGGTTTGTGTGCAACCTCAGCCCAGGGACCTGGTCGCTCACCCCTTAGAAATCCCGCAGGGCTGTGCTGGTGTGCCGGGGCGTCCGGTGAAATCGGGGCTTTTGGTAGGAGTACGGCAAGAGGGGGGAATTGTTTCTCTTTCCCCAAGGGGTGCCGAGTTTCCCAGCTGTGGGATGCGCACTGCTGGTATGGAGCAAAGCGATAGCCTGGGAAAAGGGAATCTCTTCATTGGGGAAAAAAACCGTGGCTTTGGAGTCAACTCGCTGCAGCCCCTCTGTTAACCCCTGCCGCACCGCCGCTGCGGACGGCTGCACTTCTGCAGGGGCAGGCAGGGGCCACGCATCCCCCCAGCTCCTCGGCACTGCTGTGCCAGCCATAATCACCATCGTCTCCATGCTTTTTATTTCTCTTACCCTCTGTTTCCATCAGCTGTTTTTAAGCAAGCCTGCCGCCAAGACCGTAATCGTTTCCCGTGTACGCCTATTTATGCTTTTACCCAGCAATTTGCACAGGGCTGTCGAGCTCTCCGCTCATAATTGACAGGAGAAAGCAATCCGCTTCACGAGAGGAAACATCTCCACCGGCTGCTGGATCCGAGCGGGCTATTTCCCGTAATGAGGATGAAGCAAACCAGGATCTCGCTAACAGCCGTGGATGTAGCTGAGCCCCCGTTACTGCAGGCGCAGAGGTGCTGCTTGGGATGTAATTAAGAGCTCGATATTTGGAGTACAGAGTGTCGTGCCGTCCTTCCTGCGCCGCTGGCTTGTGACGAGGCAGTTAGTGCCAAGCGCTCCTGAAGCTTGCTGGAGTGGCAGCTCCCGCAAGCCGGGCTGCAGGAGGGGCTGCGCGGGGAAGGGAAGTCTCCGTCTTTTCTTTCTTAAGACAGTTGTTTCTCCCCTTGGAGAGGACGACCGTGGCAATTTCAGCCTTAGCGCTGGAAAGCAGCTGCTAATGGCAATGGAGTGATTTTGACAAGAGAGTGGCATCAACTGTGAGTGTCCCCACAGTGCGGCTGGGTGGGTAACACAGGTGCTAGCGAGCCGGGCTGGCCGGAGCCCAGCCGGGTTTGCCCGGCGCCCCGCTGGGCTCATGCCATCCCCGGCTGGAAAAGCAGCTTGGACATAGTGCTGGGCAGCAGAGTGGGTACGGGCAAAATGCTTGCAGGTGGGTGTGCATCCAGGTGAACTGCAATGCAAATTGGGGATGGGGAGGGGAGGAATGTGGAGGAGGGAGTCCCCAGAGCATCTCGGCAGTTTCCGCCTCACACCATTCCCCCCACGTCAAGGCCAGGCGCCTGGCGAGCGATGCTGAACATCTGAGATGCAGCACAAACTTTTGGGGGTGTCGGAGAAAAGAGCAACCAACCTCTGCTTGGGCAGTATCCGTGGAGCGGAGAGCTTTCCCTCCAGGCTCTTGGGGGGCAGCCAGTCTTGCCTCCTCGTGAAGCACTAACTAGCCCTTATTATTGAGACTGAAGCACAGCCAGAGGGTAAGCTTAGGTCCCTGCTCCGCATACAGGCGGTGGTAAACTGGGGGGTATCCTGGTGTGTCCAAAAGATTGGCCTGACCCCCCCAGCTGACCCCTAACAGGGACGGACCCTGGGCTTGGGGAGGGGGAAGAAAGAAAGGGGAGAGAACGGGAGGTGAGAGGCTGCGAGAGCTGCACTGGGAGAACCGAGAGCGACCCAGCCAGCATCCCTGCAGGCGTCGATGTGGGATTTGCGGGAGCAGCGGGATTCCTGTGTGCACGGCGTGTTGGGGCAGAAGGGGTGGACTGGAAAGGGATGGTGAAAGGAGACCTGTAGGGAGCAGGAGTGGGTTTGTTGTTGATTTTCACTGGCAAAAGAAGGGACTGGATGAGGAATCTCAATGGGAAAATTATGAAGTGCTCTTTTTTTTTTCTCCTGCCTCCCCAGGAGGTCTCGGTGTAAGGGGAAAGCCTTGCCCACCCTCGCTTGAGCCCACGCCCTGGGGGGATGGTGTGAGGAGGATGAGCGGTCCTTCTTTTGCTCGAGTTAAAGGCAGATCTTGAAGACAAATAGGGTCCCTGTCTGGGGGGACTGGTCTGTCATGAACCAGCTTTCCTTTCTTTGCTTTGCTTTTCTTTTCTTTCTTTTTTCAGATCCACTGCCTTGCTGACAAGCACTGAGCTAGCAGCACCTTGAGTAACTTGCCTGTTGTTGGGCAACGTAGGAGTTTCTTACTTAGATACTAAAGCCCTTAAAATTCTTTAGGATTTGTTAGCCACGAAATACATCAATTGAATCTTCCTGGCTTAATGGGGTAAACAGTTGTGGCCTTCCCTGAGGTTTTTTTTTTCCAGTTTACTGCAACAAACCCCATCAGCCTGATCATTCCCATGTATTTCCTTCAGTGTGACCGTCACTCGGGCAGAGTCCTGTGCTACCACTCGGCTGTCATCCAAGCAGCCCCAGCAGCCCACACAGCAACCAGGCTGCCTTCGCTGCTTCTGATTTGGGATTTTTTTGGGCGGTATTCAATAAGATCATTGAAAAAACCCACATTTCATCCTAGCACCTCGAGACCTGCAGCAAAACTGGCTCCAGCCTGGCACAGCACGAGATGCTACCTGATGTGGCTGGTGACGAGGGCTACCCCGATGCCCCAGCACAACGGGTGTCCCCCGGGTCGCAGAGCTGGGTTCAAGCCCCTGAAGATGCTGCAGGGAAGAGCTTGAGTTTCTCCACACATGTCGGAAGGGCTGGAGTTATTTGCTAGCAGAGGCTGTACAAATCCCATGCATAATTCAGCCGCTGCTGTACAAATCATCCCGCTAGTAAAAGCCTTTTCGGAAAGCACGATTTGATCACAACAAACTTTGACCTAAATGTGCCGCAGCCGACAGCCCCGTACGGCGGGATTTAAACTTTTGCCATTACTTCCTTCTGAGAGGCAAAGTGAATGTAGGTCACCCCCCTCACTTGTTTGTAACGAGGCTAATTCTGATTTCATTCATGTTGCATCCTCGAGTTTGAGATGGGGAAAAAAATGGGAGATTTGAAACGGCAAGTCAGCCTCAAAGTCATTCTTCTTAAATCCCATCTCGGAGCAAAGGAAGTGGTTTGATGTTGCATCCCAAGGCAACATCGATGGTGTCATTTAATATTCAGGCTACGAAAGGAATACAAAGTTTTCCTTCTTTTCCTTTTTATTTAGATTGCAGTGTTAAGCAGTTGAGCTGAATGAACAGGCCTGTGTCCGCGGCTTTTGGAGCGATTAACAAAAAAGCCTATTCTGGGCGAGTGAGCTGTGCGCTCTGCGTGAGGCTGCTGCTTCAGGGACAAAGAGGGGAAGTGGCTGAACACGAGGTTATTAGTTTGTCTGGAGCTTCTGTGCAAGCACGACGGCATAAACAGAGCCGCTTGTTTGTTGATCTCTTCTGCGATGGCAGCTCAGGGCAAGCTGCTGTATTCATCTATTTATTGCCGAAGCAACTAGTGCTTTTTTCCCAAGGCTGGGATTCTCTTACGCCGTGCACAGTACAGCTGTGTTGCCTCTGCAGTAAATCGCTGCGCAGTCCAAATGGACAAGAAAATAGTTTGGGAGAGAGGAACTACTGCTGTATGTGTTTGGCCAGAGAGTGGCGGGCGGATAATGGTGATTCCCCCTCTGGTAATGGTTTGGAAATAACTCTGCCTCCTGGCCACACGCTGGATTTAAGGGCAGAATTGAGACAAGGAGGGGGGAAAAAGGTGTTGGTCCTTCCTTTGAAGATAATGGCCATGATGCACAGAGGGACTAAATGGCTTATTTTAGCTGTGTTTGCCAGCTCAAGGAGTCTAAGACTGTGCCAAGGAATGAACCTCTGTTGTCTGGGGTTTAGACCAGAATCTTAAACAAGAAAAACAGACTGTGCTGGAAAGGCACGTGCTGAAACTCTCCAAGGGCTGAGCACCACGTCCTGGTGGTGTTAAACCACCACAGGCTGCTGGTTTCAATACGGGAGGCAGAAGAGACCTCTAAACCCTCATCTGGTCTGCTCGGGGGTGGACGAGACCCGCTCTGCCCGTCACCGGGAGCAACCCTGCAGGGCTCCTCTGCGTCCCGTCCGGGGCTAAACAGCGTGGGAGCAGCCCGCGTGGAAAAGGATTTTTTAGCCCCGTTTCTGCGTCTGCTTATGTGTCTCTCCCAAAGGCCATTGCTTGAGCCAAAAGGCCCACTTGTTGAGAAATTACAATTTTTATTGCCTGTTGTTCTCGCTGAAAATAAACACGAGTGCTCAGGCAGGCTGGTGTGGTGGGAGGGGGGGGATTCAGCTTCATTCAGCATCTTTGCCCTGTGCGTGCGGATCCGGGGAGCGGAGCAGGCGCTCGGCAGGACACAGGCAAGGGAGACGACTGAGCGTTTCTGCTTGGGGACCTCCGTGTTAGGAATGATTTCATGCTACAAAATTGCCCTTGCAACTCACTGGGAGTTATTTGGAGCGGGGAAACCACTAACCTGCTCCGTGGTCCTGCCTGGTGGCCACTTTTACAGGGCGGGAGTTACAGTTCAAAGAAAAATTGCCTGCACCCTGTCTGCAACTGAGACATTCAGGGTAGAAGTTCAGGGGAAGGTTTCCTGGTGCCCCGGTTTTCTGTGTTTCTCCTTCCTTCTCATGTCTCTTCTCCCCTTCGAAGCTGGACACCAAAACACCTTTGAATGAGCTCGTGATGAGATTCTGAATTTCCCAGCCTGGTATTTCTTATCCAGCGCTAACCTACCTGTTCCTGGGGGTGCTCGGGGGGCCGCTAATTGTTTTGGTAAGCACAAAGAGTTCCCCAGGTCTGGCTAAAGGAAATGGATGTGTCACTGTTGCTAGGCAGGCTCAGTCAAAATGACAAGACAAATTGGCCTTAAATATGCTGAATTCAGTATAGTAGTATTTGTAGAGAACAGCCATTATCTTTGTATATTTGACAAAAGTTAATTGTCTCTTACATTGACAAAATCAGTGTAGTAGTCAGCCTGTCCCTGTATAGGGGAGAAAAAAAAAATCCTTCATTTATAAGCGATTCATTAAGTAGCATTAAAGCTGTCTCTGAAGACAAAATAATCTTTTTAAAGAGGACTCAAGGTACCGAGAAGGAAGATTAATGCCTCAGCTATTTTTCAATTATGCAAGCTTTCATTTATTATAGTATACCTGGATTAACTCTTACTAAGCTGCGTGCTTTGGTAGGTAGGGTCGGGAAGGGGGATGTTTCATGCCACTGCACGAGTCCCGCGCTCAGCGATGGACGAGCGATTCTCTGCACGTGGCGGCTGTGATGGGTGCGAGCGGCACAGCAGGAGGGTGCCAGGCGCTGCCGCTTTGCTGTTAGCAAAGCTATTACGTTTTTGCAAAAGGAGTGTTTGAAAAGCATTTATGGTGGTTGAATATTTTGCACTGATTGCATTCTTCTTGGTCATCCTGTTTGGGTGTGTACATGTACAGAGCCTCCCCGGTGTGGTTTGGGTGCTGAAGGGCTCTGGTTTCTGGCCCCAATTCGGTTGCCTTCCCCTGTGATCACGTTCATGGTCCTTGCACAATCAAATGAGCCTGAATTCTTCTAAGGCACTGGGGATATTTTTATTTCAGTATGATTTACGTCAGAGGTTCCGGTAAAGCGTAATTAAAAAGGTCTTATTGATACCTCTACCTTCTTTTTTTTTCCTTGCCACTGCTTCCTAGAGTGCTAGCCTTTTCTTAATTGAAGCAGTGAAGAGTCCATTTAGCAGGAAGGTGGGAGGAAACAGCCTGAAAATCATTCATCTAAATCACTCCACCGATGAAGACAGTTGCTCACTACATCTATCATAATTTCTTCTAAGTGTCTTACGAGAGGTTAGTTGCTGTAACGATGCAGATGCACACATGCCTGGTGGAGCTATGCAGACCTTCCCATCTAGGGCAGTTGCACCAGGCCATGGAAGAAGACTGCTTTTTGCAGGTATAAATTATGCACCAAAAGAAGTTACCGGATGAAAAGCCATTTTTGTGTTTTTCCAGTTGCAGCGGTTTCATAAAATGCAACCCCCTCTACCTCGCACTGCTGTGCTAGCAAGTTGGGGTTTTTTTTAAGTATAAGTGCGGCCAAAATCTTCATTGGGCAGCTTTGGTGCTCCCATCGGTGCTCTTGCCCGGGACAGCACCAGCAGAACCCGCCCTGCCCTGCAGCTGGTATAGGGTCAGCGGGGTTCAGCAGTTCGCATTAATACTTTTCCCATTATTCAGCAATCAACTACTGTTCGCTATCACTAGGCAAAACCAGTTCCCTGTGGGATGTCCCAGCTTGGTGGCCTTCACGATGGAAGGGGCTGGAAGACAGCACTAGCAGGTTTGGTGCTAGCAGGAGGTAATTGTTCTGGGTAGAGGTTTGCTGGGGCTCTTGAAAGCTTCCAGAGCAGGGGAGAAGCGATAGCATTGCACACACCTTTAAGCAAAGCACTCGGAAAAGCAGCTGTTTCCTTGACTTCAAACCCCATCTTCATTAATTTCAAACCATGTTTCTAGTAGCAAGTCCAAGACACCTGTATATAAACTTCAGGTCCTCTGAAGTCACATCCCAGTTCTCTGCATCTGAAATACAACTGAGAGCATCTTAAAAACGGTGCAAACAGCTGCTAGAGCAGAGCGGCGTGGAGGTGAAAGGTTCTGAAAGGATGCGTCCACGTGAGCTGCTCCTGCCCCTGCTCCTGTACCGCAGGTAGGTCCTGAATATAGACCAGCTGAAAGTCTGTGAACAAAATTATTTCATTTACACAGGGAAAATATTTGCAAAACTATGCAGAATTCAGTGCACGCTGTCAACCAAGAAGCCCAAAGAAACCAAACTTCAAGCCAAAATGCTCTCTTTGACATTTTGAAAATGCATTATTGTGATCATTATCTTCAAAAAATCCATTTTGTTTCAAAACTGAGTGCTCTCCACTCATGGGGAAAGAGTAAAAAGCTGCTTCAAGCAGCTCGGCTTAGCCAAGGCCTAAGCGCAGGTGTGGGGTGGCTTTGACCCCGTGCCACTGGGCCGGGGCAGACCCCGTTTGCTGCTCCTTTCGGCTGTGCCTCGCTGCTGGCGGGGAATAAGCCATCAAAGCATTTGCTTTTAGCTTTGTTATTGACTCGCTCAACCGGGCAGTTGTAAAATCCCCAGGCCGGGTTGTGACACAGCCTTTACGGTAGCTCGGGCACTTTGACCTGCACGCAGAGAAGCGGCTTTGGGCCGAAGCCAGGGGAGGTGCCGCTGGGAGGCGGGCAGCCTCGGCGCGCCCCTACCCTCTCTCCCGCCCCCACCCAGGCCCTAGCACAGCATCACGGCTGATCTCTACAGCCCATAGAACCTATTTTCTGGGTTTATTTTCTAAATAAAGCTGTGAATTCCTGTGGTTGCTGTAGTACAGCTGCAATTTGACCAGAGGGGGTTGGTCTCTTCTTGTTCCTGCTGGTGTGGAGTAAAGCACAAAAGGTGCCTGGGAGGCTCAGCCGCGAGGCTGGGCTGAGGGAGGTGGAAATCCCTGCCGAGGGCTGTGTTCCCGCGGCCGAGAAGCGTGCAAGTGGGCTGCTGAAGTTGAAATTATTGCTGGGGCTTCTGCGTCGTACACATTAGAATCAGCAAAAAGCATTAAAATGAAAGTGAATGGTTTTGTTCTGACATAATTGGTTGAAAAAGTTCTTGCGAGGATGGGTTTGGCTCAAGGGTGGCTGGCAGTGACCCCCAGCAGGGGGTTGGGTGGCACGCCGGCTGCGGGACAGCGTTTGCGGTGGGAAACAAAGGCGAAGAAAACCCTTCTGCGACACGGAAAATATGCAAAACTTCACCTCGTAATTTCTCCCTTCTTGGTACCCCTGTCCGAGGGCGGGAGCCGTGCGAGCCTCCCCGGCAGCTGTGCGGACAGGAGCGGCTGCGGGTGCTGCTCGGCCCTCTGCTCATCCGGGACGGCTGCGGGGCAGCGAAGGCTTCTGTAAAGCACCGCTTCGTGCCGGCGGAGGCTGTACGAGCTGGAGCCGCTGCCCGTGACCTCTTCCTTGGACATCAAAACACCCTTCACCTTCGCTCGCTTTGCCCCTCGGCGCAGCGCTGCTGCGCGGGAGAGGAGGGAGCGGAGAGCCGGGCCGAGCAGGCGAGCGGGTGCTCCCGGCGCGCCGGGGCCGCGCTGCTGGTGGCGGGGCCGAGCCCCGCGCGCAGCTCGCCCCTGCGCCCCGGGCGGGCGGGCGGCCGCGCCCCGGCCCGCTGCTCCCCGCCGCCGCCGCGCGGTGGCGCCATCGGACCGGGGAGCGCTGCGGGTGCCCCGCGCCGCGCACCGGGCAGCCCCCCCGCCCCGCCCCGCCCCGCCCCGCCCCGGGCAGGGCGGTGGCACCGCCGGGGGAGGGGGCGGCGTGCGCCCCCCGGGACGGGTGCCGAGGCGCGCTCCTCCCCGCGGCGTGGCGGCCCGGGGGGCTGCCGTCGGGGCGGCAGCAGCAGCAGCAGCAGGAGGAGAAGGAGGGGCGCCGGCGGCAGCGGGCAGAGGCGCGCATGGAGCGGCCGGGGAGCAACGGGAGCTGCCCGGGCTGCCGGCTGGAAGGGGGTCAGCCGGCGCGGGCCGCCGCTGCCCTGGCGGCCGTGCTCATCTTCACCATCGTGGTGGACGTGCTGGGCAACGCGCTGGTCATCCTCTCCGTGCTGAGGAACAAGAAGCTCCGCAACGCCGGTGAGCGCGGGGCGGGCTCGGGGGGCGGCGCGGACGCGCTGCCAACTTGCCGGCGGCGAGCGGAGCGGAGCGGCCCCGCACCGCACCCGGGGCTCCGCCGGTCCCGGCCCCGCACGGCAGCGCTCCCCGCTCGCGGCGGGATAGGAGCCTGCGGGGGTCGGCAGGCGACAGCCGCGGACAGGACCGCAGCTCCGCTCCTTAGCACCGCAGCGGTAACGGGCATCCCTGCCCCCGGGGCCCCGGGTGAAGGGGTGGCGAGTTGCCGATGAGCCAGAGCAGCACCCGCTCGTCTCTTCTCTCCGGTGACCCGCGTTACCGCTGGGGTTCCCGGCTGTCTGTCTGTCTGTCTGTCTGTCCCGTCCCGCTGCTTCTGTCCTCCAACTTCTCGGAACTTCTGTTTCCCAGAGGCAGCTGCAAATCGAGGAGCCTGAACTCACGTCGCGACTCAGGTAAAGCCCGCATTCCTTCAACCAGAAGCGTGCTGGGAGAGAGCGAGGAAAGCAGGCGCTAATAAGGAAAACTCCAAGTGCCGGAGTCAGGTGCAGAGGAAGACTGCTCGTACTTAAGACGAGCCTATTACAACGCTGAACGCTTGCTTTTATGTCCCAGCCTTGCATGTGTTTTAGCATTTTCACCTTAAAGATGTGCTTTAGATGACCAGCTAAAAGTAGAGTGAAGATTTTCCGTATCTTTTCCATGTCTTTTCTATGGGTAATTTGAAAGTCTGTTTTGGAGCTTTATGTATTAACCTTCCTAATGAATTAGTCTAGGAAAACTGTTAAGTTGATATTGATATTAACCATTTTTAAGAAGGCTTTATTTTTTGAGGGTGTAATTTTTTTTTGCCTTCAAAGTCTTGTTATTTTAGCAAAGAAATAACACTGGATATAAATTGCTCTGTAAGGAGTTTCAAGTAGTCTGTGTAGTGCTACTTAAAACGTACTGTAGAGTATGTTTTGCTAAGGACTACACCACTGTCCGCTTTTACAGTGAAAGACATAAAACGTTTTGTAGCTTGTAAAATGTCTCCAGTGTTTATAATGTGTAAGACAAAGTTGTAAGTATTTTGGAGATGCCGATCTCTCTCTCTCTCAATCTTCTGCCAGTATGGAGTAACTCAACAGAGTTTGGTAAAAGTAGCTGATGGGTAAGACTGACAAGACAATTTCCCCCCAGTGCCTTTAACATTTGATTGATTTATTAATGGTAGGACACAAATGGCTATTTGTGTGCTGGATGCAGTGACCTCGACCAGTGAGTTGCTCTCTAACTGGTACGTGAAATGCAGCCCATAGTATCCACAATACACGAACATGCTATACTGGGTTTATGAGAACTTTAATATAGTTGGAAAAGGTATTTTTCATTCTCTTCAGCTTTGCTTTAAAATGTGAGCGCTGTGAGCTTATGATCAGTGGTTCTGGGAAAGAAAAATAGAGATACTCTTCTCTTCTCCCCAAGATAACTAGTGGTTTATGTTATCTGGCTGATTGGGCAGCAAACAGATTTGAAACTATTTAGCTGCTTTTATCACCTTTCAAATTGTTAATCACTTGAATGCATTTCATGTCTTAAGACTGCCTCTGCTGTGAGTTGAGTTAAAGTTCCTGTGAAAGTGAAAAAGAACAGCTTTCCCTTGAAGTGACCATAGTGATATTTTCCAAATCTTAATCCTTGTCCGTAGCCTGTTGTCTGCTCTACATACAAGCTGTTGGGCTGTACGAGTAAAACCAACACAAGTGAAATCTTTGTTAACCTCCCTGATTTGAGAGGAGGTGGCTCTCGTTACACACAGAACTCGAGCGTGACTAGTGGGGAATTCAGTGTTACACGCTTCAAAGCGGTGGTAGGTGTCGAGAGACCCATCCTGCTTCGTTGACGTGAGCATCGTTTCTCCTTCAGTCAACAGCCTGAACTGGGAATGCCTTTGCCAAGTCACTAGAGGGGTTCAGCAGCAGGAAAGCAAGGTGGTCTGACTGATGGTGATGGTCTGAAGTTCAGTAAGATAAAATGTCTAACCAGCATCTAACTGTTGTCATCTTGTTTTGCATCCATCTGTGTGGGTAAGCAAGCGGGCTGCCTGCCTCCCTGGACGCAGAACGAGAAGTCAGGGGTCTCAGCTCAGTTCGTGCTCCTCCTAACATGTGAGCAGCACCAGGAATGAGGGGGGCTCAGCTGGAGTGCAGAAGCCAGGTTGAAGTCCTTTGGACAAAGAGTTTCTCTGCTCATGTTCAAACCTACCCTAAGCCAGTCCAGTAAATGAAAAGGAGACCCGTTATGGATGTGTCAGCTCTTGCCAAATCCTGGAAGCACCAAGCCCTCCGTTTCTGGAGCAAGCTCGTAGGGAAGCTAGCAAGAGCCCAGCTACAAGGTCATCCAGCTGGAGCTAAAACTGTATCGCCAGGATAAGCTGGATTCAGGCTGGGATGTGAAACCAGCACTGCTTCAGTGGCTGTGGTGGGTGATCACTCTTGTGGGGATGGGGTTTTTGGTCCATCCCCCTGGACATGTCTGCAGTACTTGGCACACGTCAGCACCTCTGCGCAGCCTGTAGCTACAATGGGCAGAGAGTACGAGTGTGGCTGACAAGCAGGGTCTCACAAGGATACCCTCATCGGTGTGGTCAGCTGCCTGGAGAACATCAGCACTTGCCCGGAGCTGAATGAGCAGAAGGAGGTGAGTGATGCCTGTGGGCAGAGGAAATCCAGATTCACTGAAAGCCCCAGGCTTCCTCTGTGGTGGACAGTTCACATCCACATTTGGTTGTTCAGTCAGTCATGCTGGAGAACTGCTGCCGTTAAGGTTTCCTACAGTAACGTCCAGCTACCCGGACACTCAGAGCTGCTCACATGGTCCGAGAGCTCAAACGAAGCTCCAGGCTTTTGTCCCTATGTCCACCGTGGAGGACATTTAGATGGTTGAGTGTGAAGGGCGTGGGGAATAACTCTGCTCCTCTGGCAGGAGAGATGTCTGTATGTCTTTATGGGAGGCAGGTGAGAGGGGGTGAACTTTTTTGGCAGCTGAAAGCCTTCGCAAACCTGGCCACCCTGCTATCCCTGCACTGGTGGAGTTTAAAAGCAAAAGACCTGACCTCTCAAATCTTCCAAGAGAAATCACTCCACTCGTCTTTCCCTCCGGGAAGGCGTAACGTGTGTCAGGTGGGTGTTGGTGTGTCCTGTGTTGTTACTGGAAGGTGCTCAGAGCGCTGAGCACAGATTGGGACCCATGTAGGAAATGAGTGAGCCGCGTGTTACGTGGCACGTGCAGGATCATGATCAACTGAAGGCTGCTGGCATGGCTGAGTCTACAGCTTTTCATTTGTGGGTCCTGCTAGCTTTACAAGTGTGAAAATCTGCACTAAAAACAGCCAATATTTTTCAACGAGTGAGCCTGCTCTTCGGGCGGAGGCTCTGGAAATACCCTTCACTTTCTCTCCTGAACTTGCTGCAAACTTAGGCACGCAGCCAAAACGTGCATTCCCTGCAAACCCACGTCTCTCACCAGCGCTGCCTGGAGCTTTGCGTGCAGAGAGCAATTTCTGCCGCCTCGTGGGCCCTTTTCCCTCATGGAAAAGTCATTTCTCCAGGGAGCCGAATCCTCCGTGGGGGCAGGCGGCGCAGGTATAACTCTAATGAGGTCACCGGGCTCAACTGGCTGTTAATCCTCTGGATATACGCTATACACTGATGTTTGCATTGCGCTGGGGATTTTGTTCTTGGACTGTCTCACCGGCCAAAGTCAGGCATCACACACAAGTCTGCATGTATTATGTCAACACAGTTACCTTTGTCAACCAAATGTGTACTCTTAGAATAAATACTAGATCAGTTTGACGAGCCCTCCGACCAGAAAACTGTGTTGACTAGCACTAATTGTGTTTCCATCTCCGAATACTGGCCGTTCCCTGCCTCTGCCGGGGACCGCGGGCAGGGTAACCAGCCTGCACTGCCCGGGTCAGGCCTTTTGCCCTCTGAACACATTGGCACAATGCGAAGTTTTTGTTTGCTTGAGTAGGGTTTTTTATTTATTGTTCTAAGACCTCTGGAACTTCCTGGCTGGCCTGGGACATATTTCTGTTCTTTTTTTTTTTAAAGTCAATTAGGGATTTGGTGAGCTCCTTCAGACACTCTGACGTGCAGGTTTTCTAGTTACGAGTGTGAAAAATGGTTAGCGGACAGTGTTGGGTATCTTCCCAGCTTGCTTCTCAGAGAATTTTGTTATAGCTGAAATATAAGTCATCCTTATCTGCAAAGATAAAAAGTAATGCTTATATTTTCTACGTCTTCGGTATCAGGATAATTTCACTGTACTTTTTTAGCATCAAGCCTATGGTATTGATAGATGGTTGCTTTTTTTTTCCTGGTATACGTATTGCCATTAGGTTTTTTGTTATCTTTTATCTTTCTTTATAAAATGTGTTGATTTCCGGCTGCTAATTTTATACTGGATTTTCTCTCTGTTACGTATTTTATTTATTTTTTAATTTGGCTCGTCTTAAAAAAATTTTATTTTAAACCAAATAAACTGTTTTTGAATATAGTATTGCTTTTTTTAGGGGAAAAAGAGGGCTCTACTAAGGCATCTTTAAACATCTCCCAATAAGCATTGTCACATCTGGTTATATTTAGGTGTTTTCTCTCAGTTATTTTTGTGTCTGATTGTTTTTAGTTTTGGGAAACTGACCTTTTAGAGACGTTGCGTTGGACCATGTTCTGTTTCCTTATCTCAAATGCAGTTGAGAGCTGTGATTGTTTTCTTCCAGCTACTGCAGGATTTCCTGGTCCTAGAAAGCTCTCTATTATATGTAAGTGTGTTGAGATTATTTTTTCTTTAAATTTTTTAAATTTTTTTTTTTTTTTTTTAGCACCACAAACCCTCCAGCATCTGCCACAAGCTTGAAATTACATCTTTTCTTTCTGTACATGGCGGGTAGATGCTTCAGGAGCTGCTCATCTGTTCCGCTGATTCATTTGTCTCTGGCAAACTCCCACCAGTCCTTCTGAGTTACCCAGCCCTGACCCTCTGAAATGTCAGGACCCTGCAGCCGGTGTCTGGGCTTTCTGGAGGGCTCTGCTGAGGGAATCGTGCTGGTTGCCGATGAAACAGTTTGAAGGTTGCTGGGACTCTAGGGGACCCTGGAGCTGCACCCACTTCCCCGCTCCCTGGGGAAGGTGGTGGAAGGGTGATACCCGGCACCCCTTTGCTCTTCAACGGGGATGGGCGCCTGTGACGTCAGATGGGTGACAAATGGTCTCGCTGTTGGTGGGGAATAATCCATGGCAGTGTTTGCTTTTAGCTTTGTTATGCCTCACTCAACTGGACGGTGATGAATTTGCCATATGGAGCTGACTGGCAGCGATGCTCCATGTGCCATCAACCAGGGGAACGTTAACGGCGGCGATAGGGCTGCTCCAGAGACTGGGGCTTGGCGCGGTGCTGGCATGGGCTGTATGTGGTGCAGAGAGGTTGTTGGAAGTGGGCTGTTGTGTGAGCAGCGGGGGTGTATCCCAGTGCACCCAGCGGGCTCCGGGACCGGTGGAGCAGGCGTGCCGGAGGGGATGTGTCGGTCCCTCCCTGTGTCCCTCTGCTGCAGCCTCCTGCCCCTGTGGCTCTGCAGATGGGTGCTGGAGCGGGGGCACCGGCCGCACGAGGCGGGAGAAGTGGGAGTGACAGCGGGATAAAGCCTATGAGAAAATTGATTTGGATTAAAGTGTGAGCTTTAAGTGTAATAGCAGTATAAAGTGAAGAACAGTCTTAACGTATTTTGTCCTAGAAGGTGATTTGCTTAGTGAGACGCAGAGGAATGGCGCTTTGCTGGGTTCGTGTCACAGCCGCAGGGCACAGCCCCATGGCCAAGCTGATTTGGAGAGGTCTCTGACAGCACCACTTCCATGTGCTCCTGCTTTGGTGGGGTTTCAGGTCGGGTTCCCACCCAGACCCTTGCACATCTCTCCCCCCAGCAGTGCTGCGCTGGGCTCCTCCTGGGCTGCGGGAGCAGCGAGGTGCCCAGAGGGCCGAGGAGGAGGCTCAGAGCTGCCGTCCCGCTCAGAGCAGCGTTCGCGGCCCCGTGCTGTGCCGCTCCCATGCTGTGCTCCAGGAGCTCCGGAGGAAGTGGCAGCTCGCTCGGACGTGAGCAGTTCAGAAGTTTTTTTGGAGTGCAGTAGCTTCAGAAATATTCCTAAATTGATCCTTCTTACAGCTCCATTGGAGGTCCCAAGGGGATTCCGTCCATCAACTGTGTGAGGTCAAAGCCACCAATTTTTGGTTTTGCATTCTTTTTTTGCTATTTTTTTCAGGAACTGCCTCCCCTCCTTACAGTTCGTGTAGATGGGAGTATATTTAGGAGTGCTGGATCTCAGGAGCCCCTTTGTGAAACTTTGCAGAACTTCCAGCAGAAATCTCTATTCCTCCCCCTCCCATGACACGTTGGTTCTCAGGACAACCCCATTTGGAGCAGGACTTGACCAGCGTAAGTTGTGGATGTGCGGCTGGGGAACAGAGTTAAAATACCGCTAGTTACTCGGTAAGCGAGCAGTGCTCAGCATGTGCTTCAGGTGTACCGGCGGTTTGATAGCCAGATGTGGTCAAGCCAGTGATTATGTGATAAATATATGATTTGAGAGAAATGAATCAGGTTTCCACTAGAAACAGTAATTCTAGCATTTCTGAACTGAGGAATATTTGTCTTCGCAAAGTGTTCGACAAAAGTTTTGTTGTATGTTGGTGCAGGTCTCTATACAGTTACATTCAAATTAGTTGAAACAAAATTCCTCTGATTAGGAAGATCTGTGTCTTGTACCAGGCAAAATAACACCCTGCCTCCCCGGGAGGGCCACCCTATGGACCTCAACAAGAGTTAGCAAGCCCGGTTCAGCCCGGTGCTGAGCTCCCTTTCTCCCTCTCTGAATCCTTCCAACCCCTTTGCCCTTCCTTGCCTTTAGCAAAGGCTTTTCTTTTTTTCCTTTCAGCCCCAAAAAGCGTTACTGCCCCAGGATTTGATGTTCCTGACAGATCTGGGGAGCCAAGTACTGGCTTAGGTAATAGCAAATAATTAATTACCTTGCAGACAGTCCTTCAACACAAACTGGAACATGTTTTGGGAAGAGGGAAAGTGGGCATATGTGCTCAAAGTAGCTGTTCCCTATGTGACTTGTGGAGCAATTAGTTAAAAGGCTTAAGAAGACAACTATCTTGTGATGGGCTATAAATAAAATGGAAATTAATTCAGAGATGGGTTTTGTTTGCTTTTTTTTTTCTTTTTGCATTGTCATTGCATTTTGTTTGCTTTTCTTTCTCTGTGCAGGATGTTTAATCCCTTCCAAGTCCGTCCACAGCAGAGAGCAGGGGCAGAGGAGGACAGGACCGTCCTTTGGGCTGGTTAGCAAGGAGGAGGCTGTGCCACAGTGCCAGGACACTCCTGTCCCCGACAGCCCCAGGCTGATGGGACTGCTCTTTGTAGAAGATGTAGAAGGAAACCTGTGGCGTAGCTTTCTCATGTTTAATTATTCTCCTCATGTTTAACTGTTCTCATTCCCGAAAGTTGGAGTGAGGACCAGTGAGTCCCTGTCTTCTGAGCCTGCCCACTCGATGTCCTCTGTTGAGAGACCTCAGATCTTGCTTTGTTGAGCAATCCCTGCGTCACCTTCAGATCTGATGTTGACAAACGCCGCGATGGCTGCGAGGGACTGCGGTCCAGCAGCCCAAGGTCCGACCTGCCCTGAATCCCTCCTTGTCCTTTGACTTAGATGCAACACCTGTGGGCCTGGGCTTGGTCCTGAGTGATTTTCAGGCACAACTGAGCTGGATGCCGGAGCTGCTGGGGAATGAGTGTGTCATGGCTGTGGATCCCGGGCCAGCGTAAAAAGATCCAGGTGGAGACGGGTTCAGGAGGATGCGCAGAAGGTGAGGGAGGAGGGGGATAAGTGGGAATGCTGATGGAGTGATGAGAATCCGGCCACAGCAGGAAGAGCGGTGGTGGGATGTGCCAACCACAGCCAAAGCGACCAAGGGCAGGTGGGAGGATGCTCAGACTAACCGAGCTGTGCCTCTTCCCCATCCCGAGGGGAAAGGTGGGGAGAACTGGCAGCTCTGCCCCTTGCAGACCTTTCTGTTTGATAGCGAGGGCAGATGGGCTCAAGAGACCCTGATGTCTTCTGGGAGGGAACGTAGCTGGCCCCATGGGTGCCGAGCAGGCACACAGCCTACAGTTCCCACGGGCTCTACGAGCCATAAGTTAAATGGAGTCTAACGTATTTCACCTTACCCCTGGCCCTGTGTCTGACCTTCAGATCTCAGCTGTGAGTTTTATTTCTGCACATATTGCAGTAGAAAGTAGAGCAAATTGAATCTTAATGGGGTGGGTGAAATCCACAGCAGAGTCACATTTGGATGCGTTAGGAACTGGAGCCCTGGCCGGTGCTGCCAGAGGGAAACGCTGCCTGACAGCCAGGCGGGGGGCAGCAGCCTCCCCGGTGTGCCCGCAGCATGGCTCCTCGAGGCATGGGCTGCCCGCACGAGCCGAGATGGGGGGCATGGGGCTCTCCTGCGGCTTTAGCTCTGTCCTACTCATGGGGAGATTCACAAGGAGGGATTTAGGGAAAGGAGATGTTCTCCAGATCATCCAGGATTTTCCAATGACTTCTGCAGGGTGACTAACTCGCTTTCCTACATGCTGTGGGGTGAGGAGACCCCATTGATTTAGGTGACCACAGCAGCTTAAGCCAGCCCTGGGACTTACATACAGACATGGCATAGGAGGGTTTGCGGAGTGGGCAGCAGGTAGAGAAAATAAGAGGGAGGAAAGGACTGGGGTCCTGGTGCACAGGAATGGGTTTGGGTTCTGCTTTTAAGTGGAACTGCTGGAGAAAGGGAGGAGATGATCTGTGCTCAGGGCTGGTTCTTCTGTACCTACCCAATCCACCTACTTATTCTCCTGCTTGGTTCTGCTGGCCAGTTTCAATGACAGGAGCCATCCAGATCTCACTGTCCTCCCACTTATTCTTTGGCCCTGAGTCCCATCTGCAGACTGTGAAATACTCCTGCCTGGCCTTTTTAGTCTTGTGCATTTGCCCTCCCAATGTGTTCATCAGCACTCAGTTTTCGGGCTTCCTTGGGCCAATGGAGCATCCCTGGCTCGGAGGAGAGCAGAGTCACACCAGCATCGGCAGGAGGGATCAGGGCTTGCCCATGTGGCAAGGGAAGAGCTGATGGGAGCTGTGTTTCAAGGCATGCTGACGGAGGAGGGAAGGGTTGGGGACGTCGGGGGAGGTGTGCAGGGCTCCCGCTCGTGTCCCTGAGGGAACCGTGAGGCTGGGATGGCAGTCGGTTTCCAAGTAAAACCTAGTGTTGTTCTTGGCTGGTTCCTAGGAAAATGGATTATACCATATTCAAAATATTCACTCCTGGATTTAATAATATTGTGAAAATAATTCAAATGTATTTCTTTCAGAACCTTATGGTATTCCATGGAAATACTGGCTGTTTATCTGTTGGGATTGCCATGCACATACTCCAAAGCCAATGTTCATGCAAGTCATTGCTCTTTTAAATAGAATGGGACAACAATAGACTGTGTTGGTAGCTTTGGTCCAGTGCATTACCTGCAGCTTTTCACCAAAGTTCCCTGGGTCATATCCTGTGTTGACGTTGCTAAAGAGGCGCCTTGGGAGCAGAGCCAGGGCTGAGTGTCTGAGTAGCCTTCCTCTATGACTACACCTTTTCCAGGTTAATTTGTTCTTCAGTCTCTGCACCTATAGAGACTGTTCTTCAGTCTCTGCACGTCAAAGTCCTCCCTTCTCATCCTTTACTTTGAGATGCTCTAGAACTTTTTGGAAGTTACCTGAGTTGTGGAGGAGCTGGGAAGGCAGAGGAGGCCTCTCAACACTGGCCTGTCTCTGCAGAGCTGACATGAGCCAGCCCAAATAAAAGCAAACTCCAGCCCCTGCGATGGATTCCCCAGCCAAGCGAAGTAGCCCAGCATTATAGCAGCTCCAGGTCAACCCTGCGGCTTTTCTGTGTGGTCAGGAGGAGGTCAGAGCTGAAATTCAGGAGGAGTCTGGCCAACGGTGCCATGAGGACATGGGCATAAGGTGCGTTAACTTTATCTCAAGTGTAGTAAAGACCCTTTCCAGTTCCTGGTACAGAGATTAAAAGCAAGGCATGACGACATAAAATATCCCTGGCAGAGGCTTCCAGTAGCATTTGGAATAGTCTGGAGTTGGCAAAATTCATATTCTTGCTTTCCTCTCGCACTCTCCATCGTCCTCGCTCACGCTCCTCTCCCACCTCCACTCTTCTGACTCCTGGCAGAGGGCAGATCACGCTCACACTAATGGTATCTGCTAATATCTGACTGAAAGTATATCTGTATCTTCTGAGGTTTGCACCATTAACTTATGTACAAATGGCCAGTGTGACCTCAGCATCCCTATAAACAGCAGCAGCAAAGATGAAGATGAGTTAAAAAGTTAGCTGTCCTCTGCTTTCCATCACTAGTTCTGCCTGTTTCCTTTCTGGCCTTTCCGAAAATATTGGCACCATCTCTAGACTTCGCAGTGCTCTACTCTGCAAGGAGAAATTAAGCTAGTGTGAAGTACACTGTTCCCTTTTATGCGGAGGTAGATGTCGTCAAGTCAGAGATTATATCTTGACTTTTCCAAGGGAAGACTAGAAATGAAAGAAACCTTTTCTACCATACCCAAGATGTGCACGTTAGGTCAGCCGCAAGCTCTGCCTTTATGTCTTAGGTCTATGTCTTAAACAGTGTTTCTACTAATCAAAACTGATTAGGCAAAACTAATTGGACTAAGTTGAAAGCTTGCTGACAAAACCTTTTAAGAGTAGGTGTAGTTGATTGACAGGCACTGAAATAATCAGATACTGTGGTATGGATTGCAAGCTCTGCCTCTCCCGTGCTCGTCCATGGGAGTCTCTATAGGGAAGGCAGAAGTGTGGTGCAAGGACTTGCAGAAAAAAGCACGTGTGATGGGAGAAGGAAGGACTGGTTTAGCGGGAGGCTGTCAAGCCAACCTCTGCCTTCACACCGGCAGTCCTGCCTGCCGAGAGCTGGCGAGGCCAGCAGTTAGGGCAAAGAGGAGCAGCGGGAGTCGCAGCTCTGTGCTGTTCTAGACGAGACGCAAGCCTGCAGCTCCCACGGGTGATCTGCTTGCATTTCTTGCTCTGATGCATCTGGGTGCCCAGGGCGCAGAGCAGTGCCTTTCTGCATGCGCCAGCTGTGCCCTTGCACAGCACCTGTGCTTTAAGGGTTTGACAAAGCCAGCCTGTTGCAAGGTGCCCTCTTTCAGGGCACTTCTTACCCAGGTTAGGAGTGGACTGAACATCTAGGCATGTGCAGTGGGCTTCTGGTCCTTCAGAGATACACCGGCTTTATCCTCATAGGAAAATAGAGAACTTGTTAGGCAATGTGCTCATGTTGCTGCTGACAGATGCTGACCAGCCAATTCGTAACGACCCAAGACCTTGCCGGGGACTTCAGAAGGCTCTGCTTTCAGGAGGACACATGCAGTGAACAAAACATTCCCGGCCTGGTCTAGATTAGCATTGAAAGGTGAGGTGATGCTGTCTGCCACCACCTAGCTAAGTCCTTCTAAAAGGCAAGTCAGGAGCTGGGAACTGACTTGAGGGAAGACCTAGGTGGGAAAACTAGGGTTTTGCATGTCCCCATGCAGGACAATGAGGGAGTAAAACTGGCTTGCGCTGCCTAATTAGGACAATAGACTAATTAGCTAATGAGAGAAGCCTTCCCAGTGTGGATGTACCATCGGAAGCCATTAATTAAAAGTCTTGCTAAATCCCGGGCTAGACAAAGCCTTTGAGATTAGTGTGGGAGCAAGAAATAACCACAGGATGAACACCAGCAGACACACAGCCTTCTCCATCTTCTCTGTGGAGTCTTTAAAATAATAAATTTGCTTTGGAATAAATTATACAGATATGGAAACAGAGCAGTGGGCAAGAAATAAACAGGACTTAAAAGGAGCTAGACTGTTTCAGCCTTCCTGTGGCGGCATCTGTTCTTCCTTACTGGTATTTTGACTGCAGTTCTTTCATTTGTTATTTCGTTTTTGAGACAAATTTCTCCCAGAAGAGGCTGGATTTCTTCTGATTGATCGTTAGCTTTTACAGTCGCTGCTCTGGACTGTTCCCATTACTTTGATGAACCCATCTTTCACAGTTTTTTCTTACCTTTGAAAGTGATTCTTCTGCCCATTTGCAACAAATGTGGAAAGGTACCCACTTTTCCTCCCATGTGGAATGAAGACAAATGATCAAACTCTGACACTTTTTTCTTGGAATGTAATCAACCCTTCTATTTTCCTCTCTTCTGTTTTCAAATGAGTTTCAACTTCAGCAATCAACAAAACTGTGCTATGAAGAGGTGACTCAAGTGGCAAATTGTGATCCCTCTTTTCCAGCTCCTATAGCGTTCATAACGTGGGCAGAAGCTTCTCCCATGAGGGTGCTGCTGAACGGCATGCCACCACTGCCCTGGCTCCCGCAGAGGTGGCATGAGTGTGCCAGGCCTCTGCTCTCACTGTCTGATTTATGGTAGATGCTACGTTGTAATGGATTCCCCCCCCCAAGCAGATTTTACCCTATGGTTTAATATGCACGTGGGATACTCAGTTAATGGGCGTGCGCTCCTGTCTGTATCTTGCTGGTGAGGTTTGCTCGTGAGGTTTTGATGGTTTGTACTCGCAGAATATAAAAGTTGGCAGAGAGGTGGCTGTCATGAAGGTAGTTTTGGTATTGAGGGGAGGGTGGTTGTGTTGCAAAGTTGTTGTGCACTGTGGTCCTGTGCTTGTTGCCGTACGGCTGTAGCACTTGGGTGATGCCCCTGTGTTGTAAGGGTCCTTACTGCAAAGCTGGCCTGTTGTTGGGCCAAGCCTTTAGCCACAAGCTGTCCTTAACTGTAGTAAAATCCTCCCCAAACTGGGGCGGAAGGATACAACACATCAGTGAAGAGGAATTGCTGAGCAGCCCTTTGTCTGGTTTAGCTTTCTGCCACGGCCATCTAAGACAAGTGCATTTTGAAGTAGAAAGCTGATCGGTTATTCTGCACCATGTCATCCAAGAAAAGCGCGTTTTTTTTAAAGAAGAGACAGAGAAGCCAATTCCTGCGAAGCATTAACTTTGTGCATGTCCTTTCACACACCCTTGCTTCTCTAATTCTGATGAGACTGCTCTTTCACTGGGGAAACCAGGAAAGGAGGGAAAAGATGCTGAGTCCGGGGCATCTAAATCTGTTTGGTTGCTGACTGCAGGATGAGGCTGCCAGCATGGACGGGCGCCTTCTTGAGAAGTAAGAAGCCAAGTGTATTGCACTTCTATCTTTGGAAACCCAGCAGCCCTTTTTGTTCCGATGGGTCTGTTTTAACTCTTGGACTTTCCTCAAAGTGAGGTTCTCAGTGTGCGCTGGATCCTTTTTAAAGTAATTGGGTGGGATTCGAATTGGCAGCCTACTAAAGACCGTAAGTAACTGGTGGCACAGTTGCATTTGTTGTGGCACCCTGGCTGCAATGCTGCTAGCACAGCATATATGGGTTCCCCTTTGCATTAGAGGAACAGATGGTTCCCTGTGGGTCTTGAGCATAAGCGTTGGCGTTTTAATTCTAATAATTCTAATAGTAATGCAGTTAGAGTGGGTGCTGATCCCAGGACGTATCCGTTCCTGCTGGATCACTTACACTGGTCTTGTGGAGAGGAGATGGTCCTGGCCATGCTGGAGGCTGCCCGGGGAGGCTCCTGGCTGCGGCAGTGCTGCGTGCGGGGCCGGCCGCCGTATGGCCCCTGCTGAAGGCTGGAGCTGCCACACAGACGGGGACTGCAGAGCTTGGCACATTGCTGGTGGGAACAAAAGGCGATGCACGCAACGTGTGTCATGTCCACGTATAGGGTACTGAGCGCCCATGCTGTTCTCCTGCTGCACTGTGCATTCCTGGCAGGGAGGAGCGTGGGGGGAAAACAGGGTGGATTCAGGAGAGAAGAATGACTGTCTCCCTCCTGAGCATCCTAGAGCTCAAAATACTTGAACATCTCTGCTGTAATGGGAAGACAGATACCTTGCAATCATGCTAAAAAGCTACTGCGTAAAAGACTTCTGATTTGGCACCTTTTGTCCTTCTGACTGGTGCTGACTTTAAAGCAGGTGAGGTGTCTGCTGGAGTGGCCTTGAAGTGGCACAGGAATAGCAACAGGGGAAACTGGAGTGGAAGTTCCCCGAAAAGTTGGTAAAAGGACAGCCTGAAGCTGAAATGTCATTCAGTTGCAAAAGAGATGAAAGTAGCTTTTGCTCGAATACAGCTCCTTTCTTATACCTCCGCCTGTGATCTTTGTGGCTATGTATTTGTCCAAAATGGTTTTCAATTTCCTATTGTGGAGGGTGAGAGTAGTTAGAAAGCTCTTGTGCTGGCTTCCTGGGCAGCTGGGAATAAAACCCAATGCTGTTGATATCCCTGCCACCAAACTGGGCCTGGCAACTTTTATTCTTCTCCTTCACACTTAGGAAAGTAAGACAGAAGATGTGATTTCTTTAGCATGGTGACGAGCTGTGGACTGTAACAGGAGCGTCCTTTCCAGGGGACTGCTGCTGGACGAATACATTTCAGACCCACTATGTGCTGTTTTCTCTGTCCAAGACAAGGAGATTTAGAGCTGTGGTACCTGGAAGAAGCTAAGGTGTGTTTGTATCCATCCCATCATCAGGTTTACTTTATTTCTGTCAGAAATGCTTAGTTTGCATTTTAACAAGGATAACGCTTTTTCCTCTTGAGTACTGGTGGTAGGATGTGAGACCTATAGATCAGCTGTCTGTGGAGCTATACTTTCACCTGCATTGTATTAGTTTCTCTGCCTTATTCCTTCTCCCCCCTTTTAAACTTGTTTTGCTTTTAAGTGCTTTTCCAAGCTGTGGAAAGCTACTGACATTCAGAAACTCCCAACCTCCACCACAGAGAACACTATTCTTCTGCATTCTCTATCAGCATTTTATAATCCATTATTCTAGTAACACTTAAGTTTTCAAACATTTATGGGTTGCTTAAATATATTAACTCTATGAATTCAGACTGTACATGTCTGATAAGGGCCGCACAGATCTGTTCCTCACATCACTTGTATTTCCCTGTCTTCCTCACAATCACGCTGTATTAATTCTTTCAATGATTAACAGTGTCTGCCTAGAATTGTTTTGGGAGTATCTTGAGAAGTAAGAAGCCAAGTAAAATTCAATGCAGTACAAGGCAATCTTGACATGGAACTTGAAAGTGCTGCAAAATTATACCTAAAGAGATCAAGCATCTCTATTTCAAAAGCTGTTCCATCTTTTTCCCTTCCCTCTGAGTAGTAAATGATCTGCATTAAAGAAGTTTAGGTGACAACAAAACACATTGATACGTAAGCAGCAAAAAGGCAGAAATAGAGCAAGACGAGTCCAAAATGATTTTGTCAAGCAGCTTGGAGCCTTCTAACTTCAGATCTGTGTTCTGAATCGTTGTGCAGAAAAATAACCCTTTGTCCATGCGAATGGATTTGGATAGGCTTTAAAAGGAAAGGGTGACATGAGGCCTGTTGCTTGGGTGCTTGGGTTTGCCTTGTGATGGGGACACTGTCTTTTGGGGTCACCCCTCTTGCCATCCTCTCAGTCCCCCCTTTCCTGTGACGCTTCCTTGGAAGCCAAGACAGTTTCGCACTGGGAAGCTATGTAAAGCAATGAGCAGGGTTTCACGGCATGGAAAATATTTGCTCTCTTCTGCCAGTCTTCTCCTTCCTTTTCCTTAATCTCTGAATATCTCTGTGCATAATCTCTCCTATAATTATAACCACATTGGAACCAAGAGTGTGGTACCTCATAACTACTTTATTAATTAATATCTATTTGCTCATATGACTTTCATTCTCTTTCATAGAATCATTAAGGTTGGAAAAGACCTCTAAGATCATTGAGTCCAACCGTCAACCCAACACCACCATGCCTACTAAACCGTGTCCCTAAGCGCCTCATCTACATGCCTTTTAAATACTTCCAGGGATGGTGACTCCACCACTTCCCTGGGCAGCCTGTTCCAAGGCCTGACCACTCTTTCAGTAAAGAAATTTCTCCTAATGTCCAATCTAAACCTCCCTTGGCGCAACTTGAGGCCATTTCCTCTCATCCTATTGTTTGTTACTTGGGAGAAGAGACCAACACCCACCTCGCTACAACCTCCTTCCAGGTAGTTGTAGAGCGCGATGAGGTCTCGCCTCAGCCTCCTCTTCTCCAGGCTAAACAACCCCAGTTCCCTCAGCTGCTCCTCATAAGGCTTGTGCTCCAGGCCCTTCACCAGCTTCGTTGCCCTTCTCTGGACACGCTCCAGCACCTCCATGTCCTTCTTGTAGTGAGGGGCCCAAAACTGAACACAGTATTCGAGGTGCGGCCTCACCAGTGCCGAGTACAGGGGCACGATCACCTCCCTACTCCTGCTGGCCCCACTATTTCTGATACAGGCCAGGATGCCATTGGCGCCACCTGGGCACACTGCTGGCTCATGTTCAGCCGGCTGTTGACCAACACCCCCAGGTCCTTTTCCTCTGGGCAGCTTTCCAGCCACCCTTCCCCAAGCCTGTAGCATTACATTAAAAACCGGAATTTTATTTACCGTTGTTAGAAGTCAAGAATGTAGCATGTATTTAAAAAACACACACAAAACCAAGCCTTTTTCTGTTTTTGGGGAAAAAATCCCAACCACAACCTGTGTTAAAGACTTCCCAAGTATTTAAGCAAAAGTAGTAACTGTCTTTAAAGAGTTAAACTTGCGGAGTTTTATCTGAGAACTACGCAACCTTTTTAGGTAGTTGTGGAAAGGAAAGCTCTGGTGCGTGTGTCCAATTTGCAGTCCAGCTCTGGGACGTCTGTTTTGCAAAGCTGCACCCGGGGAGGTTTAAGTGGCTGGAGAGAGACAGCACGCGTGACTTCGTGTTGCGTCCTTCCCCTGCCCCTTTGCTCGTCCGTCTGTCAGGCTGTGGGCCGGGGCTGTGCCTGGCCTGCCAGCCCGGAGCCTGCGTGCTGAGCTGCGGCGTTGCTTTGCCCGGGCACTCGTAGACCGACACGAGTAACTCGTGTGCTTTGCCGTCTTACCAAAAGTTGCAGCTTCTATTAAAAAAAAGTTTTATCGGTGACTCTGGCTGCCCAGGGGTTTGTATGAACAGCTTCCTCAAAGGCTGTGTTAGGGACCAAACAGAGATGCTTGTTTTACCCTGTTGTTCTGAGAGAATGGAGACGAACCTTCAAAGCTGACTTGTGCTGGCAGACGCAGGCAGCCGAGATGTCTGAGCTGAACAGCGGACTTTTTGCATGCTAATTGATATCCAGAGGTTTTCTTGAAATGTGCTGGTTAAAGAAGACAAAAAAAAAAGATTGCATGCGTAGAATACCAATACATCATCATAGCTTATGGTTTTATCTAATTCAACTTTTGATTTAGCTTCTAATTTTTTACACCATTCAGAAAACTTCCCTGAACAAGGAGCAGGAGAGACTATGGAAAGCTGAGCACTTGTTGACTCTAGCGGCCCAGTCCTCTATAATCTTATTCCTCATCTAATTAGCAAAGCACGATAACTAGAGGGTAGCATTTTGTATAAACTCATAGATGCAACCCACTGTCCTGCAGGGTTGCGCGGAGCAGGTTGTAAATCAGGCAATGCCCCTTAACTTACACGTGGTTTCATCTCCTACTCTGAGTAGATAAAAGGAGTGTAATAGGGAGCAGGTATTACTCATGCCAACTTTACACATACTTGGCTACGATGCTCCTTTTAGGAATGTTTCTTTCTCCGAAGAGCCAAATAAGAACTGTCATCCTGAAAATGATGACCGATTAAGAAACTGCAACATGGAAATATTAGGAGAGGGAACAGCATGTGGCCCTTATAAAGGGCTGTAGCAACTGTGGAGAACAAAACAACTAGACTTGGTTCCTGGGGATATCTTTAAAAATTCAGACGTGAAGTAACCGAAGAGGAGCTGGCTATACAGCTGTGTACATCAGGGATGGTGTAGTCTGGTTTTGCTCAGCATCCAACACCTTCAAGCCAAAGCTTTGGGGGAGTTTCAGTAAGAAAAGAACGTTGTAATTACACAGTGGTTAAAAAGGTATCATTTCTTGTCAGAAGTGTATCTGGCCAAATCGTAAAGGCTTTTTTTCTCTTCTTTCATGGCTAGTTTTGTTTAAGACCTGCTTTGCAGCAAAGTTGGTAAAGCCAGGCTTTTTTACTTCAGAAAGTGGAGGGAGTACTGCAGATTAATTGGCAAGGCTGGAGGTATTTTATTAACACCACCATGGGGAAGCCTGATTCTGATGTATTTGCAGATATTTCACAATTTGGCAGTGCTGTCTGGCAGACTTCCTCCTGATTTTCAAATGACTGGATATTAGGATCGGTCCGAGTAGAAAGCTTTCTTTGAATGTGAACTTCAACTAGAGATTACCTGCGAATGCACACAGGTAAATGTTAAGAGTTTAGAAGAAACCAGTAGTTACTGATCAATGTAGTTAGTCTTTTAATTCACATCTGTTCTAAATAGAACTTTTCCAAAGGCTTCTGTCTAAATTTAAATGGACTGTTTATAGCAACCAGCCAGTAATACAATATACTGAGCAAAATGTGCTGAGCATATGAAACAAGCAGGGTTATTAAGCCACGAATAAATCATTGGTTCAAATCAACTGGCACTAACGAGAGTGCCCATTTAAAGAAAATGTACCATGTAATTCAAAGTGTTTCAGAATTAATAATAATAATTACATTCTTAATCACCAGGAGGCAACGTTTCTTTCCCTTGCGGCTGAGGAAACCTTAGTAATGCAGGATTTATACTTCTCTAGATGTAAGCCTCTAATTTCTCCACAGCAATCATATTGGACATGTGCCGTTGTATGGGATTATTCCCCTCTGCTGAATGGGGAAAGTCAAAGAAAGATTGCAAATTTGGCCTTGTATATTGTTTCAGGAGGAGAATGGCTTTGACTCTTAATTTCTCTTCTGGGGAGAATGGGGAATTGCCATGTTCAGGTTTGGGATTTGGTGTTTGGAATTGGAACAAAAAGTCAAGATTCCCTGCGGGCTGAAGAAGGTTGATTCCAGCTTGTCAAAACACTTTGTTACTGCTGAAACGTGAAAACATGTAAATGGGCATATAAGGTAAAATTGAATATTTGCGTACAGATAACTTGAGATGAAGTAAGCTGAAGCACGTTTGCCTATCAAGCTAATTCATTTAGTCATTTGCTACTGAAAATTCTGTCCAAATATCAGCACGTTTCCCATGAAGATTTTGGTTTTTTGGTGCAGCAACGTTTTCTTTACTTGATAGAGGACGCTGCTTTTGAAAACACGTGTTCCGAACAGCTGGGAAGAGGACCCGGGCCTCTGGGTATTCAGCCCCCAGCTCTGCCCGCGAGGTCGCAGCTCTTTCAGCCCGTGGGCAGCCGTGCCTCGGGGATGCAAAGCTCACCCGTGGGAGGAGCGGCCGGCTGGGATTTGGCAGGAAACACAGAGGTGACGTTTTTTCTGGTATAATGTCTTGTATGATGAGTCATTCTATAAATTGTGGAGGCTTTACTTTAGACAAGGACATCTCATCTGGGTAACCAGGTTGTCTTCAAGTATGGGTGGCTTCTTCCTCCTCCTGTGGGAGCCTCGTGCCCGGTGCAGCTCTCACCCAGGCAGCACGGTTATGGCTTTCTTGGAGATTGCTGAGCTAACCGGGAAGTTAGGCTTAAACGATGCGGGTTTATCTTGGAGGAGACTTGTAAAGATTTGTCAGATTTGCAAGCATGCGTTTTCTGTGAGTATGTCCTAAATCTTTTCTGGCCACCGTTCAAGCATGGGCTCCTATAGCACCAGCTCGTGCCAGGCACAGCATCTTCCCTCCCTGCCTAGCCTCAGCCACTGCTTTCTGGCATAATTTCTTCTTCAGTTAGGTAACTTGTTAAGTGAAAGCTTTGTGCGTCAACTGTCTTGTAAGATTTTCTTACCGATTCACAGTAGTAGTGTTTAAAAATGAACTCTCTTATTAGAAAAGCTGCTATGTTTTATTAATATTATACGTGACTCTGGTGTGCTTGGCTGTGTGTCAGGGAGGAGCGCTCCCCTAAGGCACATTATCTCCCTGTTGCCCAGTACACGTTTCCTTGAACTTTTCTGTAAGGCAGCTCCTTCTGGCAGCTGTTGGCAATGGGGCCCAGGGCCAGATGACCCTCAGGTCTGCTTTGATGTGGCTGTTATGCTGAGAGCGTTCATCAACCCTTTGGTCTCCACGAGGTATGAGAAAGCGTTACCTTAACAGACCTCTGTGGAGTAATGCAATGTGGTAAATATTGATCTTATTTACCTGACTTTCTGAACACTTTTTGCTTCTAGTGGCACTCAGAAAGTCCAAGACATTATTTATATAGAGAGCTGAAAACACAGGGAACTGAAGCAAAAGAAAAACAATCAAAATGTAAGCTTTCTACAGCTTGTCCAAGACACCATATATTGCAACCCCTTGTCTTAGTGCTCCGTGTCATTTCTGGGGAAGCCTGTAATTTATTATATTGGAAGTAACTGTTTGAATTCATCCATTGTAGATGTATAGAAGTATGTGCCCAATCAGGAGGAAGAATTTAAAGTTACTTTATGAGCAAGTACTTTCTGCAGTTTTTATTTTTTATGGTGCTTGGTGTTCTTTATCCTCCTAAAACTTGAAAACAGGACAGTTCATGCCTTGGGATGGGATGAGGAGGAGTTTTGAAGACTAGAAAAGCACCAGAAACAACTTCTTAACTTGCAGTCTTGCTTACAAACCCCTGTTAAATACATCCTTCAGAACCATTTTTTGAAGTGATGCTCCTGATGTTGTTGCCACAGAAGCAGCGAGAGCATTCACGCTTGCTTCAGTACGCCAGGACCAGCCCTGTCGGGAATGTCCCGAGTAGCAAAAAAAAGGTGAAAGAGGGAATTTACCCTTGAGACTTGTCAGTTCTGAGAAGGGAAGTACCAATCGCAGGTGTGCCCCCACACTTGCTTTTCCTTGTCCTTTGCTGCAAAATAGAAGAAAGCACCAAGGGAGTGGGATAGAAATGAGAAGAGAGGAATGGTAAGGACATGAAGGATCCCCTAGGCTGTGGGATGTAGATTTATGGGTCTCATAATAGGACTCATGTTTGCAAAAGTTTTTCTGCTTTTCCTAGTGAGAAGCAGTAGTGCAATTCTGTTCTCTTTAAGAAGAAGAATCATTTATGCTCTCAGCATGGATGCTATTTCCAGTTTTCCACATCCTTTCAGTGCCTGAACAATCTCTTGTGAAGATAAAGTGTTTGTTGCATGTGGTTTTGTTTTTTTTTTTCCTTCTTTCTCCCAGATGAAGTTGTGTGGTGTTCTCCATTAAGGCCTCTGTGACTGTGTATCTCTGGGAAATAAGTGTGGATAGGTAATCATTCGCATGATTCATGTGCCAGAGTCAAAATCTGTGTAATTATCTAAAAGACTGCATACCCCGTGAGCTACACAGTTGAAGAAATTTGTGGCTGCCAACCTGGACTTTATCTAATATCTAGTTTTGTCTTGGATATTATGTGGGTAATGAAATATATTTTTACATTATGTCATTCAAGTTTCCAAAATACATCTCCAGAGTATTGGTAAATTCGGAATTCTATTTTGCCCTGTATTAGGGATTGGAAGAGTTCTTGGATGCTTTTGTAATGATCATTCATCATAATTAGGAATGTCATTTTTTGAATTTTTGAATTTGTGTCCTCTCAATGTTTGTGTGACTGTTGCAGCAGCTGCAAATATGGATGTAAACACAAGACCACATCCATGGAAAGAAATCTGAAAATGATCAGAAGACTTTGATGCACACTGAAGCAGTGCTTTCCTTCCCTGGAATTTAAATAATGTCAGCAGAACTGTTAACTCCCCAACACGTTTTCACTTTTCTTCATAATACAGAGAGAAGCCAGTTTTGCCTTCCTTTACAACAAAAACCTGTACATGGATAATAATCCCACTAAATCCCGCTATCGTTTTTTTAAACCATTTGCACATTGTAGGAGAACGTATAAGTGAGGGAGGGTAAATATTTAGAGAAGAAAAAGGTACTCTGATGGCCTGAAGCTAGTGGGTGTGTGATATGGACACATCACCATGAACGTGTCATAGGATGCACCGTGGTGCACAAAACATCTTTCTCATTGTGTGCCCAAAGGCGCTGGACCTGATACTTCCAAGAAACAGCAAACTTGGGTTTGTTTTCGGAGGGCTTGTTCATGTGCCAGAGTCAAAATCTGTATAATTATCTAAAAGCCTGCATACCCCGTGAGCTACACAGTTGAAGAAATTTGTGGCTGCCAACCTGGACTTTATCTAATATTTAGTTTTGCATGCTACCCTGGCTCAGGGCTGCGTGTTGTGAACAGAGCATTTTAATTTCTAGCTTTGCCTATGGGGAAATGAAGTAGCATGTTTCGAGACCTGCTACTTCTCCTTGCAGAGTTCACACTGATTCAGTGAGAACTGGCTTTGGCTTCCTATGACATGGCAATTTGAGCAGAAAAAAAATCTGTGAATCCTGGCTTAAATGGATAATGTGAAATGCAGATGTGTCATTCTGCCTTGCCCTGATGTCCACAGGGGCAGGGCTGAGCCTGCTGCTGCTGACATCGGTCTTGCATTGTTCTTTGAAAGTGTCAAAAGTGGAAAGCAAGCAGCCCTTTTTGGGTCCCTAGAGGGAGTGTGCAGTGCCCCGACCCCCGACTTCCCTCCGTCTTTGTTCCCTTCCTCACTCACAACCTGTCTCTTGGTTTTGCTCTTCCTTCAACCTAATCCTATCTGCAAACAACGAGGAGAGAAATGGGAGGGGGTATTGATTTCCTTCTTCCTGCTCTGCAGGCTGGAGCCATCCCAGGAGGGTGGGAGCTCCTGCTGTCACATCCATCACAGAGTGAATTTGAGGGTCGCTTCTGATTTTAAAATGAACTAGCAGCAATTCTAAGCATCGTCCTGCACGTCCTGCTCTTGCTCCTGATGTTTCTCTATTCATTGAACACAACCTCATGTTAGAGAGGGAACTGTCCTGCTGGCTCTGCAGCAGGAAGGCAGCGCAGAAGGAGGGGACACTTTACTCATCAGCTCCCATTGCTTTCATGTGATGCCAGTCCTTGCAGCCACATCTGTGAGTACCGCAGGAGAGTAGGAAATCCACTCAGGCAGTTGTATTGCTCTAGGTGCATAGGGCATCCTAGCAGTAGTGTTTTCCTCAGCCTTTTTCTCACTTAAAACCCTTATGTCGTCGTTTTGTGATTTTTTGAACGTGTTTCCTCCTGCCCTACTTCATCTCCCAAGAATGAAAAAGTTAAAAGTCGACATTAAGGGTTTTACAGATAACTGCTTATTTTTACTACTTCCTGCAGGCAGAACTCAAAGACTGAGAGGCAAGAGGCACCAAACTGCAGTTCTGCCTGAGAGGGCTTCCTTCTTGACGGAGCATTCTGGCTCCAGCCAATTCTTTAGCCAAATTTTCTTTCTCAGCCTCATTTCAGAATATGACCAGTTAATACTGGAAGAAAATACGGCCTTACTTCTAGGTTTTCCTCTGTTGGCTTTCAAACCCGTGAGACACTGAAATGTTGAGATGCAGGTGTTTATGTGTTTCCTTCTGGGGAGTGGGCAATGGTAGGACTGCACGTCCTCAAATGAGCGCAGGATGGTAATGTTTTACAGTGGAAACACTTGCTGGTGAAAAGTGAAGTCATCTATTTCCCAGATTAGTTTTGCAAAAAACAATTCTTCTGTGTTATAAGGAAGAATAAAATAGCGGCTTTGACATCTTCAGAAAAGAAGGTTTCCATGGAAAACTTTCTTGGGAAAAAAAAACAACTTCAGTTTTATCAAGAAAGTAGAAGAGCTTGAAATCACGGTGAAATATTCTGCTCCCATTTTGTTCATTCAGAAATTTCTTCTTGGTTGATGGCAGTGGAAGTTACATGAAGTACTGAAGAACAAATTGTGTTGTAGCAGGAGCCAAACTTCCTTGTTCCAAATAAAAGGTTGTTTGTACAACCTGTGTGCTGGAGTGTGCCGAGCAGCCAGAAGGCATGCAAGAAAAGAGCAGCGAGACTCCAGATGCGATACTTTGCCAATCCTCCCATTTTCAGGTTTTTTAAATTACGAAGTTTCTCTTGTTTCTTGGATGGAATAACACAGATCCAGATCCAACAAGCAATCTGCCTTCAGTGGCCTGATAAATTGTTCTTAATTTTGTGGAATAGGTTAATTTCATTTAGGTGAGGGAAGGCAAAAAGAGCAGGCTTTTCGGGGCGCTGTGAAGTAAGAAGATTAAGTCAGCATCAAATCCATTAGTGAACCGATTTATCTATGTTGGCTAACACTATTTCAGACTTTTTATCTTGTATTTTTTTGTTGTTTTTTTCTTCTTTTTTCTTAGGTGGCAATTTAGGTAACCCACGATCTTGCTGCTGTATTGCAGCATTACATGGTGGTTGCTCTGCTTAAAACTAGGTTTACTGCCCTCTTAACATTTTTTTGAAAGCAGATTTAGTTTAGTTTTATTTTATTCATGGCAACTTTTTCTTCTTCTGCGAATGTACCATTTCTTTGAAAACTCAAGGGACATCATTTCTGGGAATATGCAATCCTAATCGTAGGCTACTGCAGAACATGCCTGCAATGAAGAAGTTGCCTCTATTAATTGCACATGTATATGTGCCTATTATTATTCAGTGTCAGCTTTGAGCTTCCTTTCAGGAGATCTGTTCCTGGTCTCCATGGTGGGCCTGCTTGTAGTTGTCTCACTAGTCTTCATTTTCTTCATTTTAGTTTCCTACTGATTGGAGGATTGGAACCTCATGGACAGAGGTTATCAGTTGAAGTCTAAACTCTGACGGAGACTTTTTCCACCTTTGGGATATTTATAAGGTATCTGTCTTCTGTGGATTCTTTGCTAATTTCCTGGTCTTGGATTTTGCAAGTTCTCCCAAGAAACATGTTTGCCGACTATTACCCCTGCCTTTGTTAGTCTTGCTGAAGCAGTCAGGACTTCAGGGAAAAGTCTTGGTGTAGAGGAGACTTCTGCTAATAACTCCTTGCCCACGATGAGATACAAAGTTTTCCTCTTCGAGGCTGAGACATGGAAGATAAGTTAGTTTGACTTGAAGCCAGCAGCGGCCTCTCAACGGTATTGTGATGTTACCTCTGATTTTCTTGGTCATTAGCATCGTTTGTACAGAAGATGAGTTAAACGTTGAACATCAAAATGAAGCCAGTTTTCCCATAGGCTGGTTCTGCATTGTGTGCGTATGAACTCGACTGAAACTCATCCCAGACTATGGTTTTGTAACAACTGAATTACTCAGTTTCCTGGAAAACTTGAGGTCACCCTATACCTCTTTTAATGAGTGCGGTCACTCACAATACCCCTGCTCTGCTGCGGACCATTTTCCATTGTGTAGAAACTTTTTTTTTTTTCCAAATGAGTCATCTAGTCTTCTATAAAATGTGAATGAAGTTGGCCTTCAGGGGCAAAAATTACTGGGGAAAGGCAGTCAGTGTGATCAGACACAATTTCTCCAGGAAACCGGGGTGAAAAACAGAGATGAGCAACACTGATATTCTGAGATTTATAGCTACGAGGGAAGAGTGTATTCCTGGCAGCTGTTATTGGTAGGTCCTTTTACTGTGAAAGCCATCTTCATGTGTTGGGAATATTTGTAATTTATGGTTTATATAGTAATGATGTAGCAGCTTCATGTCTACCTTAACACAGGGCCTTTTGGGGGATAGTCGGGGTGGTTGTGTGGAGGTTCAGGATGGTTTAGCTCCTTGAGCCCGTGAGAACAGCTTGTTGGTGTCTGGAGCCTCCAAGGTATGCATCTTTGTTCTTGATATTTCCCTGTCTCCTGAGGAGGAAGGCGACAACCCTGTTTTACGTGATTCCGTGATTCTGGAATTGACTTGCTGGAAGCTGACATCATTGTAAGTGCTGCCATCATCCCAAAGCAGCCTCTGCGTATGCTTCAGCCCATGCCTGTCTTTCAGGCAGTCTGAGAAACTTGTAGCGTTTACCATAACAATGATTCGCAGTGCCCTGTCTTCCATAATTACCAGACCATCCGAGGATTGTGCAGAAAGTGCTGATAAAGAAACCCAAACAATAAAGTGGAGTGAAGAGAATAGGTGTGTTCCTGTCAAAGAACACGCCAAGGTCCATAGTGCAGCTGTAGCTGCTCCTGGTGCAAAGGCTTCTTCGCAGACACTTCGGTAGGTATCGCTTCCGTGGAGCCACATCACTCGTCAATCTCTGCCATGCGGGCTTAAATGTTCCCACACTGGGCCCAGGGAACAGGGTCCTGCAGTGTGTTGTGCTGTGCGTATGTATCAGGAGGCATAGGGGGCATTTTGTTCTTTTGATGAAAATTTCATTGCTTTTGTTCTTAGTACTTCAGTGTCCTTCACATGTTCCTTTCCTGAGTAGATGTTGCAGCCATATAGCAACGTATTGTACAGTTGCTGGTAGTTTTAGCTGCTTCAGTCGTAGCGCTATTGTTATGGCCAGGGTCACAAAGCTATGCTGTTGTACGTAGACGGCAAAGCTCTTTTTCCTGGCACATGAGCAAGTTCAGTTTTGGAAGCCAAGAGGTATGTGTGAGCTTTTTGTTAAGTGAGACCCACTGGGAGATGTGCAAGCAGCAGGAGCCTGAAGGGGAAACCAAGGCTGGACCTCAGTTCCTGAGGCCGTGGTCTCTGGGAACAAGGAATTAGCTTTGGGCTCCAGTTACAAAGAGGGAATTGTCCTCAGGCTGTGTGTGACCACCTCAGTTCCAAATCAGGCATAAATTAAACAAGCAACACTCATAGTTTACCCATGAGCCGCATCACTGCTTTCTCAGATGCTGACCTGCGAGGTCATAGGCAGCTTCTACCCTGTGCCAGAAGGACAACAGTGTGTTTGTTCTCCTGCAGCTTGATTTACAATGGAACTTTCCAGTTATCCCCTAGAAATCCGCTGGTGAGATTTCTCTGGAAGAGATCTTCAGGTGCTTGCAAACTGACACCGGCTGCAAACATGGAAGCGTTGACAGGAATGGACCGTGACCGTATTCAATTGCATCCAGCTTAGAGCATGAAAGATTTCCAAGTCAAGTGGAAGCTGCGGGATAACTGCTGGATGCAGCAGTCCAAGTTAGGAGTTAGTCAAGGGTTCTTCTGATTCAGACTGCTATTGTTATGAATCCCCAGTGATGTTTGTTAACCCAGCTAGCTCCGTCCTCTTCCAGGGCCAGCAGCTCCAGTCACAGCACCTCTAGCAGCAAAATGCCCTTCTGGTACCGTGGTGGGGTAATGACTCCATCTAGTTGCGTGGGAGGAGTGTTGACTACTGAATTTACAGTTGCATGTGCTGCAGTTCAGCATTTCTCACCTAAACCCCTCCCGGTTTAGGGATTGAGGGAAGTGCCAGGACAGGTGAATAGGACCGTGCTTCTGCCGATTTTATCCCGCTTCTTTTGGTTGTTCTTGCATATCGCAGGCTCCTGAGACTGCTCTGCACAGGGCTGTTTGAAAGGAATTGTTCAGTTTGGGAGAACTGCCTGAGAGCCAAAAGGTGAGCATGTCAGAAATATTGCAATTTCCATTTCTATTCTGCCTTCCACTGAACGACATCCTTGTACTTTTTAACATCAGTGAATGCAAGAAAGGCAGATCTGCCAGCAGAGCAGAAAGCCGAAATGTGCAGAGGCAGTGGTTTGCTCAAGGCTACGTGGCAAATAACTGTGAAAGTCCTTGCTCGAAACAAGAATGGGTCTCTTATTTGTGCTCCAATATGAGCGTAGCTCTGACTAATTAAATGCAGAATTACACAGTGCCATCACCTCCTGCCCTCTAAAGAAATACAGAACAAAACCTGTCAGCGCTGCACCCTCATGCTGTGGGATAATCTGGGGCTGGCTGGCTGGCTATGTGCTTAATTCCTTTGGTTTTTCAATGGTTATTTTGGGCCTGATTGAAGCAGAATCATCCCATCCTCTCTGGAAATCAGCATCCTTCAGGCAAAATCTATAGCTTGGCTTGCAGGAAACTTTTCAGTCCCAAGCATTTCTCGGTGGCTGTTGTGGTACCTCGAAAAATCGACTCCAGGTGTGACTTGTGTAAGCCTTGTGCACTCCTGTTCCCTCCTGGCAATCCCAGCAGCCTTCAGGGGGGAAACCAGTGCCTGGTGGTGTAGAGAATTTGGAAATGCTGATACCTGGGGACAGGTATGGCCTCGACCTCTCTGGGAGGAAGGGAACCTGTGGTCTGCTCCAGGACGGCATTGGTGTTGACGCTACAGATGCATCAGCATCCTCCATGTTGAATGCTTGCATATTTTTAAGGAATATTCTAACACCAAGTGAATAAAGATAAAATTCAGTCTGGTAAGATTTATTACTTTAATATCGGAAAGTTCCAGCTGATACCAGATGAACATATTCATAGGGTTTTAGGAAGCGCTTGGGTATTAAAGGTTACCTTTTAACCTGAAATCTTTGCAAGGCCTCATGTCATTTCTGCGCTAATGACTCAGCCTGTCTTTATAAGAGGTTGAATTTCTTTACATGGTGTTTTGAGACTAACTATGAAAGGGGGAAAATGGCCCTTAATTTTAACAAGTTCCCATTTGGTTTAACACCTGCTGTGAGTTCTGTCTTGTCTTTTCAGCTGTATTTGCCACTGTGGTGGTGTTTCTGGCTGTCAGAGTCTTACAGAGTTCTAATGAATTGCGACACTTTTTTCTTTTCCCCACAGCTGTTATTTGTCATTTGATATAAATCTGCCTTGTTACCGTTCTATTCCTGAATAAATGATAAAAGGACAGTTAGTATCAGAAGGCAGTGCTGGCGTGAGAGTTTCTGCTTTGTTGCTAAGGTAGAAGAAGCCATCGCTCTCCTTTTAAAAGATGTGTTATGTCGCTGAATTTGGGAAAGACTTTGAACTCCTGAGGGAACCAAAGCCAACCTCTTCCTCTCTTCTGCCTTTTGCTACTGCCTTGTCCTAATTAGCAGTTAAACTCCATGCCCTGCCCTCCTGGAGCTGAGACGCTGGCTTCTGGCAATCGCTCCGGGTTTGTTTCTCCTGGTGCAGTCGACGTAGTGTTTCTCCACTGTGCTCCCAAACGAAGGCTCTTACATCTGCTGAGTTAGCAGACATGGGCCCATGCTCCTTGGGGTGCATCTTCCCCACCCTGGAGCCGGGGAGATGTGACAGCCAGAACTGGGTGACCTGATAGCCTGGGCAGGGTGTGCCCCTGGGGAGGTTCTTGGGTGGTTCAGACTGGAGAGCTTGCTGCAAGAGCTGGTCTCTGTTATTTTGCGTAAATCTGTTACTGAAGCTGCAAATCTTGCTTCCTTCTAGCTCTGACATTGCAAATAACTCCCTGGATTCCTAAGAATATATACAGGTACTTGACTGAGCTATCTGAGTCTGTTAAAAACTTCATGTGGTTGTGCAAGGGCGGCCCTGCCGGACTGAAGATGACCTCCCTGCTCTCAGAGGTGTTTCTTGAGCTGCCTAAATGAACGTACAGCCCACGTTGGTGCGTTCGCGTGCCTGACAGGGAAATGCACACCGTATCACACCGTGCTGCCAGCTCCGCTCAGAAAGCTGAGAGCGTTTGCTGGACTCCACTCAGCTTCTCATTGATGTGCAAAGCTCTTACCCATTTCCAGCAACGCGCCAAGCAAATTTTTTGACAGAATTTCTGCAAAGCTCTTTGAGGTGCACGCTAAGCTCGCCTTAGATCTCCCTGTCCTGTCTGTGTTTCTAACAGCTTGCTTTTGGGGCTCCCTATGAAGAAGGAGGTGAGCAACACGCTGTGAATTTTTGTTGCCTACCTTGATACGTGTGTGTTATCTGCTGAGGACTAGAAATTCTCATCCTTTCTAACCCTGTCAAACCAATCCCCTCTCAGGAAGGTATTTTTAATGATATGTGAAATTGCAAATACCCTTAAGATTTCAGGATGAAGGTATGACATCTGTGTGTGCACCTGGACACAAGGACTTCTCACTAGAAGCCTCTGTATTAAGCCCATGCTTCATTTCATCCTCAAGTATTCTGTTACTTTGGAGTTTTTTTATAAACAGAAATACTTCATTGGGGAGAGATAACAACATGGGATTTCAGCAATTAAATGAAAAATATCAGTGAATCCTACTAAGGAGAGGAAATGGAGGGTCACAAATGGTTCTGAAGAGACAGGGAGGCAGGAAGTAGTATCTTATGCTTAATGAATGACAGCTCTTTAAAAAAAAGCTGCTGTTAGATAAAGAAAGTCCAGGAGTGGGGAAGAGGGCTTTTCAGAAATTGCATAGAGTGAGTGAGGTTTTTCTTTTAGAAATTGAGGAATCTTGACCATTTCCCTTGTCTTTGGAGAGGATGGCAAATGAAAAGTGTGTCCTCTCAAACTGATAGAAATTCCAACACTTCAGGAGTGAAATGAGTAAGTAAGGTAGCGTGAAAAGCCGTAGCTCTTCCTCTATTTTGCCCCTGCCTGGGGGAAGGTCTCACACTGACTTAAGATGCTCTTGAGTTATTCCTTTGTTTCTGAGTTTGCTCAACCAGCACACATCTAAAACCTCTTTTTGTAGCAAGTGTGGTGGAAGGCAGCTTGGATTTGAGTAAGGGCAACGTCCTTGATCTAGAAATGCTCCCTCTTGTCAGTAGTTTTTAGGAGGAGACGCTGTGCCTGAGGGGGATGGTCAACCGACCTCCCAGGGTCCCTTCCAGCTCTGTTGTCCCTGATGGGTTTCTCAGTCATACACTTGGCCATACAAACACTGAAGGGGGGAGCAGAGTCTCCCTTACCAACCACCCACTGGCTTAAAAGGTCCACTCGGGGTTAGCATTTAAAGGGTTGCATGCAGCCTCCCTAGGTCTCATTAGAGCCCTCCCCAGCTCTAATGAGTCATGAGGCTCAAGTCACACGTTACCACTTTGAAGTGTCCTGGTATGGATGTTAAGTAGTTTCAGAGAGAAGAAATCTCTGTGACTTATTTCTTGGTGAGAAAAGTTCAATAGAGATAAAAAGGGAAAGGGGGGGGAAAGCTTAACGGGACACTAAAAGTACCATCACTTGATGGTGATAATACAACTCTAGAAGTAGGCCTGCCCTTATCATTATGAGAATGTAGGACGCGGGGGTATTTCAGAATTAGGCAACTGAGCTAAGTACCTCAGAGTTTCTTTGGCACACATGGATGGCCTTTTTTCAGCATCTTTTATTCTTTCTGGTGTTTTTTGCTGAGGGCAAAACGTTGCTTGTGTAAGAGCAGAATCCAGTGATACCCTTGTGCTGGAAGCTGTTGATGGCAGAGATGTCTGCCAGCCCCATCAGTTATGCTCCACAAGTGCAAGGTCCCCCTTTTACTGTGTGTATTGCTGCCTACAAGTAGGGCTACTTACTTCAAGAGGTTCCTCCAGTAATTTAGGTATCATAGTCCCATGAAATCTTATCTCCTTCAAGCCAGTTTGATATTAACCACCATTAGACTCCCTATGGAGATCAGTGTTAGAGCACACCTGTATGAACCATTTGTTCACACAGGCTCATGTCGGAACATGTTTACTGTGGACTTTACTGCAAAACCCTCTTTTCCCTTTTAATATCCCCACACATTACACCTCAAAGATAATTAAGTTTCATAAGTAATTAGGAGAAAAACAGAAGCAGATGTCTTCCAGCAATACATTTGGGACTTCCTAGTCCAAGTTTCTCATATCATCAATAGTTTCTTGCTGCCCATCCTGTAGCCAGTCTTGACACGAGTCCTGTAAGCCCTGTGGAATATTTGAAGTGAAGCTTTTGCTGAAGTTCTGGGAAACACTGTTTTTGGACTCATTTCTGGGAAAATTGAAAAGGTCCTTCAGGGCATGCATTGTTTTTTTGAGGTTATTTTTTCCAATATCGTTATTATTCTTATTGAATCAACTTTAACTGTTTGCATGGGACTTTTGCCGATGCAATTGTATCAGAGTCCCTAAAGTGTTCCCAGGTGAAAGTAACTCTCCATTTCCAATGGGATTAGTAAATAGTTGTGAATGAACCAGGAGGTCCAAAAGAGATTTTCTTTTACTTTCTAGTCTCCTACTTATATGCACTACTTCTCTCACAGTTCAGATAGTCGTGATGAAGCCATCAAACCTTGGCTCTCTTTCTTTCCTTGTCTGTAATGTGAGGAATATTACTCCTCTTCCTAGCAGATTGTGAAAGCTGGATGAACAGTAATTCAGGTAGCTCAATATTTTTCCTTGCCATGGGGCTGGATGCTGGGTTTGGAGGATTGACTATGCACAGGAATGTAAGTAGTCCCCCCAAATATGCTGCTTTCCTCCTCCCTCACGGTACCATTTCTCTTCCAGCCTCATCCTCACTGCATGTGCGTACTGTGGCAGTACCTGCTTCATCCCCAGGTCCAGTGTGAGGCCACAGGAGAAAAAAATGTGGGCTGGAAGGAATTCTGTGGACTAAATCTACCCCATGTTTTTTTTTGTATAACCTGGTTTTATAACATTGGTCACCAAATGTTTGAAAAAATGTATTAAGGTCATCAGAAGAAAAGCCAATCCCTTGCAGTGCAGCACTGTAAGGCATAGCAGGACCATGCTGTAGCCGACAAGGCTATCGCCTTGGAGATAAATGGGATCCCAATTATGTTCCTTTTCCCTAACTCTAGCGGCAACTGCTGTGCAGAAGCAGAATAAATATCCTCCCCTGATTATCACCCTGCTACTGCAGTAACACCCGAGCCTTCATTTAGGTAACCTCTGTTCAGTTCAGTACTTAACTGTCAGACCCTCTGCTTTCAGTGCTGAAAAGATGAGCAGAAAGGAGCTGGTTTGTTACAGTGATTGGTGAAAAGGCCATTTATGAGAAATCTGGTATGTGCTCAGCACATCTTCATTGACACCAGGGTGTGCTGGCCCCTGCCCATGAGTCATGGTCAGCAAGGCCTTTGCTTGGCCAGTGAATTCCTCACCCCAAGCCCAGGTCGGGGAGGGACTTTAGAAGGCCAGCTTTGGTTTAGGAAGGCATGCAGGCTTTGACTCATCAGATCCTGGGGTGTCAGGGTGCAAACTTGGTGCGTAAGACAGAAAGCCCCAAGCATGTTAAGTCTGAAGAATATCTAAGAGCACCAAGGTGAGAGTAAAGATGGAGAGAAACAGGCTTGCTTTCCCTCCATCTCCTGCTAGCCACGTTTTTAGCATGTTTAGTCCATGCATTGCTTATACCAAGAGAAGGAGGATGCTGTGTCATTACAGTGAGGACAGATTTAACAGCTACAGATTTTCCCTACCTATGTGAGATCATGTTCTGGTTCAAGGAATGGCATTTGTTTACCCTCTCCAAAACAGATGAGAAAGGAATTTCAGCTAATTAGTCTGTATGGCACAGACTAATCTGTCTTGGCAGCGGAGAACAGGAATTCACGAAGTTCCTGAGGAGGCAGGATTTGCTGGAAAGGGAAACAGCCCTCCTTAGACCAACCCAGAATGGGAAAAGCAGATAAGCTTCCTCTGGGCACACGAGCCCATCTCAGCATCCGCGAGCTGAGGACGCTCAGAGCATAGCTGCTCTGTCTTAGCCTGTGTACCCAGCATAACTCTGTTCTGTTAACTCGAGCTCTTCTATTACTATTCCTCTATTGATTTAGGCTTAGTTATTTCATATGTTGATGACTTTTTTGTCTAAAAATGACCTCTACCTTTCTATGGCAACTTATTTTTATGTTAGTCTCTTGTTCTTGTTGGACAGAGTGCTGGAGGTGGTACTGATGCCAGGATCAGGATGTGTTAGAGGTCTGTCCTGAGCCTCCATTAGAAAGTGAGGCTGGATTCGGGGCAGCATTTTGTGTTGTGCTGGTCTGTGTCCAGACTGAGCTTTTTCTGTGTGGTCTGAGCTCAGCTTGCTCTCTCCTGAAGTTGGGTACTGTACAACATTACTTTGTTTCAAGTCTGAATCTTTAAAAAGGATATTAAGTTGTATCTTGAAAAGGGCATCTAATTTGGTGTCACAGCATCTAATGCAGCCCAAAAGTGAACCTATGTGTGTGCACAAACAAACCTCATAAAAAGCACCTTTAGGTCTTCATAGGAAAGCTGGCTGCTTTGAGTCTCCACCTCTTTGCCTTGGACAGTCCTCACCTCACACAACTTCTTCGGTCCGTCCTAAGGCTTAACCAACAGACCAGCCTGTGTTGCCTGTAGCAGACTTGGACAAGATTTGGTCCAGAATGAGGTAAAGGTTAAATGTCCTTCACTGCTAGAAACGTTTCTGTGTGGTGATTTTTTTTTTTTAATAGCTTAATAATTTCCATATGCAAAAATGGAAAAAAATTGCCTCCCACCAACTAACCAGAAAGAGCTGGGACTGGAGAGGGACTCACCCCTGGGGTTGCAGGGCTGGGGGGCCAAAACAAGCTGTTAGTTGTGGCAGGGTAACATCTGCTCCTTGCAGTGGAGGTCCGTGGGCATAGTGACTGGTGCTGTCACCAAGGTTTAGTCAACAAACCATGCTGGTGAAGCACAGGGAGGAGCAGGAGCCAGTTCCTGGGCTCAGCTGAGTTGGTTCGGCAGTGCTCACCAGGGCAGTCAGACATGAATTTTATCACTAAAATCAGCTGTGTTTTCAGATCTGACCATACGCTCTGCCTGTCAGCTGCATAGGAATCGGTTGCTTGCCCATAGCTCCTTTCCAGGCCAGAAACACACTTTGACTGGCACCAAAAGCAAAAGAGCATTATTAAGTCTATTAAGCCTGAGTTCACAGATTTTATTTTAGAATAGGAACAGATGGCAAATGGTGGTGGTACAGCTGCCGGGACGGGGAGAGGACGGATGCTGGTTTGTCATTTCAATGGATGCTGGCAATAATTCACATTTATGTTTATACAGGGCCTTTCCTGTTTTAGAGCACTTTACAAACCAGTTGATAAATAATGGGCTTGGAGTTAACGTGGGCTGGTAGAGCTCATCTCTGTGCTCGTGTGAGGGTAAACATAAGGGCACCAGCCTGCACTCCCTACACAGCCTGGATGGGAATTAGGCAGCTGCTTAACATCACAGAGTACCACTCAGCAGGGCTTTCAGGCAGAAAAGGAGGGTAAACAGCTGGAATTCAGAGGGTGGCACCGGTAGCCAGGGTGTCAAGTGGGATTTTGGGTACCTGGACTCACTCTCCAACGGTTACAAGAGGTTTTGTTTAGACTCTTCCCAAAGCCCTGCCTTCTCCCATGAGAAGCTGCCATAGGGAATAGGTAGCCATGCCGTCCCTGCGGAGTCAGACACCGCAGCCAGTGCCGTGCGGGCTCAGCTGGCACTGACGGAGGTGCTGAGGCTTGCTCTCGCTCGGTGCAAATGGGAGGGTGGCCCCAACAGCCTCCTGCCTCTAACACTTGGTCTCCATCAGCCTTGCTGGGAAGGCAGGCGGTGTTTCCGAGCCCAACTTTACCCCAAGCATTTGGAAGTGATACAGGGAGGAACGAAGTTTTTAAGTTGATTGGCTTGCTATCTCATAGCAGGCTATGAGTTTGATGGATATAACAAGGTAAATGGCAGGAGTCTGGGGCACAGAAGTACCAGAAGGGGTACTTTTTAGCACTTTTTTTGTATATATTAAGAGCCAGATCAAACCGCCACTTATTCCTGCTTCATTACTAGCAGATCCAGTTACCATAATTGCATCCAGGAAAAACATCACACTAACAAGAGCTAAGTTTAGAAATCCAGAAAAATTGCAGCATCATGGTTTTCCCTCATGTGAAGGGTCAGAACTTCCAGGAAAAGACAGGAAGAAGTCATTAAAAGGCACATAAATGAACAGAAAATGGTATTTTTAAAAAGTTGAGAATTGTTGGAGGTAGGTAAAATGTCATAGCTTCCCCTTTCTTTATAATATCTTCAGATCATCTTCTTGGGAAGGCATGCCTAAGCTGAGCAGGACGTGTTAGGATTAATGTGGAATAACAGGGGGAAGCTTTCCAAACAGTGTTTCTCTGGGATGGTCTAAAAACTTCTTTTTGTTTTTAAAATATCTGAAACTCTGAAAAATGTGGAAGTCACTCTGCACGCGTACCAAAAGAGGGCCGACCCCTTTTTAAAGGTCCAGAAGAAGAGGTAATTAAACTCATTTTTATTCAGTCGAGAGCGAATGTCCAGCTACCATCTGCGTCACCTCAAGGGAAAAATCACCTCCTTTACATTGTTTCCAAAGTAATGGTAAGTGATATAAGGAAAGATATGAAATCATGTGAGCAGGGCTGGTCTCTAATTTCCGCAGACTTCTGAGCTCAGATATGACTTTGAATCTGGCTGTCCTTAGCCAAATGGAAGTTATGAATCTCTGGGGTGTAGACACTGCAAATGGTTGCCCTTCGCTGCATTCAATTAGAGCAGCCGAAGGCATGGCTCAAATATGTTTTTGACAGCAATACAATTAAAAGGTCGTGACCCAAAAGTAAGTCTAAAATCCAGTAATCCAGTCCTCCACCTGGCAGTGTAAGCAATTCCTTTCTTTAACCATCAGCCAAAATAATATATGGTGCATAATAAAATAAATGTAATCGAAGTGCTTGGCAGCTGGTCCTTTCCACTTCAGTAAACACTGAGAGGTTTTCCTCCTCCTCCTGGAAGCAAGTCTTTCTCACAGGTCCAGAGGAAAAGGCAGCTTTTACGCAACCGTGGTGATATACTGATGAGAGGGCTAATGAAACTTGCAGTCGTGATGCCAAAGTGATGCCGAAACGTCTGGTCACGGAAGGGCGCAGGAGGAGGCTGAGAGTTTCTCTGCCGACTGCCTCCCACCCTGCCCTGGCCTTGCTCCCGCGCAGACGCAGGGCTGGCGCACGGCAGGGAGCAGCACGAAGCGCCCACAGTTTTCCCGTAGGGAACGATGCCAGTAAAGCAGGTAACGGGTGGTAGCCCAGAGCATACCGCTGTTCTCTGGCTTCACCGTTGTGCTGAGAGATCTCAAAGGACTTTTGCCAGGAAAAAGTTAAATTATTCTGGAGTTTTATACTTTTGTCTAGGACCTTCACGGTGTCCTTAAATTGGATATTTCTATGTTCCCTAACCTTACATTCTAAGGATGGTCTGGGCTGGCAATACCTCCTGTCCTGTCTGTTTATTACCCTCTGTATCATTTTATGCAGCACAGTCAGAATTTGAGGCCAGCTGGCGGCCCAGCTGCATTGTCTGTTTAGCTGCAGGAAACCATGCTTTATGCCCCTCTGAATCCTGATGGAGTAATGATAACAGATAATTGATTGAATGCTTTTTCCTTTCTTTTGTTTTTTTTTTTTCCTCTCTTTGAACAGACTCCCTAAATACACAAATAAAATCCTCAATTAAAATTTGTGGATTAATGAATTGAACAACAGATAAATTTTTTTTTTCTTTTCCTCTTGCCTGGATCTCAGGGAGAGTTTCTCTGATTTTCACTTGTGATCCCCTGTCAAACATTTTCAGTTGTCAAAATGAGTGAGTACGCGCTGGGCTGTTGTACGGGCACATCAGACCCATCAGTGCTTATCAGAATGCTGAAAAGAGACAACAATTAACAGTCTGGGATTTCTCATGTGCCATTGTGTTGCTGAGTGTGCGGTATTCACAGTGCCCTGGAAGCCAAGAGCTTGCATGGAACTGCGACGTGGGTCGTAGTCCCCTATAGAAGGATGGTTCTTAATGCTCTTTGATGGGGCAAACACTGTCTTCCTCAGAATGATATTTTAGAGTTTGTGATATAAGAAATGCTTGTCAGAGTGAGGGCTGCAGGATCAGGATCCCAACATCACAGGATTATTATCCATCTAAATTACAGCAGTGCGTGATCACTATGATTGCACACAATCAATGGTATCTTTATATTATAAAAAGAACAAAATTGGTCTGAAAGTGTTTTTTATTAACTGCCACTTAGTTTGCAGAACGGAGCACGCGCTTCATGTCTGCAGACTGGACGTTAGTGAAATGCAAGCAAAAACACAGCGAGTGGCAGGTGAAAACAAGAAAAGGAGGCTATCAAAGCTTATAGAGTCTTGTTGCATACTGAATAAAGCTTTTATGATTTGTACTGTTTGCCCCAAGCAAAAAGATAATTTTGTTTCTGTTTTGCAGTGAGCATAAGCTTGGGAAGGTTAAATAGAGAGTATTAGGTTATGGTAAGCGGTCATCAGAGGCTTGCTTTACAGTCATGGCCTGTTAAATTGTTTACTGAACCTTATTTTATATATATCTCTCTGAGATTGATGTGAGTCTTAATTCCAGTTTATCTCCTTGTAGACATGAGTCTGCTGAGTTTTTCATAAAACCTGAAAGGACAAAGTTTAAGATGCTTTTTATTATAAGCCACAAATAGTAAGGTGTCACCACAAACATACCAGTCACCCCAGTAAACTTTTAGCATTATGTCACTGTGTAACATCTTAGCACGTTTTTCTCAACATAGGTTTTTATACCTGCTGTTCTACAACTGTCAGTTATTCTGGCTGCAGCCAGCCAGACGTCAGGATCTGATCTCACTGCTGGGAAGGGGTTGGGACAGCGGGGGGACTGGTCATGCAGTGAACCCCCATGGCACTCATGTCCATCATGCTCATGGGTCAGCTTCTCCCCTGCTGGCCCTGAAGCTGTTGTATGTGGTTTTGTTTGCCCCAAATGCTGTGCTGGGCACCGGCTATTTGGGAGCAACTTGGATGCCTGCGAGGTGACTGGCAGGAAGGGGCAACCTGGACAGCAAAGCCCTCTTTCCTTCTGAGTTGGAGCTGGACCCTGCCAGGCGAGCAGAAGTGGATCTGCAAAACTGTCTCTTTGCTTTGGTGCAACTCCTGCCGCTCAGGACATTTCAATTTCAGCATTGTGTTTACAGCTAAGAGTGTTAACTTCAGACTGTATTGAGCAGCTGTATCTTGTTAACCTGAAGCAAACAGTTCTGTAATATTTCAGTAAGAGATGTGAGTGTAAGAGAGCTTTATGTGGATAACAGAGAACAAGAGTTTTGGGTGCTTGCTTTGGACATTTTGAGATGTAGAAAAATAGCTAATTTTCAGAAAAATATTTTACCTCCTTCACCTCCCCCCCCCCGAGCCTTTTAACACCGCTTCTGGGTTCAGGATACCTAAAACACAGCCCATGTGTACTAAAGGACAGCCCACAGCTGCTGTGTGGGAACAGCAGGGAGAGGCTAGAACCCTGCAACTGGAGCTTGTGCACTGAGAGATTTCCAACAGCCCCTTGAGGTGGGCAGGGCCAATGACCCTTGTATTTGTACAGCGATGCTCAGTTAATCTCCGTAGAAGAACGTTGTTCCTGTTGTATGAAAGTCAGGTGCTGTTCGGGCAGCCTGCCATTGATGACCTTTACATATGTGGTTTATTGATTTGCAGAACTCATAGCGGTATTTCCACGTTTCCTAGCACCAGGACTTGACAATAAGTCCTCAGATAACCTGTGTTGTTGGATAATCCAGGCGAAATGAGAGGCAGGGCCAGGGAACTGCTGGAATACAGGAGCAGGCTGTTGGAGTGCACAGGATTATAGGAGTATGGGAGGGAGGAGGGGAGCTCAAAGGCAGCTCAAGGGCAGAAGATGTTCTGGGATAAATTCTCTTTTGTATTACTTGCATATGCTTATAATCTGCTCTGCTGCTGGGCTTTGGGTTGTTTTGTGGTTTTTTTTTTCCAAACAGTTGTGGATTACACTATGAACAGTGTATGATACCTCTATAATCTATAGCCTTGTGTTGGACCTCTGTAATGTAGAAGGATTTAAGAAGGATTTTCTCTGAAAAGGTGGCCAAGTCTGTATTACCAGTATGTTTGTGACAGACTTGCCTTTCTCCACCATTCATGCTTCTTCATGTATGACTCCATAACTGGGGGATGGAGCACAGTGGCACACGATCCAATTTATACTAAGAAGAAGTTAAAAACAGGATGGAAAATGTGAAAGCTAATGAGGAGGTATAGTCACATGCCAACAAAGACAAAAAGATACATCTGAAAATAGAGTCACAGAAGTAGATAATTTTAAATTTGAGATGAAGTCCTGCTGGTATTATTTATGGGCAGGACTTCTTTGTTTTATAGTGGAAAAATGTAAAAAAATACAGTGAAGGTCATTGGCAGGAGTCTGCTCTTTACCTTTCCTAAGAGCCACACATCAGATGGCTTCCCATTCTGCAGGGTTTTTGGGAGCGAGGGTCTGATCTCACCCTACAGAGGACAAGGGCACGAGCCTTTGGCCGCAGGGCCCAGCACACGGTGGTCTCAGAGCAAACCAGGGATTGCGAGGCTAAAGCAGTTTTCAAAACCAGCCTGTTGTTATTCAACAGGCTAGTGTTTAACTCATGTTACTCTTATTTTAATAATTAGCTAGCAGCCAGTTCCCATACTTTGAAGGGCGTGTTCTGCTTTGGGGGCATGTAATGTGCCCCTTCTTTTCGGTACTCGGTCGTTAAAAATGCACTGATTTTCAGGACTGACTGGCAAGTGGCTATTACATGGGTCTGACCTTCATGTTCGTCTCCCCAGAAGAAAAATATGATGTTGACCACATCGCCAAATAAAATGGAAGATGGGTTTGTTTCTGTGAAATAGTATTGAGTGAACCTTTCTGACCTTATTTTCAGGGACCCGACTCCCTGTCGGGGCGATAGGCCTTCTAGCTGATAGGAAAGCCAAGACTGCAAGTTGAAAGCACAGAGCAGAGGATGGCAGGTTTGCTCCCCAAGTGAAGGAGGAGATTATTAATTCTTGTCTTGATAAAATCGTCTCATATTCTCCCCGCTGGAGCAACATGCAAGTGGTGTCAAAATAATACACACAATACTGTGCTCTTGGATTGAATCCAAGCTACTCAGTCCATCCTGTGAATATTATTTTAATAGATTCCCCCCCCCCCTATATTTTTACTTCCTCCCAACTATTCAAGTTAGTGAAGAAAGACTGACAGAGACTGCTCATTTCTCCCAGCAGCTGGCAGTGATGTCAGGCTAATAACTTTCCCTATGATTTTGCTAAGCTTTGGATTAAATCCACTGATGTGCTGTCTTAAGTAGTGAATATCCAGCTTCGTTCTGCTTTGCCTGATTCAGAACTGGGTGTTGAATATGGCTGTCTTTCATCCCCAGCAAATGCAGAGGCTTTCTCTCCTACTGCCTGTGTATATAAATGTGTATCCAAGTGGGACAGGTCCAGTGAAGAGGGAGGGTTGTGGTCCCATCAGTGGAGTCTGTCTTCAGCACCCTCTGGAAGTCTCCTAAATTGGGTTGCTGATACCTCTCTGTCTCTCTTTTGCTGTCTTGAAAATTGTTTTGGAAAACCTTTCCAAAGGGAAATTCTGATGCTGGGGATGCATTTTGCTTTTTGTTGAAGTGGCGTATTTTTGATTGAAGGAATAAAAGTTTTGCTGCAGAAGAGCATTCCCTCTCTAGGGTGCCTGCGCGAGCACTAAACCTGCCCACAGGTGGTTCTGCCCTTGACAGCGGGCGTAAATAGGGTTAATTGTATGGGGACCAGGTTCAGTGACTGCATTTTAAGAAGTTCTAAGACAGATATTAAATCAGCAAAAAAGCAGCACTGAGGCACAGCAGCCATGGAAGTTGTGTGCTGTGGTAAACCTGTGTATGTGAAATCTCTCTCTAAAAAGATTTCAGCGCTTCGTATGACCCCTGCTAATATTTATTTTAAAATGATGCTTTGTGTCAGCTGTCTCAGCTGCACACTGCCATGGGCTATTTCTCAAGTCTGGACTGTTTCCTAGTCAGCGTGAAGTGGACTCTGCTGCCTGATAGGAACTGTTGACTTGTCCTGATAGTTTTTGTTGGCAACAAACATAGCAATGAGCCAACTGCAATGGCAATGCGGCCGTGATTTCTGCCAGCCCTTGGGTATATTTTCCAAATACTGAAGCCAGTGACCTAGCTGAACTGAGATCTCAAAGTCCCTTCATGGATACTGCAGAAAAAGACCTCTTTTTAGTGTTTTTTTCATATAATCTGGTAGACAGCAGGATATGAAGGTTTGAAGAGAAGGTGAAGGTGTGATCAGTGGGCTGGGATGTTGCCTGTAACACATAGGGGCATAGGTGTTAACACCTTAAATGTGTTAAACATAGCCTCTACTGGTACTCTAGTAGTATTTTCCTTCCTGCCACTGCAGATATACCTGAAGGTAGTAGAGTTAGGAAAAACAACTACTTTTTCTAGTGTGCTGTCCTCTAACTGCATGGTTGAGCTCCTCCTGAAATGACAATTTGTCTAATCATCAAAAAGCTGAATTTTGACAGATGTCGTTTTCAACATTATAGCTGGTCCTGTAGTTACACCAGTTCCCAAAAGACCTCAAGGTCTCTTTCTTAATGCACTCCTCTACTCTGACTGACAAACTGAACAGAAAGGCTTTTTGCCTACCTAAAAATACACCAGACTTGTAAAATGAGCAATAAGTGCTGTTAGGAAGTCACTGGTTGCCCGGACCTTTGGAGGCTGCTCCACACAGCGGAGTTGACAAGTGTTGTCCCACGCAATGTGCCATTTTCAATCCAGCAAGGCTTAAATTGTTTCATATTTGCACAGACTATCAACTCTCTTAGTTTTAGAGCGTAAATGGACAACCTGCAGCGTATACTCTGCAGACGTGGCTGACAGCAGCTTATTAATCATATTCCCTGCCCAGGCCCAGACAGTGTAGGAGTGATTGACCTTCCATATTGCATTGGACAACTTTAATATTAAAGGAATAGGAAAACATACCAAATAAGATAAGCACATAAAGGCTGGCTGCACCATGGCTCCTGGAAAAACACACGCTCCTTAGCATGAACACTGCAGAAATTCTGGTGAAAACATACCTGTTCACGTGCAAAATACCAAAAAAGACCTTTCCCATGCAACTGCTGTCCGTGCAATGAATAAACCACTGAAAATTTCACCTGCTTGCCCCAATTCTTTGGCCCGTGATGGGCAGAGCTTATGTAAAGTGTTACTGTGTGATGTTATAGAAAGTATTGTATCCTGTATAGTATTTAAAGGAATTAAGTTCTCTGCAGGACAGCGAATGCTAGGTGGCTGCCTGGTGACTACAATCGTGCTGGCTGATTAACAAGGAGAGCAAAATCCTTCTCTCCTACACAGCTTAGAGGAACGCAGAACCAGATCTGCAGCTATAGCTGAGTTAAGGTTAATGCTTCCAGTTTAGAATTTTCTTAAGAAGGAATATGCCTAGTTACTCTCCATTGCTGTTACTAGTAAGAGCAAAGTCTTATTTTCTAGGGTTTCAAATTCCAAATGGAGATAGAGCAAAGCCCGTGAGAAGAGTTAGGCCTAAAGAGGAGTTCTGAGTTGCACGTTGTCTATCTGGACCTACGCTAACCTCTCACGGTCTCTTCTCCTTTTTCGTAGGCAACATCTTTGTCGTCAGTTTGTCTGTCGCAGACCTTGTAGTTGCGGTTTATCCATACCCTCTGATCTTGAGTGCCATTTTCCATAATGGATGGACCATGGGAAATGTTCACTGCCAGATAAGTGGGTTCCTGATGGGCTTAAGTGTCATTGGGTCCATTTTCAACATCACGGTGATCGCAATCAACCGCTACTGCTACATCTGCCACAGCCTTCGGTACGATAAGCTCTTCAACCTGAAGAACACCTGCTGCTATCTCTGCCTGACCTGGATACTCACAGTGGTGGCAATTGTGCCAAACTTCTTCGTTGGCTCCTTGCAGTATGACCCCCGGATTTACTCCTGCACCTTTGCCCAGACGGTAAGTACCTCATACACCATCACAGTGGTGGTGGTTCACTTCATCGTCCCACTGTCCATCGTGACATTTTGCTACCTACGGATCTGGATTTTGGTGATTCAAGTCAAACACCGGGTGAGACAAGACTGCAAGCAGAAGCTCAGAGCAGCTGACATCCGGAATTTCTTGACTATGTTTGTGGTTTTTGTCCTTTTTGCTGTGTGCTGGGGACCGTTAAACTTTATTGGCCTTGCTGTTTCAATTAATCCTTCAAAAGTACAGCCACACATTCCGGAATGGCTTTTTGTCCTGAGCTATTTTATGGCCTATTTTAACAGCTGCCTCAATGCTGTGATCTATGGGCTGCTTAACCAGAATTTCCGGAAGGAGTACAAAAGGATACTGCTGACACTCCGGACTCCCAGGTTGCTGTTCATCGATGTGTCCAAGGGTGGGACAGAAGGGATGAAAAGCAAGCCATCTCCAGCCGTAACAAGCAACAACAACCAAGCTGAAATACACTTATGAGTCAGAACAGTACTATTTATTCTGGATTACAGTTGTATATATAATATATAAGAGCCTTTCTATGTGTGCATTTCACAGCTGGTGTTGCTGGGCCCCTCATGCAAGGAAGGAGTCTGCTTCTCATGCAAGGAAGGAGTCTGCTACCTTTCATGCTTAGCTTATTGCTGTGACATCAAGGCTTTGAGTAAGGATTTTCAGAATGGAAATGACTGATCTTTATTCTTTTTTTTTTTCCTATGCCATCTTTCACCATGTGCCTAATTAATCGGTTTGGTTGCTTTTGCCACAAGCATGCCAATACCCTCGAAAAGGGAAGTGTTCAGAGTGCATGGAGAAATGCAGTTATGCTTGAAATGCAACCTTCAAGAGCCGGCAAAATCGCCATGTATTAGAAACAAATCTTTCTCCCCTCCCTCTGAATTCTATCTTTTTAGCATTAACATAACCCAAACTGTAGCAAACAAAGTGTAAACTGCCTGACCTTTTACCTTTTCGGTTAGGTAACAGTATTAGCCAGCAGGCATAGATGTGGGCACGATGACTTCCACTGCGTATGCATTCGTTTTCCTTTTTCTTTTCCCTTAAGGTTTAGAAGCTAGCCTGGGCTAGATGTGGGGCGGGCAAAAGCCAGACCTAGTGAGTGTCCAATGCACTCATTTTAATCGAATATCTGCAGATATTAAGTACCCTTGCACTCTCTTTCCCAGGCCATGAGTAAGAGTATAACATATGACATAACCTAATTGCAGGAAGATATTTGGAGCCTGATTCTAATTTAGGTAGTATCCTGTCATGGCCAGCATTCACTCCAAATGTCTTTCAGAAGTCCCTGCTACGTGAACATCATAAAAAAGATGAACATAGCAGAGTCCCATCTGTTTAATGCAGATGCCGGCCTTTAAGTTCCAATAATATTTACACTTGCAGACAAAGGGAGAAGGGGAAAGAGTGTTTGTTCCAAACATCTCTCCTTTTGCCCACCACATAACATGAATTTGATGGGGGGCGGGGGGAAGTGGAGATTTTTTTTCCATTTTATTCATGTACAAAGCTGTAATTAATTCATGAAGCTGGGAAAGCTACTTAAGCGTATTCACGCATCAGTTCTCGGTTAAAGCCTGAACTCTGTTATCTTTGTCATTTGAAACAATGTCCTGAAGTGCTGGGAAGGCCAGTATCACATTAGAAACAAGCACATGGGCAAAGATAAGGCTGTTTCTTTAATGGAGTGTGTGTGTGTGTGTGGGGTGACGGCAGCTGTCTGAAACGATGACTTCTTCTTTTTTTCTTTAGCTTCATTGTGAATTCATCTCCTTATGGTTTTAAATGTGTGGATCCTGCTTTGAAACAGTCCCATAAAATCAACAGGTAAAACTCCCCTGGTGCAACTTTACCTTCAAGCTAGAATACCTGGCTTGATGCTGGTGTATTGAGAGGCACAGCAGGAGCTGTGCAATGGAGAGGAGCAGGTCTGAGCCCTGTGGGTCTAATGAGGACAGCAGTCAGCCTTGCTCCTGATCAAAGAGTGCAGTCTTCCCTCTTTGATCATAGTCAAAGCAGGACTAGTTCCAGGGTTGAACCCTGAAACACCGGGAACCAGACTTTGCAATAGCATGTAGGTGCCTAGAGATGGAGGCACGTAAGATTTACAAAAACCCCGAGCAGGCTAAGTGCCTAACCC